>NC_090725.1:106291060-106498560 GCF_036898095.1 Palaemon carinicauda | reverse complement strand
AAAAAAATTATGTATAGATAGTATTCTGGAAATTTTATTCCAGTTGTGATCAAGTTGTGGAATGATCATCCTAATCGGGTATTGAATCAGTAGAACTTCAAAAGTTTAAAGTTGCAGCAAATGTTTTATGTTGAACAGGATGACATAAGTCTTTTTATAGTCTATATATGAAATATCTGTTTTAATGTTATTAATGGTTTTAGAATATTTTATTATAATTGTTCATTACTTCTTATATCGTTTATTTATTTCTATATTTCCTTTCCTCACTGGGCTATTTTTTCCATGTTGGGGCCCTTGTGCTTACAGCATCTTGCTTTTCCAACTAGGCTTGTAGCTTAGCTAGTAATAATAATAATAATTTGCACTGACTCACTGGGGTGCCCTTTTAGCAAGGAAAAGTTTCCTACTAACTGATTGTTTGGGCAAAATAATTCTAACTAATCAGCTAGTAGAAAATTTTTCCGAGGTACTTGTGGTGGCCGATGCGGTAACGTCCCAGAGTGGTGAACGCCAGACTGGGGTTCTAGTCCCGCTCAAACTAGTTAGTTTCTTTGGTCGTTACAATCTCAACATCCTTGTAAGCTAAGAATGGCGTGCTTGATGGACCTTATATGTCTATCTGCTGAATCATCAGCAGCCATTGCCTGGCCCTCCTTGGTCCTAGCTTGGGTGGACAGGGGGCTTGGGCGCTGATCATATGTATATATGGTCATTCTCTAGGGCATTGTGCTGCTCGATAGGTCAACGTCATTGTCCCTTGGCCCTGGCATTCATGAGTGGCCTTTAAACCTTTAAATCAATCAGCTAGTAGGAAACCTTTCCGAGCTAAAAGGGCGCCTCTGCGCCTCATTTAAAAAAAAAATGTTATAGATCTAGGCTACATTGTAATGTTAGATAACATTCGTCTAGCTTTCAAATGTGGATTAGAATGAAGGAAAAAGCTCTAGGAAGAACTAAATAATCTACAGACGAATTGTGTGTGTGTGTTGCGTAGAATGTTGGATAATTTAGCATCCTCACATATTTCATTTCCCATGCAAGTCACCAAAAACTCTTATCTCTCGAGTACATATTACGAGTTTTAAGATAATAATGAACGAGGTGGTATATAACAAACCGCAGAAATATTTTTCTTTTTATTTTATCATTGAATGAATGAATAAAAATATCGAAGAAAGTAAGATGATTCAAAGAAAGATGAAGATTCTCTCTCTCTCTCTCTCTCTCTCTCTCTCTCTCTCTCTCTCTCTCTCAGAGTCTAGATCTTCACGTCAGAGTCATTTTCTTTTAATCTGCCAATTTCTTTTATGATAAAGGTATTTGATATAATTTTCTCCCTCGCCCTAACTCTATTTATTATAAAAATTTATTTCCCTTTACTGCTTTACTATTCCATAAAAAGAATCTCTGAAAAAAATAACTTAAACAATCTACCAAAATCATTATAAAATCATTTGATAATGTCCCCCCCCCCCCTTTACCTCTATTTATTATAAAAATTAGTTCCCTTCAACACAGATTAACTATTAAAAAAATCCACAAAAATCTTATAAATTAATCTACCAAATTCTTTGTAAAAGCATTTGATAATGTCTCCCCAACTTTTGCTCTATTTATTATAAAAATTAGCTCCCTTCAGCACAGATTAACTATTAAAATATCACAAAAACCCTATAAATCAATCTACCAGATTCTTTGCAGGATTATTTGATGTCTCCCCAACCCTAGCTGTATATAATATATAGATCAGCTTCCTTCTTTGCTGCTTAAGTATTCAATAAAATAATCTACAAAAACCTAATAAATGAATCTAGCAAACTTTAACATACATCCATCCAACCCCAGAACAACAGTTGGCAACCACAGGCGAGATGTCGGTAGTGGAGAGACTGCAGTACCTCCTCGACACGGGACAATTTGCTGACGTCAACATCCGCGTGGGACAAGGCAACAATGTCGCCGTTTTCAAGGTAACTAATTTTGATAAGGTGGATTAGGTAATTAGATGCTTTTTTAATATATGTTTCTTTTGATGTGAGAGTCTTTGCTGCTGACTTAAGTATTATGGGACAAGATCCTTCTCAGAAAATGCACCCAGCAACGCCCTTACCGTGCTGCGAGATCCCGTAAATTTATGAAAATAAAGTTTGTATTTGAATGAACATGTTCAATTCAAGCAAAAAAAAAAAAAAAAAAAACATCACATATGTACAGTTGGACATAAGAATTAATGGTACACTTAACTCTCGGAAAGGGCACCCAGCCACATACTGCGTGGCAAGTTCCTTTTTTACTTTTTTCTTTTTTTTTAGCCCCGGAAAGGGCACCCAGCCACATACTTACTGCGTGGCAAGTTCCTTTTTTTCTTTTTTCTTTTTTTTTAGCCCCGTCTTTTTTTTTTAGCCCCGCCCACCACCACTGCCATCTCTCCCAATGCTGCAAAGTAAAGGTGTGACAAAGTGCGCTTCTTCGGAGCGAGGTGTGCCATGAACTCCTGTGTCCTACTGTACCTGTACTTTTGAATTCTTATCTATATATATACATTAGGATAAACAATAATTGTAAAGATAGGGGATCCTACAGGTCTACCTGCTGAGTCATCAGCAGTCACTGCCTGGCCCTCCTTAATTCTGGCTTGGGTGTTGATCATATGTACATGGTCAGTGTTTAGGATATTGTAATATGGAAAATTAGAGTTCACTATTATTATTATTATTATTATTATTATTATTATTATTATTATTACTTGCTAAGCTACAACCCTAGTTAGAAAAGCAGGATGCTACAAGCCCAGAGCCTCCAACAGGGAAAATAGCCCAGTGAGGAAAGGAAACAAGGAAAAATTAAATATCTTAAGAACAGTAACAACATTAAAATATTTCCTAAATAAATTATAAAAACTTTAACAAAACAAAAGGAAGAGTCATGAGATAGAATAGTGTGCCCTAGTGTACCCTCAAGCAAGAGAACTCTAACCCAAGACAGTGTTTTTTTGTCATTTTCAGGCTCATCGCTTGCTCTTAGCAACGGCTAGTCAACCCCTTTACAGACTGCTCTACGCTGTGAACCAGAATCCTGGCCCAAATGACGTCACCACCATCAGGGTGACTGACATGAAACCAGCCGACTTCGAACATATTCTCAAGTAAGGTTTTCATTGATTGTTATTATTATCATCATCATAATTATTATTATTATTATTATTATTATTATTATTATTATTATTATTATTATTAATGGTTCTTTTCTTATTTTTCTTATTTATAATTTACTAGTGCATGCGACCCGTTAGAAATGACGTCTGAATGTCCAGATAGATATGCACACACGTGCAAATACACAGATTTAACCCTTCCCACCCCCTCCCCCTTTCCTAATTAGAACCCCTCTCACCAGGTAAGACTACTTTCTCTCCCCTTAACCCGAGGCACGGTGAGAAACCGAGTAGATATATATATATATATATATATATATATATATATATATATATAATATATATATATATATATAATATATATATATAAACCAGACACTTCCTCTTTAGTATATAGTGGAGATGCACCCTCTCCAATGCCTTCTATCAAAGGCATCCTCTTCCACCAAACTTCTTCTCTCCATATCATCCTTCACCTTATCTTCTTCTTTTCCCCGTTATCCATACATTAAGGGGTCGGTTGCCTGATGCGCCCTCTACAATGCCTTCTATCAAAGGCATCCTCTTCCACCAAACCTCTTCTCTCCATATCATCCTTCACCCTATCTTGCCATCTACTCTTCTTTCCCACCGTTATCCCTACATTAAGGGGTCAGTTGTCTGATGCGCACTCTGCAACGCCTTCTATCAAAGGCATCCTCTTCCACCAAACCTCTTCTCTCCATATCATCCTTCACCCTATCTTGCCATCTACTCTTCTTTCCCACCGTTATCCCTACATTAAGGGGTCAGTTGTCTGATGCGCACTCTGCAACGCCTTCTATCAAAGGCATCCTCTTCCACCAAACCTCTTCTCTCCATATCATCCTTCACCCTGCCTTGCCATCTACTCTTCTTTCCCACCGTTATCCCTACATTAAGGGGTCGGTTGTCTGATGCGTCCTCTCCAACGCCTTCTATCAAAGGCATCCTCTTCCACACCAAGTCTCTTCTCTCCATATCATCCTTCACCTTATCTCACCCTCAAATTCTTTGCCTCCCTCTCGATATTCTCCCTCTAATAGGTTCCTCCCTGTCATTGTTCTCAACAATTTCAATAAGAAATACATTAAAGTTCAAGAGGCGGAGTAAGACAGAGTCTAATCTGTATTTGACAATATGTATTTCATTAAGAAGTTATTACAGAACTCTGAGCACATTTAAGTTACTTGCAAGTCCAGGAAATTATCAGTCTAATTCATAAAATAAGTGCTCTTTATCAAACAGTGGCTTAATACAATTATTCTTGGGCGAACAACAGTCAGGGAACGAAGGAATTCTTACTTTACTTTTAATACAGTTTCTTCACTTCTCTGTAAAATTTCTAAGTCCAACGTAATCAGCCATGAGTTTGGACACCATTGTCACATAAACTTAAAACTTGGTTCATATTTGAGTGTATGAGAATCCAAGTCAATTATGTATATGTTAAGGTCAAAGGTCAAGGTCACGGTCGAGCAAAAGGTCGAGAAATAAGTTAACTAAGTGCCCCTCTAGTTATTATTACTATTGTTACTAGCTAAGCTACAACCCTGGTTTGAAAAGCAGGATGCTATAACCCCAAGGGCTCCAACAGGGAAAATGGTCCAGTGAGGAAAGGAAATAAGGAACCTTGGAAAAGCAGAATGATATCAGTCCAAGGGCTCCAACAAGGAAAATGTCCCAGTGAGGAAAGGAAATAAGGAACCTTGGAAAAGCAGAACGATATCAGGCCAAGGGCTCCAACAGGGAAAATGTCCCAGTGAGGAAAGGAAATAAGGAACCTTGGAAAAGCAGAACGATATCAGGCCAAGGGCTCCAACAGGGAAAATGGCCCAGTGAGGAAAGGAAATAAGGAACCTTGGAAAAGCAGAATCCAACAGGGAAAATGGCCCAGTGAGGAAAGGAAATAAGGAACCTTGGAAAAGCAGAACGATATCAGGCCAAGGGCTCCAACAAGGAAAATGGCCCAGTGAGGAAAGGAAATAAGGAACCTTGGAAAAGCAGAACGATATCAGTCCAAGGGCTCCAATAGGGAAAATAGCTCAGTGAGGAAAGGAAATAAGGAATCAGATAGAATAGTATACTCTACAGGAATCTCTCATATAGTATCTGAGAGCTGTGGATTGAAGTTTACTTACCCAGATAATCTCCACATTTTGAAGACTATAATTTGAACATAAATATCGAAGCACTCCAAATCCTTTCAAATAACTTGCGAAGAAGATAAATCTCAACTCTGAACTGAGACTAATTGGATTTGAAGACCGCCCCCTTTACCATCGTCATATCCTGCCAAGTATGCCTGATGTACGATAATTGAATGGGCGTGGCTGCTCGGTCGTTTATTGCCACCAAACTTATGAAGCGTTAAATTGCCATGTTAGAATGTTTTCATACTCGAGTTACCAAACTGATTTGTGGTATATCCATGAGAATTCAATTTTCCTCTGATTTGAGTTCGTGTGATATATTATTATTATTATTATTATTATTATTATTATTATTATTATTATTACTTTCTAAGCTACAACCCTGGTTGGAAAAGCAGGATGCTATAAGCCCAGGGGGCCCCCAAGAGGGAAAATAGCCCAGTGAGGAAAGGAATTACTTTCTAAGCTACAAAACTAGTTGGAAAAGCAAGATGCAATAAGCCCAGGGGAGCCCAAAGAGGGAAAATAGCCCAGTAAGGAAAGGAATTACTTTCTAAGTTACAACCCTAGTTGGAAAAGCAGGATGCTATAAGCCCAGGAGGCCCCAACAGGGAAAATAGTCCAATGAGGAAAGGAATTACTTTCTAAGCTACAACCCTAGTTGAAAAATCGGGATGCTATAATCCCAGGGGCCCCAACAGGGAAAATAGCCCAATGAGGAAAGGAATTACTTTCTAAGCTACAACCCTAGTTGGAAAAGCAGGATGCTATAAGCCCAGGGGCCCCAACAGGGAAAATATCCCCGTGAGGAAAGGAAACAAGGAAAAATAAAACATTTCAAGAAGAGTAACAACATTAAAATAAATATTTCCTCTATAAACTATAAAAACTTAACAAAAAAAAAAGGGTAAAAGAGAAATTAGATAGAGTAGTGTGCCCGAGTGTACCCTCAAGCAAGTATATACAGTATATATCTAAGACTCGTTAATACTGAGTAATTTTTCAAGTCCATGAACACTATGTAACAGTTTTTAAATAAGTGTACGTGGCCCGTCATAAATGGCGGCTAAATGTTTAGATAGATATGCACACACAGATTCAACCCTTCCCCTACTCAATTTCTTGATGAATGTTCCTCTTGGGGTACCCCCTTCTCACCAGGGTATGAATACTCCCTCTCCCCCAGCCCGAGAGAAAGGAATAGACCGATTTGTTATATTAGTTATTATTATTATTATTATTATTATTATTATTATTATTATTATTATTATTATTATTACAAGCCAAGTTACAACCCTAATTGGAAAAGTAGGATTCTATAAGCCCTTGGGTTCCAAGAGTGAAAAATAGCCTGATGAGGAAATGAAATAAGGTAATAAATGAACTGTAAGAGAAGTAATGAACGATTAAAATAAAATATCCTAAGAACTCATTAGAATAAATCTTTCATATATAAATTATAAAAAGTGTAACTAAGTTGTTAACATTTACCAAATGAAACTTATACAAATAAAAATCAAAGTTGCCCCTAAATATCATATACTTGAAGGCATATTACTTAAAAAGTAAGCAAGTAAAAATAGAACTCAAAGCTATTTATTCAAACAGGGCTACAATTACCCTTAAAAATCAGTTACCTAAATGCATATTACGTAAAATGTAAGTGAAAACATACTGATGTACTCAAAACTATTTATTCAGAGTTACAATTACCTTTAGAAATAAGTTACTTAAATGCACATTACCTAAAATGTAAGTGAACACATACTGTAGAACTTAAACCTATTTATTCAAACAGAGTTACAATTACCCTTAAAAATCAGTTACTTAAATGCTTATTACCTTGAAAGTAAAATAACACATACTGTTGCACTCAAAACTATTTATTCAAACAGAGTTACAATTACCCTTAAAATCAGTTACTTAAATGCATATTACCTAAAAAGTAAGATAACACTTACTGTAGTACTCAAAACTACTTATTCAAACGGGGCTACAATTACCCTTAACAATAAGTTACTTAAATGCATATTACCTAAAAAGTAAGTGAACACACTGTTGTACTCAAAACTACTTATTTAAAAGGGGGTATAATTACCTTTAAAAATCACTTACTTAAATGTATACTGTATTGCTTAAGAAATAAGCAAGTAATGATAGAACTCAAAGCTGTTCATTCAAATAGGGGTATACAATTACCTTTAAAAATCAGTTGCTTAAATGCATATTACCTAAAAAGTAAGCGAACACATACAGTAGTACTCAAAACTACTTATTTAAGCAGAGTTACAATTACCCTTAAAAATCAGTTACTTAAATGCATATTGCTTAAAAAGTAAGCAAGTGATGAAATATTCGAAGATGTATAGCACCCCTCTGGCAAGACGTCTGGGATGACAAGATCTGGCATCTGCAAAACGTCTCTAATCATTGTGTTTATCTTTAGACAATCTGGTTCTTTAATCTGTCGCAATATTTGACTTAGAGATGGTGTATGCAACTTGAATCAAAATGGGTTTATTGTTAACCTCAAAACTCCAATTATCTCGTAATGTATTCATATCTATTCGTTACTTTAGATTATATTTATTTTTTAAACTTGGTAGAAATTATCAAGAATGATACAAAAACTTTTGATTTCTCTACGAGATACGCTCGTGGGTTCCATATTGTCTTAAGATATTCCTCTGCTGATTGTGTTAGGCTGTATAGAGAAGCTAAAATTAATTTTAAAGGGTTTAAAGGTTTGCTCATGAATGGCAGAGGCAAGGCACAGTGACAATGCTCTAGCTAGCACGATAATGCCCCAGAGACTAACCTTATATAGTGACAATGGCCTAGCTGGACAATGCCCTAGAGACTGACCATATATACATATGATCAGCGCCTAAGCCTTTCTCCATCAAGCTATAACCAGTGAGGGCCAGGCAATGGCTGCTGGCGACTCAGCAGGTAGATCTATAGGCTCCTCCGTCCCTAGCTCACAAGGATGGCAAGGTTACAGACACTACAAGAAATTATCGAGCTTCAGCAGGTCTCGAACCCCAGTCTAGCAGATTGGGGGCCAGGGACGTTTCCAATAAACTAGGACAACTCTTTGATCGTAAGGTGGGCATCATGAAATTCCAGCATAACCTTCAAATATAGTGTACTTGGTGCTTTATCTTAAAAAAAACTCTAAAATTTACTCTATTTGGAGCTTTTCGTATTTCGTATTGGCTCAAAGAAGAATTAGAATTCTGTAGTAGATTGTGCAGATTTTTGTCTTTAAAAGGGCTTTGATCTACTCAAGAGATTTCTGTCCATGGTATTCACTGCAATGTATGTCCTAAAGAGATATTTTCTGAGATGCAATATGGAAGTGAAAACCACTATGCTGTGTTGAAGTATACAGTATCAGTCACAGCAACATTAGCAAGACTGGCTTCTTCTGTTTGTTGGAAGTTTTTCCATCTGCCGTTCCTACTAATTTACTTGGATTTATGGACCACTTTATCAAAGCACAGTATTGATTAATCTCTGAAAAAAAAAATTCCATTTTTATTGCATTCTTGATCACAACTGTTGAGTTCATCTCTGATACATTTTCTATACTTTATTACTTTCAATATATTCTCCTCAAAATTCATTGCATTTCTAGTACCTTAAGTTCATAGTAGGTAATGCAAAATAGAATAGTTAGGACAGATATCCCTTAATTTCAGAAAGAAAAAAATTCACATGAGTGGGCAGTACTTTTGCTGATATGTATTATCCTTATTATCCTCTTTCAGGTACATTTACACTGACAGTATTGACTGCAATAACATAAACGTTGCCTTTGAGCTGCTACGGGCGAGTAAGAGATGGGGTCTGGCAGGAATGGGTATCAAGTCACTCACGTACCTCGAAGAATTTCTCGACGAATACCAGCCATCGACTGATGACATGAAGACTAACCTCTTCGATCTCCTCGTCTTATCCGAGCAGTCGCTCAACGACATGTACGAGAAGTGTCTGAAGGTTTTGGCTAAATACTGCAATGAAGTCATCCCTTGCGAAGGATTTCTAAACCTCGATAAGCCCGTCGTCTGCAAAGTCATGCATTACAAGGACCTCAAGTTTGACGATCACTTAAAGCTCTTCGAAGCTATTAGGGACTGGGGCCTGCGATATATCAACACTCAGAACTTGAAGATATCTCAGCTCGGAGATGTAGTTGAGGAACTCATCAAAATAGTGGATTTTGAAAAAATCGAAGACAATGACTTTGTGACCACCGTCTTGACCTCGGAGTGCCTCGGAAAGGCCGAGGTCATAGCGTTTTTCATGACCCGGGGCCTAGAGATTCCAAGAAACCTTGACTTCAATAACAACAAGCAGGTCTGTTATGCTTTTATTATATTTATGAATCACCATTACACATTGTCCAGTGAATATTACAAGACACAGGCGTTCTTGCTGTTGTGAAACATTGCTTAGCTTATCCTATCTAGTTCTGAGATAAGTCATTTGGTAATTCTTACTTAAGTGACCCCATTGCGTAGCTTATCCTATCTAGTTTTGAGATAAGTCATATGGTAATTCTTACGTGAGAGACCCCATTGCTTAGCTTATCCTATCTAGTTCTGAGATAAGTCATTTGGTAATTCTTACATGAGTGATCACATTGCTTAGCTTATCCTATCTAGTTCTGGGATAAGTCATTTGGTAATTCTTACATAAGTGACCCTATTGCTTAGCTTATCCTATCTAGTTCTGAGATAAGTCATTTTGTAATTCTTACATAAGTGACCCCATTGCTTAGCCTATCCTATCTAGTTCTGAGATAAGTAATTTGGTAATTATTACGTAAGTGACCCCATGGCTTAGCTTATCCTATCTAGTTTTGAGATCAGTCATTTGGTAATTCTTAGATAAGTGACCCCATTGCTTAGCTTATCCTATCTAGTTCTGAGATATGTCATTTGGTAATTCTTACTTAGGTGACCCCATTGCTTATCTTATCCTATCTAGTTCTGAGATTAGTCATTTGGCAATTCTTACATAAGTGACCCCATTGCTTATCTTATCCTATCTAGTTCTGAGATAAGTCATTTGGTAATTCTTACCTAAGTGACCCCATTGCTTAGCTTATCCTATCTAGTTCTCAGATAAGTCATTTGGTAATTCTTAGGTAAGTGACCCCATTGCTTAGTTTATCCTATCTAGTTCTGAGATAAGTCATTCGGTAATTCTTTCATAAGTGACCCCATTGCTTAGTTTATCCTATCTAGTTCTGAGCTAAGTCATTTTTTAATTCTTAGATAAGTTATTTCATTGATTTGGTGAAATGTGTTGTCAATTCTGACTGTACTGATGTAGGACGAATTTAGATTGCGAGTAAATGGAAAAATTTATGTGAATATTTGAATGACTGTCTCATTGGGGTATAACTAACTTCAAAGTTACAGATATGAATTGGAATTATATCAAACAGAATTATTACCATTATAGTAAAGTTTATTGACCAGTTTTTGTTTAAAAAGGGAACAACCCTCAAAACAGAAACCGTTCTAGGGTTACGTATCAGTGTTTTATCATCTATTATTTCATTGATTCATTCATTTTACGCGCCTCCATACGCACAGCATCTAGTGAATAGATGAATGATTATAAGTTATCTGGAGTCATAAATGCAAAATAATCAGTGAAAAGTCCTTCATTGTCTTGACTTTGGTTCTTATTGTTCCATTTAGAGCTGTTAACCCCCCCCCCCCCCCAAAAAAAAAATAAAAGTGACCATCTTTGGTCCTACAAAATGTTTGAAAAAGACAAGACAATCATAGTAATCCAATAGAATTATCCAGAACCAATATTCTTTTATTGTATACTTGAATAGACAGAATTACCAAATGTCTCTTTTTTGGAAATGTCTTAGACATCAACTATAGAGTATAAAATGTGTTAAACATTTCATATATTCCTCTTATATTATCCTTAGGCTTTAGTGTCTAGAGTTCTGTAAAATGTAGCATTTTCATAAGGAAAAAAAAAATAGTGAATTCTTAGGCTAAAGTCATTAATATAGTCTTTATTCAATATAAGTATCAGTGCCAATAAGACCTTTTTTTACTTGAATTGCCTTTGTTGCTTTTTTCTTGGATTTTCAACTTTTTTATTTTGAGATGTCACTTAGACCAGGTCTTTGCATCAGCAGAAAAAAAGACTTCAGAATTTCTTGTTTTTTATCTAAAGTAATTAAAGACACTTCCTTGGCATGATTTAGTTTGGGTTTTTTAAATTCCAAAACCATAGTATTTAGATCAGAAACTTTTCCATTGAATGAAAAGAGATATAGATCATAAAATATACAATGTACGTGACGTCATTGTAGGACTATGTGTGCTATTTTGGCCATATTTTTTTTCAAGTAATTTTTGAGTTGTCCATTTTTCCTTCTACAATAGATCATTGATTGTTTAGTTTCAAGTTTAAGTAAATCCAAATTACTATGACTTACTGGACATTTTTAATTAGTCTATCTTTTTTTTCAACCTGACCACATCTTTCCATTGTTCCTTTTATTTTGTTTTCTTTAAATCATTCCATCCTTTGTCCTTCCTTTTATTCCTATTTTAACGTTTATAATTTATTCTATATTCCTTGCATTCATTTATATGCTTCTATTTCTCGACCAACATTCCATGAGTTTTCTTGTAATACTTCCTTCCATTGCCAAACAATGTGTTACGAATGTGTTAATGTATAATTAACTTGTTTTACGAATGCGTTAATGTATATTTCCATTGTGTATGACTTCCTGTTCTGTTATTTACCATTCCCTCTGTTTTATCAATTTTTCTGACGAACTGTTTGATCCCAAAATACGTTTTTCCTTTTATGGTTCTTCATTTACTTTTACACATCAAACTAAATCTTATTTTTGTCTACTGTTTATTTTTGACTGTTTGATCCCAAAAATTCTATTTTTATTATATTTATTTACTTTTACAAATCAATCAAAATTATCATTTTTGTCTGTTGTTTATTTTTTATGGTTATTCATATATTTTCACCATTTGATTTTTCAAGTTTTATTCCCTTCCAATTTCATTCCTCTCTTTATTAATATAAATTAATCATCTATCCAATGTTTTCACTATCAATTTCTATTCACTATCATAACACATTACAATTTTAATGTTTCTATGACCTGACCTTGTTTACAACAATCCTTGGATGCCCCTGTCCTGCTAACTCCAAAATCTGGGACATGGATATAAGTATCTGTTTGTAATTCCTCACAATTTTACAATAACTCGGTTCAAAATCCAAATTTTGGGACATGAACTCAATTCCCACAATTGTACAATTACTTGTGTTATGTCACCTGTCTTTATCCAACTTCTTAAAAAAATCCTCTCCACTACGTTTCCTCTCTGGTGGCTCTTAATCTCCCTTCTTTCTCTCCACGGCCTCAAGTTGATTTCCAATTTTCCCTTCTTTTTCCCCACGGCTTGACCCTTTCCCAAGTTAATTTTCAATTTTCCTTCTTTCCCCCTACGGCGTCAAGTTAATTTCCAATTTTCCCTCTTTCTCTCCACGGTCTGACCGTCTCTCAACTTAATTTTCAAACGTCTATTCCCCGTCCTTTGTCCCTCAATGCCTCCGTGTGCCCCTGTTCCACATCTAGCTCCCCTTCTGGCTGTGGTTTTGCTTCACTTCCGAGACGGAGGAAAAGAACAAGAAGAGTAGCAAAGGAAAATCCAGCAACTTGTCTACTGTCCTGGAAGGTTCTCCCACAGTACGTATGGTTGGGCTTATTTAAGCATGAAAACGTTTTATAAAAAGCAGAAGGATTTGGTGACGGTAAACGTATTATCCCCAGGATGCCAAGAGGTCCTTTCTTACTAAGGAGTGTCGAACTCTATTTCGTCAATTTTATGCATCTATTATTATTATAAGCATTGTTATTTATTATTATTATTATTATTATTATTATTATTATTATTATTATTATTATTATTATTATTATTATTATTATTATTATTTAAGCTGCAACTCTAGTTGGAAAAGCAAGATGCCATAAGGGGTGTCGATCTATTTCGTCAATTTTATGCATCTATTATTATTATTATTATTATTATTATTATTTAAGCTACAACCCTAATTGGAAAAGCAAGATAATATAATTATGCCTAAGGGCTCCAACAGGGAAAGTAGCCCAGTGAGGAAAGGAAACAAGGAAATGAATTACAGGAAAGGTAATGAACAAATGAACACATCATTAAAATAGATTTTTTCATATTTAAACTATAAAATCTTAAATTTGTAGTTTTTCGAATCAATATAAATACCTCAAAAGACGGCCAATTAATTCATCCCTTTACCGTAAGAGAATTCCTCATGAAGGTGTTATAGGTGCATGCTATTATTAAGAGATGTTCACATACTTGTAAGTATCCGATCGTTAAACAATCAAAGTAATCAATCATCATCATCATTTCCTCCTCCTACGCCTATTGACGCAAAGGGCCTCGGTTAGATTTCGCCAATTATCTCTATCTTCAGCTCTTAAATCAATACTTCTCCATTCATCATCCCACTTCACGCCTCATATTCCTCAGCCGTGTAGGTCTGGGTCTTCCAACTCTTCTAGTGCCTTATGAAGCCCAGTTGAAAGTTTCGTGAACTAATATCTCTTTGGGACTGCGAAGAGCATGCCCAAACCATCTCCATCTACCCCTCATTATGATCTCATCCACATATGGCACTTTAGTAATCTCTCTTTTAGTATCATTTCTAATCATGTCCGGCCATTTAACTCCCAATATCCTTCTGAGGGCTTTGTTCTCAAATCTACTAAATCTGTTGGATATTGTTTCATTATCATACCACGACTCATGTCCATACAGTAACACTGATTTCATTAAACAATACGTTAATAAAAATGGGTTCTGAAGACCTCTAAAATCCTGTTTTGAAGAACATTTTGAATCTCCCAGAAAGTGTACTCGACTGTTGGATATTGTTTCATTGTCATACCACGACTCTTGTCCATACAGTAACACTGATCTCACTAAACAATACGTTAAAAAAAAAATAATGTTCTGAAGACCTTTAAAATTCTGTTTTGAAGACCCTTTTGAATCCCCTCAGAAAATGTCCTCGTTTCAAAGTATCTTCTTCTTCCAGATCTCCCTCAAAAATGGAACCGTTTTGGCCTTCCAGAAAGTCTGTCGATTCCGTAAAGGGTATCGATGTCCACAGGAACAGGTAAGCATAAAAAAAAGAAAAAAAAAATTGTATTTGTAGATTAATTTGAGGATTGTTAACTTTCCCCCAAACTCGTAAACCTTTCGAATTCTGAAGCCCTTTATTATTATTATTATTATTATTATTATTATTATTATTATTATTATTATTATTATTATTATTATTATTATTAGCCAAGCTAAAACCCCAGCCTAGAAAAGCATGTGCTATAACCCTAAGGGCTCCAACAAGGAAAATAGCCCAGTGAGAAAGAAATAAGAAAACAAATAGATAGTGTGCCAGAGTGTGCCCTCAAGCAAGATAACTCTACCCCAAGATAGTACAAGACTACGGTACAGAGGCTATGGCACTACCCAAGACTAGGGAACAATTGTTTGATTGGAGTGTCCTTCTAGAAAAGCTGCTTATCAATTAAACCTTTCGAATTCTAATTTCTGAATATTTAACCCAGCTAATGTGGTAACCTGTTGGAAGCGACCCTACATAGCAATCTGCAGGACTGGGGTTCGAGTCCCCCTCAAGCTCGATAGTTTCTTGTAGTGTCTGCATCCTCACCATCCTTGTGAGCTAAGGATGTGCAGTTTTGGGGAGCCTATAGGTCTACCTGCTGAGTCATCAGCAGCCATTGCTTGGCCCTCCCTGGTCCTAACTTGGATGGAGAGGTGGCTTGGACACTGATCATATATACATAAGACCAGTCTCAAGGGCATTGCCAATGTCCCTTAGCTCTCCCATTCACAACGATCTTTTAAAGTTTAGTGTTGCTTATAATTATATGAATTGGATAGATTCTTGTGCATTGATTATTCTCCATTTTTGTGTTTACTTTCTTAACTTACTGTGGTATGGCTGTTCACCAAATGTAGATTTATCTCTCTATCTATCTACCAGGGCACTTTGCCTAATTTGGGGGGGGAGAGGGGGGGGGGGTGGCTAGTCGACATCAAGAAGCAAGAAAGGGGGGATTTTTACCTCTTAGCTCCTCCCAGCCTGACGAGGGCCTCAGCCTAGTTTAGTTGGTACTACTTGGGTTTTTAGAATAGATAAATCTTGATCATATTTAACCATGCCATTACATTACAGTATACATTTATATACAAATTTTACTCTCTTGAAATATACACTTTACTTTTTAACATATATAAATAAACTATTATATTTTTATTTTCATATTTTTGCTAGCTTGGTGTATAAGGTTACAGTTTCTTCAAATATTCTTCTAAAAAACAATGTTTATTACAGTCTAATCACCAATAACTTTCTGAAATTAAAATAATTTACTTTACTGAAACAATTTATGCATGAAATAATCAGTACTAAGTTAAAGAAAAGTTTTTTAAATCTTAAAAAATGCGAAAATCCTCCCAGAAAGACATGTATTGTGAAGAGTTACTGGGAAAAGCTAAGTAGATAAGGTCTATTATTATTATTATTATTATTATTATTATTATTATTATTATTATTATTATTATTATTATTATTATTAGTTAAGCCACAACCCTAGTCTGAAAAGCTGGAGGCTCTAAGCCCAAGGGCTCCAACAGGAGAAAATAGCCTATATTATTATTATTATTATTATTATTATTATTATTATTATTATTATTATTATTATTATTATTATTAACTAAGCCACAACCCATAGCTAAAAAAGCAGGATCCTATAACCCCAAGAAATCCAACAGGGAAAAATACCCCTATCTCTTATTAAATTTCAAACTCTGACCCTTGAAAATCAGTTCCATACACTTATGCCATCAGGTATCTCTTTAAGGTTTAAAGGTTTAAAGGCCGCTCATGAATGGCAGATTCAAGGGACAATAACATTACCCTAGCAAGCAGGACAATGCCCTAGAGACTGACCACATATATGATCAGTGCCCAAGCCCCCTCTCCACCCAAGTTAGGACCAGGGAGGGGGAGGCAATGGCTGCTGATGACTCAGCAGATAGACCTATAGGCTTCAATCCCCCCCCCCCCAACCGTAGCTCACAAGGATGGTAAGGTTGCAGACACTAGAGGCACTAACGAGTCTGAGCGGGACTCGAACCCATCTCTGGCAAACACCAGGCAGAGACGTTACAAATCTCTTGTAATATTGTAATAATAAAACTGGTTCTAGCAAGGAGGACAATGCCCTAGAGCCTGACCACATATTAAATGATCACCGCCCAAGCGCCCTCTCCACCCAAGCTAGGACCAGGTAGGGCCAGGCAATGGCTTCTGATGACTCGGCAGATAGACCTATAGGCTTCCCCAAACCCCCCAACTTTAGCTCACATGGATGGTAAGATTGCAGACACTAGAGGCAGTAACGAGTTTGCAGACACTAAAGGCACTAATGGGTCTGAGCGGGACTCGAACCCACTTCTGGCAAACACCAGGCAGAGACGTTACCAATAATCGTGTAGTAGTGTAATGAGAAACCTATTTCTTTTGCAGATCTATCTACCCCACGAATTGAGGTTCAGAGTCAACAAAAACATCAAACTGATTGGTGTGGGATTCGGGTTCCTCTTCAGTAGCACTGACATGGGGATCACTATTCATTGCCAAGGACCATGGGAAACCAGACAATGGACTGATATTATACAGGTTTGCAACTATTCGTTTATTATTATTATTATTATTATTACTTGTTAAGCTACAACCCTAGCTGGAAAAGCAGATTGCTATAAGCCCAGAGGCTCCAACAAAGAAAATATCCCAGTAGGAGAGGAAACAAGGAAAAAGAAAATATCTTAAGAAGAGTAACATCAAAATAAATATCTGCTATATAAAACAAGAGGAAGAGAAATGGGATAGAATACTGTGCCCGAGTGTGCCCTCAAGCAAGAGAACTCGGCACTACCCAAGACTAGAGAACAATGGTTTGATTTTAGGGTGTCCTTCTTCTAGAAGAGGTGCTTACCATAGCTAACATGTTTTATGGGCTGTTTTATGTATATTTAAATAGGCACTTCAACGACTTTCTATTTCTGTGTTATATTAATTTTCACCATCATCATGAGTTTCATTGATAGATTTTTATCATAGATTAATCTCCCTTATATAATGAAGAGCAAGTGTCTTAAAGGGTTTTAAAATATATTGATTTCAAACCTACAATATATTTTCTCTTAGTCTGGGTAATTTTGCATTTATTTCTCTTGGGGTTTTTGTTTACAATGTTTTAATTTCATAATTTAATTTTATTTCCAATATAAATTCCATTTTCATCATT
This sequence comes from Palaemon carinicauda, assembly GCF_036898095.1. NCBI lineage: Eukaryota > Metazoa > Arthropoda > Malacostraca > Decapoda > Palaemonidae > Palaemon > Palaemon carinicauda. Next base: position 106,480,775 of record NC_090725.1, on the reverse strand, counting down.
TACATTAAAGGTACAGTTGGACACAGGAATTCCTGGTACACCTGACTCTGACGAAGTGCACCCAGCCACACCTTTACTGCATGGCAAGTTCCTGTGCTTAGCCCCATCCACCACCTCTGCCATCTCTCCCTACACTATCTGTTTGGTTACACACCGCGAAGTAAGGGTGTGACAGGGTGCATTTCCTCAGTGAGGTTTAAACGTTAAAAGGTCACTCATGAATGGCAGAGGCAAGGGACAGTGACATTGCCCTAGCAAGCAGGACATATATGTTCAGTGCCCAAGCCCCCTCTCCATCCAAGCTAGGACCAGGGAGGGCCAGGAAATGGCTGCTGATGACTCAGCAGATAGACCTATAGGCTCCCCCAACCCCCCAACCTTAGCTCACAAGGATGATAAGGTTGCAAACACTAAAGGAACTAACGAGTCTGAGCGGGACTCGAACCTCGATCTGGTAAACACCAGGCAGAGACTTTACCAGTCAGGAACTCCTGTATCCAACTGTATATTCTTCTTTTAAAGTTATTCCTTAAATATTTTAGTCTTCTGATATCTTGCTGCCCAGTCTGTATTCTTCCTTCATACTGCAGCTGTTCCACATTGGCACTGAATGGCTTCCTGTGTCCAAGCGCTGGGCCTTCTGGCCCAAATCCATAAATCCAATCCATTCTATAAAAAGATAAAAGAATAGAGGTGTGCATAAAAAAAGTGAATTATGGAAGATATTTAAGGAATTAAAATGTATGTTTTCTTTCTCTTCTCAGACATACTGCCGGGTTTCGGGTGAAAAGCAGGAGACCGCAGACGTCCGTCTTATGTTCTCTGAACCAGTCCGCATTGAAGCTAACCAAAGTTACAAGGTTTGTGTTGTCTTACAGTGTCAAACGTATTGCGTGGTTTTTTAGAGCAGGAAATCATAGCTCATAGTGTGCAGCAAGGAAACAGTTGAAAACTGCTCAATAAAACTCATGATATGCCACTTAATGTTGTTCACATTTTCAGCTGGCAGCATTATCTTTGTCATCCAAAAGTGGCAAGCAAACGTTTCAGGAGGAAAAGCTTCATTTTATGTGTGCATGGTTGATTTTCAAACTCAATTATTGAGCCCCTAATATTTTTCATATTGAATTCATGCTGCCTTGGTAATACAGACTTAAGGGGTTTTTTAATAATCAATACATCTGCCCACGTTATGAGTCCAAACAAAACTAAGAGTGATGTAGACCACTTAGATCAGTAAGCAAAACAGTATTTTGTAGATGAGACATCAAGGTGAAATCTATTTTAATTATCTTAACAGGCTGTTTTCTCAACGATTGAAACCTATTGACAGTTTTGGTCATTGTGATTTAGTTGCAGAAATCCGTTTAACTTACTGATGTCACGGACAGATTTTGCATGAAAAACATTACTTGTTCGTAATTGCTGATTTACTTTCGTGTTTGATATAAGAATTTCTGTCTAAAAAACCTTGCAATATTTAATAAGTTGTTTGATGGGGTTTCATCTTTAACAGAAGATATGATATTATGTTATTTCTACCGCACTCATGTTTACATTAAAATGAAGGCTACAATTTTAAAATCAGATATTGCAAGGCCTATACTCCTTGGACATCAGCAAAAGGCTAAATTAATAGTTTCAATTTCTTGGTCTTATGATTATTTCCTGTTGTAATCTAGTAGTCTACCCAGGAAAGGCAATACCAATTACTTGATGTTTTATCTTTATAGGTTATGGTGAAAATTGGACGAATGAGTTCTGGCAGTTCGGAAGTTGAGCTTTGGGGAGGAACAGGTGCACAATACACAGTTTCCACTGAAGAACTTGACTTCTACTTCATGAAAGCTGCTGTGGATCCAAACACAAAAGTTGAGGAACGAGATGGGGACATTAATCCTGGGATCATCACAGAGCTGTTGTATCAAATCGACACAGAAGATTATAGCAAAGAGGAGGTGAAGACAGAGGTTGCAATAAGACGACGCCGTCCAAAGGAGGAGGAGGAAGAAGATGAATCTCAGCAAACATCCAGTGAGACTAGTCAATGGCGGAAACGTCACAGAGCTGCAAATATGTCCCTTCAGATTCCTGAAGTGACAAGAATCAGGAGAAGGGGTGATGGTAGTGACTCTATATCATATAACCCTACTCCCAAAAAATCTCCCATAGATGAATACAAGCCAATGAGCTTCTCCACTAACAGATGGAGAGCTAAAACTCGTGATGACGATTCTGAATCCATCAAGACTACTCCTGTGGAAGAATATAAACCCACAAGCTTTTCTACTAATAGGTGGAGAACAAGAACGAAAGAGGAAGATTCTGAGAAAGCTACAAAAGCAGTTGAATACACGCCATCTAGTTTCTCTACCAACAGGTGGAGAACTAAAACTCAGGAAGATTCTAGTAAATCAACAGACGATTTTAAACCATCTAGTTTTTCCACAAACAGATGGAGAACAACAACAGACTCTAGCTCAAGTGTAGTTAAACCTAGTGAAGAAAGTGAGCCTCCTGGTTTCCTGTCTAACAGGTGGAGAAACAGATCACGTGATGAAGATTCAACTAATAAGAGCTCCTCAGATACACCATTCGGTAGCAGGAAAGTATCAACTGGAGAAAAAACTGATGTTAGTTCCCCCTCTAGCCGATGGAGAACCAGTTCTCGAGAAGAACCGCCACAAACTAAAGTTGAACTTCGTAAAACTATCGGAGCTGATGACGACAAATCGAGCTCCCTACCATTCATGAGAAGAAGAGAGTCAACTGAAAATAAACCTGAATTATCTTATATGAGGAGACGAGAATCAACGGAAAATAAAGTTCAGGAAATGCCAGCATACTTGCGGAAAAGGTCAAATCCTACAGATGATAATAAAACTGCCACACCCTATGGCAGAAGTAGATGGGGAAGCAGTATTACTTCTGCTACAAGTAATGATGATAGCAAATCTAGAAGTCGGTTTTTACCAAATAGTGATATTTCATCTTCTCGCCCAAGTGATTCTTACAGTCCCAGAACACGAGATACATCTGCATCCCGCTACAGTTCGAGTAGAGATATCTCTTCAACCAAGTCCAGGGATTTAGGATCCACTTTTTCGAGGCCAAGTGATAATTCCATCAGTAGAACCAGAGAATCTTCTGTGTCTTTAACACGAGCTCCCTCTCTCTCAAGATTTCGTGACTCCTCGTCTACATCTCGTTTTGGTCCATCATCTACAAGTAGTTATGGAAGCAGTTATTTAAGCAGGTATGATTCATCATCAGGCAGTGCTACTGGCAATAATGGGTTGTCAGACTCTAGTCCAGCTGGCATCAGTAATAGGAGCAAATCATCTACCTCAACTGGTAATACCCAGAGGAGGTATTTAGGTGCTGGTAGTGATTCAACTCTTTACAGAAATAGGACAAGTTCCAATCTTGGCACTGGAGGAACAGACTCAACTCTTAGCGAGAGATATAATTCTACAAGTAATGTTGGAGTAAAAGATTATAGGCCTAGTAGTAATAGATATACATCCTCGGATGGCTCATCAGGACTGAAAGATTTGGGTTCAAGTAGTAGATATGATATTTCAAGATCCTTGAGGCCTAGCGATTCTGGAAGTCGTAGCACATATAGTACTCCAGGGGCCAAGGAAGCAACTGATTCTAGCCGTAGTAATAGATATAGTACATCAGCACTCAAGGGAGCCACTGACACCAGTTCTAGTAGTAGATATGGTACATCTCTGTCCAAGGGGGTTACTGACTCTGCCCCAAGTAGTAGATATAGCACGTCAGTATCAAAGGGAACGACTGACAATAGCCCTAGTAGTACTGGTAGATATGGTACATCAGAGTCAAAAGGAGGCACTGACACTGTTTCTAGAAGTAGAATTGGTAGATATAGTTCTCCAGTCAACACAAGAGGATCTGACACAGCCTCAAAAGGCATAAGCAGTAGATATGGCTCCTCTTCTGTTTTATCCCCCACCCAAAACACAACGTATAGTAGTGGCAGCAACAGCAGCAGCAAGCTGAGTGCTCTCAGTGGAACTGGTAGGTATGGCAATGACAGTCCCACTGGTAAATATGGAAATACATCTTCTAAATACAGCAGTATGTCCAGCCGATATTAGTGTCCTTTATATATAAACACAAATACACACACAGATATGTATGTGTGTATTTAGGATTTTATAAGTATAACTAAGTATGTGTAACTGTTTGTAATGGTACTTACTCCTCCACGACTTGCACAGCATCGAAGCCAAAATATTCATTGACAATACAACATAACGTAATAAAAATGCATCTTATTTCTGAAAACCTTATTATTTCTGTCTGTACATTTACACTTCTCTTCCTTCCAGCTTAGGCACAGAACCCTGGTCATCTACGCGTATTCCTTTGCAGTGATTCCCAACCTTTTTGTTCTTCTGAACCCATTGGGCATTTCTATAGATTCCTGTGTACCTCTAAAATGGAGGATGAAAAGGAGAAACAATTAATATTGCAATATAATTTTATTATTCAATCCTATTGAAGATTAGCCTACCTCATGTATTGAGCTGTACTGGCTATTTTCTCAGACCCAATATACCCCTTGAAAAGTAAAAATGGTACCACTTGGGGTACATGGGTACCCCAGATTGAGAATCTTTTCCTTAAAACATGCTACTTTGAAAATGCGATAAAGAAAGGAGTTCACAATATGACCATAGAAAGTACCAAATGCAAAAACTAAATTTAAAATAATTCGAAATGCCCAAATATGTAAAAAATTACAGATGACTCTGTTATGATTACATAGGTTAAGTGACTGTGAAAGTTGTATTCCATCTTGAAATATTTTTTTCTAGACCAAAAATAATAAGATACTAAGCTATTTATTCCTAAATTTATAGTGCATTAGATTATATCTCTGGCTTTTCAAGGTAATTTGATTATTTAAGGAAATTACATCAGTTATTTTCTTTACAATTACCATTGTGTTCACCTGTTGCCATTTCTCTCTCTCTCTCTCTCTCTCTCTCTCTCTCTCTCTCTCTCTCTCTCTCTCTCTCTCTCTCTCTCTCTCTCTCTCTCTCTCTCTCTCGTACTTTTTAGGAGAACTGACTGATGCCTCTTCAAGTTTATTTTTTATTTATTTTAACAACCAGACCAGCCATTATTCATTATTTCTACGAGATCTGTAGCCCTCTAGTTCATAAATCTTTCTCGTGAGAAGACCTAAGAGGTTCATGAAGAAAGTCTAAATAGGCCTATAATGTAGGGAAAAACGATGTAAGTCTTAACAAGTATTAATAATCTAAAGTTAAACCGTAATAAACTTTCACTCTTTATATCTCTTTTTATCTAAATGCATGAATTCATAATATATAATCTTTAGTCTCTTACGTAGGCCTAGATAACATATTTCTCTATTTCCCATGCATATCTAATTTCACTTAAACTTATTTTTTCAAATCGTTGCTAAAATCATAACACTTGTACCTTAAGCCCTTCATTTGTTTTGAATGTATTAAAATATTACTTTATTTATTTTTTGTTAATATTACCATAATGATTTCTGTAACATTTGTGTTTGTGTTGCCATTAATTAAAAAAGGGTACTTTGTATTTGAAAAATCCTTGTTTTGAATGTATTAAGATATTATTTTATTTTGTCTTTAATATTACCATAATGATTTCTGTAACATTGTGTTTGTGCTGTCATGTATTAAAAAGGGTACTTTTTATTTTAATCTATTTACCTGAAAATAACTTATTTATTTAATTATTTTCCCCCATTAATGGATCCTGTGTGTTTTTCTACTAACACTGGTCTGGTCTTCTTTCAGATATCGACAATAGAGGGAGCCATTTGTCCCGGAGTGATAGGCCAAGAAATTTCGGATAAGTTTTTTCTAAAACTTTGTCAAAGAATTATCCTTTATCCTTTAGATTTGATACGTGTTCCTTCTCAGTGTAAAATATTATAGTAGTTTTTTCCCCCAGTCTATTTCATGTTAGTAAGCTTCCTAGCTCGTGTGTCATGAATGTTTATTAGGGCATGGAATACGAATATCACTTGGAACTCACAGTTGATGTGTAGGACTGAACATTCTCTCTCTCTCTCTCTCTCTCTCTCTCTCTCTCTCTCTCTCTCTCTCTCTCTCTCTCTCTCTCTCTCTCTCTCTCTCTCTCTCTCTCTCTCTCTCTCTCTCTCTCTCTCTCTCTGTTATGATTTAGGCAATTGTAAAGTATAAAATCCAAACACTTGGTAAATGATAATTATCCCATAACAGTTAAATATAATTTCGACATTTCGTTTTTCTCCGAATAATTCATTACAAACATTATTATTATTATTATTATTATTATTATTATTATTATTATTATTATTATTATTATTATTATTACTAGCTAAGCTAGAACCCTAGTTGGAAAATATTATTATTATTATTATTATTATTATTATTATTATTATTATTATCATCTAAGCTAGAACCCTAGTTGGAAAAGCAAGATGCTATAAGCCCAAGGGCTCCAACAGGAAAAAATAGCCCAGTGAGGAAAGGAAATAAGGAAACAGATAGAATGGTGTGCCTGGGTGTACCCTCACGCTTTTGATATTACATTAAGATAAACTATCTTAAGAACCTACTTCATACAGTAATAAGTAAGCACTGAGCAGCAATCTATTACACCATAGCTTAACTGATCAACCTAATAGAAATACTGATAAGCACACAACTTTGATTATATTTGATTACATTGTTTGAATATTTTCTCCAAAGACTAATTGAATTAGGTTCATTTATTTTTCTAAGACGAGACTTTAAATTTACATATGTACATGTATATGTATATATATATATATATATATATATATATATATATATATATATATATATATATATATATATATATATATATATATATACAGTATATATATATATATATATATATATATATATATATATATACTGTATATATATATATATATATATATATATATATATATATATATATATATATATATATATATATATATATACAGTATATACATATATATATATATATATATATATATATATATATATATATATATATATATGTATATATATATGGTGTGCATGTATATTGCTTTTTCCCTGTACAACATTTTTCTATACTTTACTTTATATGTGGGTTCTTGTTAAAGATTTCAGTTTTTAAAAATCAGCCACTTCTATTTACATATTTCAGTCCAGCTGATGTTTTACCAGCAAAGGGTTCTACTGTTAAATAATTGTATATAGATGCATGTACATACTATTCAAGTAAATATGCATTGCGTCTCGCTTTAGTGTATATGCATGAATGCACTTATACAGTAAATGCACTATGTAAGTTTAAATGTAAATACAAATGAAACCGTACATACAATAATGTAATCATTCGTGTTTTATGATTTGTACCAGTATATGCGTCATTTAGAGTAGTAAGTTTGGTTCAAATGTTATAAAATGCAAAGATGAAGCTCTTGAAGTTACACCTCTGATTATTTTGCTAAAACTCTGAATCCAAACTTTGCCTTATCAGATTATTGTTGTTTTTGGGATGATTTTTAATTCACCTCAACGTATAAAGCTTAGGTGGAATAGGATAGTAAATGAGGACTCTACTCTTGAAATTGACCTTCCTCGATGCCAAAGACCTCTATGTACTATTTTCTTAATGAAATCAACAGATTAGCCTTGGCAAAATAGGTGATTTCTAACTTCAATCAACCCTTCTGATTGTTCCTTTATACGACTTGTCTAGCAACATAATGTAAGATGATTAATTGAATTTCAAAAGTTTTAATTAAGTTGATGAATTCTATTCCCCCAAACTCCTTAGTGGGCAATTGTCACCAGTGCATCTCACCCAGTGCACAGTAGATGTTACTGAAGGGTCTTTGCTGCAGCCTACCCCTCTGTCCTGTAGGTGAGCTCCACTACATCATACTCCTCCATTCCCTAGCTGCACCACAACCTACCCTTTTATCCCATAGTTGCAGCACAGACCACCCGTCTGTTCTCTAGCAGCGCTGCAACCTACTCCTTTGTCCCCTAGCCGCACCACAGCCTACTTCTTCGTCCCTAGCCGCACCACAGCCTACCCCTCTATTCCATAGTTTGACCACAGCCTACCCCAGCATCCCCTAGCTGCACCACAGTCTACCCCTCCATCCTGTAGCTACACCTCAGCCTACCCCTTTGTTCCCTAGCTACACCACAGCCTACCCCTCCATCCCATTAGCTGCACCACAGCGTACCCCTCCATCCTGTAGCTGCACCACAGACTACCCCTCCATCCCCTAGTTACACCTCAGCCTACCCATTCGTCCCCTAGCGGCACCATAGCCTACCCCTCCATCCCGTAGCTGCACCACAGACTACCCCTTCATCCCCAAGTTACACCTCAGCCTACCCCTCCATACCCTAGCTACACCTCAGCCTACCCATTCGTACACTAGCTGCACCATAACCTACCCCTCCATCCCCTAGCTACACCTCAGCCTACTCATTCGTCCCCTAGCTACACCTCACCCTACTCATTCGTCCCCTAGCTACACCTCACCCTACCTCTTCATCCCATACCTGCACCCAATTTCTACTTTACTTCAGTTCCGCTTCCAATCTTCCATCTTGATGCCCAATCTTTGTATTTCTTCCCAAAATCAAACATTCTCTATAAGAAAGGTCGTTTTTTGACACCTAAATACGTAGTCCGCAAAAATGGATAGTGCATAGTTCATGAACAATATAAGGATTTTTATCTAGAATTTTGTTTTAGAGAATAATCACTCTTAAGTGTAATTTTCTTCGATAAATCTTCTCGCACGGTTTACTTTACTTCAGAATCTTGGCAAACCTGAAGTTCTTTTAATATCAATGCATTACTCCAAGTTCTTAAATGTATTGGTTAACTTTATTCAGCTTTGCATGCTTATGACGAAACATTCTTCAAGAGAAATCTATTCTAACATTGTTATGGATCACTGTTTGTGTTGTGTTGACTGTCTTTTATTGAATTTTATATTCCTGTCATGCAGTAGCCGGCCACTGCATATCCTTTGAACCTTTTTAGTTGTATTCCCTTATTTCCAACTATTTTGCATGAATTATACCTTATGCAAACATCTCTACAAGTTTCTGCAGCAATGTCTTATGTCCATTTCGAAACTTCCATGATTGTCTAATGATTTTGTAGATCTGTAAGCTCATGACTGAGACATTCAGCCATGGAGACGTCTAGTTTTAGGAAGTTTACAAAATATTTCAACGTTGCAGGATCTATGCAACGTAATTATAAAGCTTTCTAAGGCTTTCAGACAACCATAGCTCTTCTGTAAACCAATTATTGGACACAGATGCTCAAGTTGTCATTGCCAAATGGAACAAACGAGGCAATATAATCTGAAAATGATCGAACCTGTTGTACTGGTGTTAAGCCCTGTCCACACGATCGAGCATGCCCGACGGGCAAACAGTGATACCAGGCCACAATAGTTAGTGAAAATGAGGGTTGGTGACGTCAGAAGCAGGAAAACTAAAGGCATGGATTTGGCAACACTGTATGATGCCAGATCCCTGCCTGTGGTTTTCCTGCTTCTGACGTCATTAACCCTCATTCTTACTAACTATTGTGGTCTGGTATCACTGTTTGCCCGTCGGACATGCTCGATCGTGTGGACAGGGCTTTAGGGATAGCTATAATACACCTGGTTGCAATTAAAACCTGTCTCATATAAATGTTAAATATTTTGTTTTATTGATTTACTTTAGCCTACGACAAATTTATGTTAATTACTGTTAATTGGAACTAATTATTATAGGATTAAGTAAACGATACAAATTCAAGTATATTAATGTAACATATTTGTTAACTAAATTATTTAATAAATCGTTATTAACTCCACTTATTTTATTTTCATCACTGCCAACATTCTTTAGAGTAATAAACTAAGGTTAAATGTTACAATATTACTATCCTTACAATATATCCTCAAGAGTTTTTAATTCGTATTTGCTATCAATTTCGACAAAATTAGTCTCAATGTTTTTGTTTTTTTTTTCTTTTGTAGCAACTGTTGTTCATAAAATAGTTGTTTATACCATAATTTATTTATTTTTCTTAATAATTCATTTTTGTGATAACCCATGTATAATAAAGAAAATGGAAAACTAATTCCAGATTAAAAGTTAAACAACTTTTAAAGTATCAAAGCAAATCACTAAATTGCTTTTAAAGTTAGGGTTTCATTTGAAAAAAAAAAAATAATTGTCATATAGTGATAAAACATTCAGGCGTTATTCACAAATTGCAGCTTTGTTAAACATACGAAAGAAATAATGCTAGAACATATGATCAAGAGAGAGTTTGCTTTTATTAATTCTAGAAGTAGAAACGATGAGGATTCGTTCAAAGAATATTTTTGCAGGGTATAAAAGACAGGTCACAATGTCACTTGGAAGCGGTTGTATTATATGTCCGAAGAGTTTGTGTTAGCGTAAAACTAAAGTTATCGTCAATACTGACTTTAAGTTGAAAATAACACATAAAACAAATTGCCATTGGCGAACCTCAGGTCGGCAGACTATAAAAGTAAGGAATCCTAAAACATCGTAAAAATATGCTGTAGATGACGCAAGGGCACGAGAGTACTGGAATCCACGGAAGAGGTTTCAATCATTTATAATGCAAACAAAATAAGGAATAAAAATTTCATATTCAATAGTAAAATGATAATAATACATCAATATATGACAGGTTGAATCTCAAAATGAAAGATATTATTTCAACGAGAAATGGAAGAAGAGTACTGTTTACCATAGATGACTGTTTACTAATACTACTTCTTGGCTGGCCGCTGTCGGAGAGTCCTTGACTGCTTTAGTGCACGTGGAAAAGTGTAAGAATCGACCCGGGTTTGTGGTATTGAAGGTAAGTTTGATTTTGGCAAAGACTACGGAGGTTTTGTAGTTCGTTGGGTCAGATCTGGTGTAAAATTTCATAAGTTATGACTGAAAACACATTTTAAAAGGTACATAAACAAGAACACCGCCTAACCTAACTTAGGAGCCATATCCTTACCATTCTATTGTTAACTTTTTTTCCAAAGTATAATTAAATCTTCAAAAGTAGAATACACTATACAGAAAATTTTATGACAAGTTACATCTGATCATGTAAAACTAGCTAAAATTTATCTCTACATGAAACTGGTGCAATATTGATATTGTCTGGTCTTATCCACTGTGTTGTTATTTTCACCAGTTTATTAAATCTGCCCGATGTACTGGGCGGATCGCAAGGCCTTGAAGAGGCGAGATTCCCAAAACCTTCCAGGATTTAACTAAAATACGGCGATAAAATTTACAATTTTATTATAAAAATAAACTGATACAAGACAAACAACATCCTTAAGCATTCACAAGACTTAATGAAAAACAAGGCTGACTCTTGGTAATGTAACACGTGCTCTTCAAGCACAAAGTCCACACCGGACTCATTAACAAACTGAAAATAGTGACAATTCGAATTCAATACACAACGAATCACACACCAAATATCCCTATTCTTATTTAACTCAGGATTCAGATCCCCAATCACAAGGATCTCTACATTTAACTGCGATATAAAAACTACATGTCTTGCACACAAACTTATACTACAACCAACCTGGTACACGTGGTAGAGAGAAGAGAACAACTTAATAAATGACTTATCTTTAGGGGGGACGATGAATCAAAGAGACCGAGTGAGGGTCGGCAGCTTCGAAGAAAACTTCGTTTTCCCTCGTTAACTAAAGTTTCCTTAGCAAAGTGGAGGGAAATCTTAGTTTATTTATTTGCAAGGGGTTTGACAATGTCTTTTCATTTACTACAGGATCATAAAACAGTTAAGGCTTTTCTTTAAATACAAGGGAAGGCTTAAGGCTTCAGCTGAGGGCCAGAATTTGTCCATATCCAATGACTTAGAAAGTCATTGACACTAAACACATACATAAGACATTTTTGGCATGTTGCCTCAATTTTACGTTAGATTCATCATTGATATATTATAAACAGACAATTTCCATAACACTCGCTCCTTCCCCACCAGGTGGTTAAGATTTAGGTCCCAATACAGTCGTGTATCAAACCTTAGTCTTTCGCCCGCGAGATCCCCCAGCCTTGCCCTCATTTGACGAAACTTCATGAAGTCAAATGGCGGGACTTTCGTATGGCCAGTTCGAAAATTCCCGACAACCTCCACACCCGAGATAAGGGGCGTCAAAATGTCAGTAAATCAGGCAAGACTGGACTCGGGGGGGGGGGGGGGGGGAGTAATCACTCCTTAACTCTGTTCGGCTCGTTGCGTAGCGCTCCGCAACGACTCTAACAGCATACACATTGTTCATAAACAACAATGTTACCCCAGGGCAATTAGTTCACAGGTTTACAAAGAACACTAAAACATTTGTACCCAAATAATAAATGCAATCATGTAAATGTAAGGGCAGTTTAGGCAATGGGCCTAGAAATCAGTTATCATATACATATATACGAAGAGAAAGAAAAAAATGAATTCACATACAGAATATAATTATGAAAAATTGGAAAAGCAATTAGGCAATGGGCCTAAAATATTCACTTTCGGCATATATGTATACAACAGAGAAAAAATGTATTCATACACAGAATATAATCATGCATTTCCACCAGAAGGCAACCTGCCCTCTTACATTAATCAAATCACTTTTCACACTGCCACATGTGGGCTACCACCTTAGGGGAACAAGAGGGAGGGGCCTGGCTCTGTACAACGCTCGTTTCGTAAGTACGAGAGACTATCCCGTCCCCGTTCCCCACACCTACGCACTTCAAATCTCCGTGGATTCATGCCACTTACAAACGTTCTCACTTCACCCTCCCTACCTACCAGGGAGACACTCCCTCTCTCACTTACTGTTTTGCAGCTACATTTCATAGACTGTCACCCTTTAGCAGACGGTCCATCATTTCTCGTTGCTTCGCGGCCGCCCTTCTCAATGGGCGTGCAGAACGTTTTTTAACGTTCGTCTGCTTCGATTCCTTTTCACCTTCACTGTTCGCACTAACGTATTGTTCTCGTCATTAGTGTCACTGTCGAAGGTCTCTGTGGCCAGTTGTTGGGATGTCGCAGCCGGAGCCATTTCCTGGTTGTCCCCAGACGTCTCCACAATCCCTGGCATTCCGCCTGTCGAACTGTACACATCCTCTTTTCCATCGTCGTCGTCTCCGTCTCCATCATCATCCACAGAGGGGGTAATTTTCAGGGGAACCAGATGGCTAACAGCTCGCTGTGACTCGACACCCTCAAACAACACTTTGGCCGAACGTACGACGCCGTCGTCGTCCGGATAAGTTTCTACAACACGTCCAAGGGGCCACGTAGCTCTTCTCTGATGTTCTTGTTTTACCAACACGACGTCTCCAGGGTGCAGCTTGGAGGGTTCCCCGGACTGACAGTCGTGTCGGGCTCTCAGGGCACTCAAATATTCCTTTCTCCACCTCTCGCGGAATGCCTTTAAAGAGTCTGTTAGTTTCAAATAACGATCACGTAGCCCCCGGGAGGTGAAGGTCGTGTTGAGGTGCTCGTCCGGTAAGAGCGGTGCCATGAGGAGGACTGGGTGTCCTCTTAACAAATGGGAAGGGGTGAGGACTTCATCCTCGCATCCGTCGCCGCTGTACATAAGCGGGCGATTATTCACTACGGCTTCTGCTTCTTTCACCAGTGTTAATACGTGGGCGTTCGGTAGATACTTTTGGCCGAGGGCTATTTGGAGGGTTCGCTTCGTCACCCCTATCAGCCGCTCGAAGAATCCACCCTTCCAAGGTGCTCTGGGCGTCTGAAACCTCCATTGTATTCCCGTTCTCCTCAGGAACTGCTGAACTTCATCTTCTTCGTAGAGTCCTTGCAGGAGGTGGCTGGCGGTTTTGAACGTCTGGTGATTATCAGAGGTGATGTATTGGGGGGCGCCATGCGTTGCGCAGAATCGCCTTAAAGCCAAGACGAATTCTTCCGCTTCCAAGGAGGGACAAAAGTCGAGATACACGGCCCTACTGGCCATACACGTTACAATCAGGATGTACCCTGGCTGCGTTTCAGTTTGTATGGCTGCTGTGTGGTCCACTCCAACTGCTGTAAAGGGTTTCTCGAGGGTTGTTCTTTCCTTCGGTAGGGGGGGTGGTGGTGGCTGTTTCGACGAAGACTGGAAGGCGCGCCAACACTCCATACATTCCTTTACCACCCGCTTGGCAATAGAACGCAGACCCGCCGCCCAACATTTCTGTCGAAAGATACCCATTAGAGTATTCACACCACAGTGTAAATGCAAACGGTGTAAATATTTTAAATAAACCCTAACTAAACGCCCTTTGGCTGGCAAGAGAATTAACTGATTAATTTCTTCTAACTTGGACACTCATCCTCTAGTACAAATGAGTATCTTTCATTACTAAATTCAACTGTCTTACTAAATTGAGAACTTTACGAGGGGGTCTGACTCCGCCCTCCAAGTAAGCATAAACTGAAGGCAAGTAATGTTTCTGCTCTACCAGAACAACAATACTGAACGGATTCCGTTCTATTTTTGCAAACTTTAAAATTAGTCTGACTACTCTCAACAAGAATTGGAACCCTACTTCCCTTTTCAGGATGTCCCAAATCTCGCCTGGGAGGGTAGGACACATCTCCTCCCTTAACTCTTGTACCGCCGCTACTACGTGAGTTTGATGTAGCGGATCTTCCTCCTTGCAAGGAACAGGCTTTCCCGTGGTCCTGAGGAATTCTGGACCGTTCCTCCACAGGGAGTTAACTTGCAATTGTCGAGTCGTTGCACCTCTGGATAGGATATCGGCAGGGTTCTGATGACTAGGGACATGGTTCAGACTGAAGCTACAAACCTGCTGAATAAAAACAATCTCGGCCACTCTGTTAGAAACAAACACATTTTTATGAGACCTGGCATCGGGAGATGCTACCCATGCCAACGTTACCTTGCTGTCAGTCCACATTACTATTTCTCGTGGCTCGATCAGATCCTTGAGAGTTCTTGCTAATCTGCTGCCTAGCAACAAGGCCAGCAGCTCTAGCTTGGGGATCGTCAGTTTGCTCATCCCTTTTGGAGTGATCCTCATTTTACTGGTTATTAGTCTTACCCGATTGCAATCGTCCCTGGTGTATGCCACTGCTCCATATGCCTTACTGCTGGCATCGGTGAACACATGTAGTTCTAAACCCTTTTTACCTATCGATCTTTGAAAGGTGATGTCGCTCACCGCTTTCAAATCATTCAACAATTCACTTGCCTCTTTAGCCTTTTCTCCTCCTAACACGTCATCCCAACCTACATTATCCTCCCATAGTTGTTGGAGGAAAAGTTTTCCCTTTACAAATAATGGGCTGATCAAACCTATTGGATCGTAAATCGAGACCAACAGGGAAAGTACCCTACGCTTCGTAGGCACCCATCCCTCCACCAATTCACTAATCCCCTTACTTGCCTTCACACACAATTTGTCTACGTCCCGGGCCCATCGCAGCCCGAGCACGTTCACACTCACAGGCTCACTCCACTGTCTCTCACTATCGAAGGCCAAGTGATTGGTTGCCCACCCTTCCAAAGGCATACCCGCCCCCTTTAAGATGTTATTAACAGACTCATGCTCTTGCCTCATATGTTCTAAATCCTCAAATGTGGCCAGATAGTTATCGACATAAAAGGATTTTACCAAATCTGGCCGGCCTTCCTCTTTAAAATGACAATTTAATATCTGTTGTAGCAAAAATGGACTTGCTGTGATGCCGAACACCACGACTCTAAAGACGAAGGTAAGCGCTCGACCAGCTGCCTCGCGCCACAGAAATCGTGTGTATTTGGCATCACGAGGATCTAACAAAACACGATGGAATGCTTTACTTATGTCGGCTAACATGGCATATCGGTTCAACCTAAATCTTATGATTAAATTGTATGCTAACTCTACCAAATTGGGCCCAGGTAAGAGACATTCATTCAATGACTTACAACCCTTTGACTTTGCTGAGGCATTGAACACGATTCTAAGGGGGGTGGTACGGCTGTCTTTCCTGACTCCAAAGTGTGGCATGTAATAACCTTCCACTATGGGATCTTTCACATCAGATATAAAACCTGCTTCGATATATTTGTCTATCACTCCCTGATATTGTTCAAAATATTTCCTATCCTTTCTGAATTTGGTCTGCAACGACTCTAACTGCGCCACAGCGTTACGATAATTTGTTTCTGGCCTAGCATCCGACCCGAATGGTAGGCTAACCTGATATCCCTCAGGTTTTCTCACAACGCTTTGCAATACCTTTCGCATGGCCTCGGCCTCGCGAACAGTGCATTGCTCAGATGGGGCGATGCCAACACGGTCCAAACGCCTCCACTCATCTACATCACACAGATATGGCTCGCTCGTAATTCTGCACACTCTCAACGTTCTCACCTGCTCAATCCTCTCCCCTTGCAGTAGCCACTGCGGCACCTTCCCATATGGCGACATGCCATCATGCGTCAGGAAGAGATTGATCCCATCCACTCTCTCCACGCCTATTACAAAATAACTAAAGTAGTCAGCCCCTACTAATACGTGGACATTCTTCAACACATCCGACTTGTTGGCTGGATCGGCTAACGTGACGCCCTTGGTCAACAGATGCTGTCTGACTTTACCATAAGCAGCATTATGTATCAGGACGTGTACGCTCTCATGTGCTACTAGTTTCATACGCACGATTCTTTTGCCCATTTCAACCCTGCAACTTACTACATCGTATTGTCCGCTTATTTCCTCTGAACCAAACGGAGCTATATTTAAGGATACTCGTCCTACCACCGGTAGGCCTAATTGACGGGCAATTTTTGCTGAGATGAAGCTCCTCTGGCTTCCTGAGTCGAGGAATAGGCGGACTAGCTTACTACCTTGCTTTTGTTGGATACCTGCCATGGCTGTTGGCAAGATAGTGCATGGCAGGTCCACATCAGACCTCTGCGCGATCTTTGCGCTTGTGCATGGTTTAGCCTCTACTTTATTCTTGGGTGGTCGGGGGGAAGTTTCGGGCTGCTGAGGCGTCGCATTCACTATGGGGCGGGACGTCGTTGTTTGACTACTACTATGACTAGGGATCGATTGCGGTAGTCTACCCGCATCGCAAATTGCAGTGTGGTGCTTAGCATTACAGTTTCTACAGGAATTTGAGACGGGACATTTGTCACTACGGTGACCTGATTTCATACAATTAAAACAAAGACCCCTTTTCAGCAAAATGCGACGTCTGGCAGCTACGTCAGTCACTTGGCGACATCCGTGAGGCGGGTGCCGTTCGCTACAAAATGGGCAGGAATTATTGTGGATGGGATGGGTTTTCGGTCTTACACTACTGTCTGGTCTTTTGTCACTCTCAAGACTGTCACCTCTCTGCAACGTATCGTCTTCTAGCATTCTCACAATAAAGTCTATTGCCTCAAAAAACTCGTCCAACGTATAGTCACATTTTCTCAAATGCTCGACCACTTTGCGGTAGAGCTTTTCCTCAGATAATTTTTGATTTATGAGGCTCATGACCATGCCCTGGCCTATGTCATTGGTACTCAGTCTTTTGATTTGTTCGATTATGATGGTCAACTCAAAGCGGAACCTTTTGAGTTCTACTGGGTTTAGTGACGGCACAAAGATGTTGGCTAATTTACGGTGCAGAATCACGAGTGTCTGGTGCACGTTGCCATACTGCTTATCTAGAAGGTCTAATGCTACACTATAGTTCGCGGCGGTTACACTTAGAGATTTTATGATTCTAAGTGGCTCTTTGCCTAACGTCCCCAATAAATAAGTAAATTTAGACACTTCGTCTAAATCCGCTCTTCGATCCACGTGGATTGTGAAGAGCTCACGGTACGATGCGTACTCTTGCACTTCCCCTTCAAACGTGGGGAGAGGCAGCGGCTTCAACCTGGGGAGGGCAACATTCCCCGTTGAAGTGCTTTTCATTTTGTCTATCCTATTATACAGTAGGGTAGAAGCGTGTGTAGCTTCGCCCAACGTGTGCCTGATTCGGGCTTCAATACTAGATTCTAGTTTCACACACTGGGTTTTGTATAGCTCTCTTAGCTGTCGGACCTCTACCTGCAACTCCGTTACCAAATTCTGGTAAACAGACTCAGAATAGGTCTCTAATAGCGCTCTTTGCGATGTGCGCGATCGTGGCCACCGCCATCTTAATTAACTTTACTTTACGTTTGGGGGAGGGGTTGGCAAAGCAAGGAAAGAAAAGTAATTTTACGTTAGGAAGGGACTCAAAAAAAACTAACCCACGTGGTCGATCGCACATCGGGACGTTGAGGACCTTAATTGTTCGTCTCTCTCTCTCTCTCTCTCTCTCTCTCTCTCTCTCTCTCTCTCTCTCTCTCTCTCTCTCTCTCTCTCAAAAGCTCATATTTTAAATTAGTCCTGTCCGGCTCTGGGAAGCGCTTGCGATCCGGTTCGAAGGACCAAATGTTGTGATTTTCACCAGTTTATTAAATCTGCCCGATGTACTGGGCGGATCACAAGGCCTTGAAGAGGCGAGATTCCCAAAACCTTCCAGGAGTTAACTAAAATACGGCGATAAGATTTACAATTTTATTATAAAAAGAAACTCTGATACAAGACAAACAACATCCTTAAGCATTCACAAGACTTAATGAAAAACAAGGCTGACTCTTGGTAATGTAACACGTGCTCTTCAAGCACAAAGTCCACACCGGACTCATTAACAAACTGAAAATAGTGACAATTCGAATTCAATACACAACGAATCACACACCAAATATCCCTATTCTTAATTAACTCAAGATTCAGATCCCCAATCACAAGGATCTCTACATTAAACTGCGATATAAAAACTACATGTCTTGCACACAAACTTATACTACAACCAACCTGGTACACGTGGTAGAGAGAAGAGAACAACTTAATAAATGACTTATCTTTAGGGGGGATGATGAAGCAGAGACCGAGTGAGGGTCGGCAGCTACGAAGAAAACTTCGTTTTCCCGCGTTAACTAAAGTTTCCTTAGCAAAGTGGAGGGAAATCTTAGTTTATTTATTTGCAAGGGGTTTGACAATGTCTTTTCATTTACTACAGGATCGTAAAACAGTTAAGGCTTTTCTTTAAATACAAGGGAAGGCTTAAGGCTTCGGCTGAGGGCCAGAATTTGTCCATATCCAATGACTTAGAAAGTCATTGACACTAAACACATACATAAGACATTTTTGTCATGTTGCCTCAATTTTACGTTAGATTCATCATTGATGTATTATAAACAGACAATTTCCATAACACTCGCTCCTTCCCCACCAGGTGGTTAAGATTTAGGTCCCAATACAGTCGTGTATCAAACCTTAGTCTTTCGCCCGCGAGATCCCCAGCCTTGCCCTCATTTGACGAAACGTTCATGAAGTCAAATGGCGGGACTTTCGAATGGCCAGTTCGAAAATTCCCGACACACTCAGTAGATAAATGTATAGATTTTGAGGTAAAAACAGTAATTAAAAAATGTCCCTGGTAGAAAGCACCTCTCTATGGTCAAAGTATTGAGATGATTTTAGCTGAAAATTAATTTGCACTTCAAATGTAAATTCCAAGAAATAGACTGTCTTGTGAATACGGTATGAATAAACAAAGGGTAATGATATGAATGATGAGTCATGCAAGGGACGGTTGGACACAGAAATTCCTGGCACACCTCACTCTGAAGAACTGCATCCAGCTACGCTCTTACTGCATGGCGAGTTCCTGTGTTTATCCCCGCCCACTACCTCTGGCATGTCTTCCTACACTATCTGTTTGGTTACTATACAAGAAGTAAGGGTGTGTGGGATATGGTGCACTTCCTTGGAGCGAAGTGTGTCAGGGACTCCTGTGTCCAACTGTACCCTACTGAATACAATAACTATTTTTTGGCTCAGGCCATGTCCTGATGGAAGTTCCTTCGAAGGTAGCTTCCTAGGTATATTTGACCTACAGTGATATATCCCAGAGAATTTACCAAAGGTATCCAGAATTCTAACTCCTGGAGCGAATATCCCTTAAAATTTTATGAAGGGATATCGTGTAAAATCAGAGGACGTATTCTTGACACGTCTCATGGCTATCTACGCCCCCAATAGAGGTTTCACTTCGAGGGGAAAGAGAGGCAAGAATAAGGAGAGTCGTTCCAGAGACATCGCTCTCGACGATCCCTACTGGTCTGCAAATAGTGCGCCTATCCGCCACCGCGAGGCGCCACCGTCATTCTTTCTCTTGTAGCTTCGCTAGACCGGTGTTTTTCCCTGTTCTCTCGTGCTATTTTGGAGTATTTTGGACGCTATGATGTCTTTCCCAGCCTCATCAGCTTCTGGAAAGTTAAGTAGTATCTTTATCTTGTGTAAATGTAAGCTCTTGCCAGTTTTGCCTTTCGATTGAGATCGCAATTAACGTAACAAGAGCTGTTGCCAGCCGGATGGCGTCAGTGTCGCGGTCGTTCTTCTGTTCATTTAGTTAGCCAGAACGACCCTTTCCCGGCATTTTTACGCTTTAACAACCTTAGCTATTTAGATATTTAGCTAGGGATTCTTATATTATGTCATTGTTCTCGTGAATTTGGCTATTTATGATTGAGCCTCACGAGTGCTAGGCTTCCTAGCCTAGGCACCCTCACACTTCATGCATGATATAACCTTCCTGGTAAAGTTTTATTGAAGCACAGGCAATATTTTACACATTTTTGATATTACTTAATTATGCTTTCCTCTTCCAAGATAGTATTCAGAGAGTTTCGGTGATCGATTCTCAATGCTCCTAGGCTACTAGCCTAGGGGCTTTAGTATACTTTCATACATGTCCCCATTGCTCTTGTTTTGACTTTTAAGGGGAGACTGACACCTCCTAGACCTTCTAAGTTAATACCAATCTCTTAGGAGATTTAAGAGCAATCCCCTTCCCTCTGATTAGCCTAGGCTATTCTCAGTTTTCTTTGCTGTGAACAGAGTTCTGGCAAAGTTTTACTGAGACGTTTCGTTTTCTTTCTCCTAACCACTGAGTCGGTTTTGAGTTTAGGACGGGACATCAGAGTATCAGTCTGTGTTAGGCATCTCCCTGTCTTGGTGAAATGATTTCCCATGTCAGGTTAAGCTGCTCTTTCAGGAGGCTAGACCTCCCTAGGCCATACTTGGGGGTTTTGTATGACAATTCCCCCTTCCCTGGCCTAGCAGACAGTCCTGTGCTGGTAGACCCTAGGCTGAAGAAAGGATTTCTTCACTGCCTAGGGCCTCTAGTACGAGATTCTGCTCTCCTGTGAGTTGGTGTCCTACAGACATCCTCTCCCTTGACTAACCCAACCTGGGGAAAGGATTTCCCCTACCTGAGGTTACTTCATGAGACCAGAATCCTTTAGGTTAGGTAGTGCCTTCTGGCATTACCTTACCTATAGGACACCTACCCCCTCCCCGCTATCTCTTTCGTATTGAATGATCCAACACCCTACTGGCCGTCGTTCTACATTGACCCTAGGGTTCTTGTAGGACTGGCCTGAGGTTCCCCGTCTGCCGCCGGCCAAGCCGGCTGCCGGCGGGTATCCTCATATTCTTTAGAGTGTTCATCGGTCCTCCCTTGTACTGCCTTCCATAGCCCTTATGATTGGGATATGGTTGGGTGGAAGCCCGAATTTCATTCCCCCTTCCACTTGAACCCTCATTCCGGATGCAGGTCGGCAAAGCTGAGCCCTTCCCTTCCTCCATCCTTTCCTTTTTCTCATACTTTCTTACTGGGCCATGGCCATTGTCTGCCGGCCGGCAGTTGCCCTGCCGCCGCTTGTTGGGAACATAGTTGACCGACAACCCAAAGACATTGGACATTCAGAAACCGACTGCCGGCTGCTGAGTTGCCGGCCAGCAGCTGGCAACCCCTACCTGGTCATCAGCTGCCAACTGCCGCTGGGTCCCCTTGATGGAAGGATCCTCGGCTGCCGGCCGGCAGAACCACTGTTGCCGGCAGAGCCGCCGCTGCCGCTGCCGCCGCCGTAGAGCCATTGCCGGCGGCCTATCACACATTGTTATGAAAACAATATTTGCCTTCAATAGCCTAGACATGCCGGCCTGCCCGGCAGGTGCTGGCAGGCCTGACAGGACTGGCAACTTGTTACCAAATAGTCAGTACTGTAGCCCAAAGTTTTTCCAACCTACAAGGTGCTTCATGGGCAGCCTATTGTGAGACCATCACATATAAGAGAGTGATTCTCTCTTCCTTTAATGGTTATGATCCATAATTGTCCTTAATCCCCAATATTGAAACTGGAAGATTGGCAATTCTTAAGAATTCTACTCTCAATATTGGAGGAGGTCATAGCAATTGGCTGGACAGGAAACACATGTAGTTGTCTTTCCTACTTATAGCTTACCCTATCCAAGCTAATATAAGATATTATATGTATGTTGAAATTTGAGAATTTCACCGAATACTAATAGACTTTTCCTTTCCTTACAAGAGGAGTATCTCGAGTGCGGGAATAACTTCTGCAGGGTCCGCAGTAAGAACTTCTGCGGCCACGACATGTGCAGGGCCCATGCTCGCTGCGCAGTCACCAAGGGGGCTCTCATGTTTTGGGACCCGCAGGTATGTACCGTTTGCGAAAAACTGGTAAGAGAGGCTTTTGATGACCAAAAGTCCACTGAGTCAAGGGACGCAGCAAGGGAAAAGCTGCGTAAATGGGTCAGGGGTTTCCAGAAGAATACTTCTGGCCCATACCTTCCTAAGGAAAAGATAAGGTCTTGTCTTTTCCCTAGGGCATCTTCGGATGCAGTTATTCCCCAGGCTCAACCTGAGATTCCCCTGGTTCAGATTCCGGTAGAATCTGAAGTTTCGGATGCCTTAGAGAGCATCCAACTAGAAGACAACATGTCAGTTGTCTCAGAGGAGACCAAGAACAATCTCCTAGTGGAGGAGTTGGATCAGACGGATGACATTCCACCTGAGCCAGAAACTGAGAAAGCCGAAACGATTTCGGTGTCATCGGCCACAGTGAATGAGCCGGTGCCTTCTACCTCCTCCACTGCACCCCAACTAGATTCGATCACGAGTACTTTGCACTCGTTGCTGTCCATGGTGCAGGACATGCAACAGAAATCGTCCGAGAAGGAGGCCTCTCTTCGGACTGAGATGCATCAACTAGTTGCGACACGTTTAGCTCCGAAGAAGCTAAATGTTAAAGATCTCTCCGCCTTCTCTGACGTTAACCCCTGGAGGTACGCAGAGCACATGCCCATGTCGGGCAGAAAGATCTTCCTCTCAGAAAAACTGGGCAATGTCCCAGTAGTGGAAATTGAGTTCTGGCCCAGCAAAGGGGACTACCCGGATTGCTATGTCCGTCTCAGGACGGAACCCGCATCCAGAGAGGAAACAGAGCCGAAGGAATCTGTTGTCCTTGAACTCTCTAAGGCTCAGGCCTTATATACCACCACCTTAAAAGAGAGGGCCTTTACTAGCTCTAAGGTGCCGGCTCTCAGCAAGAAGCACCCGTCCATTGCTGATCCTAAATGTGCCTTTCCCTTTATGGACAAAGGGCTCAAGGCAGCCTTAAAGGCAGTTGAGGTAGGGAAACCGTGCCCTACACTGGAGGAGTGTAGACCCTTCTCCCTTGCCTTCCCATCAGACGATGCGGACTGGAAGGATGTCCACAACACCTTCACAGTCGGGAAGCTGGAGGCAGATATTGCCGGACGTCAGTTCGTCGAAGACCTCCCCAAGCTGTCGGACTTTCTCCTGCGTAGGGAACAGGAGATGAAAGAACGCTTAGCCGCTTCCTTGTCTCTGCAGACTGGTCTGGAGACAATGGCAAGCATTCCAGATACCCCGGACATGTACATGGTCTTCGCCAAAGCCCATCAGGCGACAGTAACTAAAGACTTGTACAACTTTATTAAAACCCAAAGGGCTTGCAGAGAGTTCGTGTTCGCCTCGGCTGCGGTGAGACACGAACCCAGGAAGCTGATAGCTTCTAACATCTGGGGAAAAGACCTCTTCCCAAGTGAAGTGGTCAAAGAGGTCGTGTACAAAGCTGCCACTGAAAATAGAAACCTTCTTTTTAAATGGGGCTTGTCCTCCAAAAGGAAATCTTCAGCTGACGAGGGTCCCCAGCCGAAGAATAGATCAAAACGACCTAAAGTGCCCTCTCGGCCTAAGCAACAACAGCAGCTTCCCGTGGCCACGGTGTCCCAGATGGTGGCACAACCACCCACTACCTTCCAACTGGTGCCCCAAACACTAGCGACTCAGTCACCAGTGTTCACCCAAGTGTTTGAAAGGCAGTCTACGACCTTTCGGCCGAAGTCTCGAGGATCCTTTCGAGGTTCCTCCAGACGCCCCTCCAGAGGTAGGGGCAACAGAGGTGGACGTGGCCAAGGAGGTAAATCCTCCTCCCAGCACTCAAAGTGAGATGCTACCGGTAGGAGGGAGAGACTTCTACTTCCGGGATCGTTGGACCTTCGATCCCTGGGCCCACAGCCTAATCAAGAACGGACTAGGGTGGAGTTGGAGCTTAACTCTACCAACCTTCCCTCAATTCTTTCAACACTCAACCCCCATATTGGAAGGATATGTTCAGGAACTCTTGAGCAAAAGAGTTATAAGGAAGGCGAAGTCTGTCAGATTCCAAGGAAGGCTATTTTGTGTTCCGAAGAAGGACTCGGAAAAGCTCAGAGTAATTCTGGACTTGTCACCACTCAACAAGTTCATAGTGAACTACAAGTTCAAAATGCTGACAGCTTCAACACATCAGGACCCTGTTGCCCAAACGGGCATACACAGTCTCCATAGACATGACGGATGCGTACTGGCATGTTCCGATCAGCCGTCAAGTTTCCCCATACCTGGGATTCAAACTACAAAGAAGGCAGTATGTCTTCAGAGCCATGCCCTTCGGACTAAACATAGCTCCAAGGGTATTCACCAAGCTTGCGAATGCAGTCATTCATCAACTACGCCTAAAAGGAATCCAGGTGGTAGCCTACCTGGACGACTGGATGGTGTGGGCAGCATCCGAAGAAGAGTGCAGGCAAGCCAACAAGGAAGTGATCCAGTTCCTGGAACACTTGGGATTCAAGATCAACTTGGAAAAATCCTGTCTGTCTCCAGCTCAGAAATTTCAGTGGCTGGGTGTCCACTGGAACTTGCAGTCCCACTGCCTTTCCATTCCATCAAAGAAAAGGAAAGAGATAGCAGGATCTGTCAGAAGCCTTCTTCGATTCGCAAGGATATCAAGAAGGCAACAGGAGAGAGTGTTGAGGTCTCTCCAGTTTGCCTCAGTGACAGATCCAGTATTGAGATCACAATTAAAAGATGCATCAGGAGTCTGGAGAAAATTCGCATCAAACGCTCGAAGAGATCTAAAAAGACCGACACCAAATCGTCTGCGATCCCTACTCCAGCCATGGTCACACGCCAAGAACCTAAAGAACAAGGTTCCCTTACAACCACCT
Source organism: Palaemon carinicauda (assembly GCF_036898095.1). NCBI lineage: Eukaryota > Metazoa > Arthropoda > Malacostraca > Decapoda > Palaemonidae > Palaemon > Palaemon carinicauda. The sequence goes on along the minus strand of NC_090725.1, from coordinate 106,455,225 downwards.
CCACCGTCAGTCACCGTTCACACGGATGCCTCGAAGGAAGGGTGGGGAGGTCACTCTCATCATCGGAAAGTCCAAGGAACCTGGTCTCCCCTCTTCAAAACCTTCCACATCAACTTTCTGGAAGCCATGGCAGTTTTTCTTTCCCTAAAGAAACTGAAACTCCGCTGCTTAATCCACATCCGTCTGGTTCTAGACAGCGAAGTCATAATGAGATGCCTAAATCGACAGGGCTCGAGATCGCCTCACATAAATCAAGTGATACTAGCCATCCTCCACCTAGCGGAGAAGAAGAGATGGCACTTGTCAGCAGTCCATCTTCAAGGGTTCCGCAATGTGACAGTGGACGCTCTATCCAGAACCAAACCGATAGAGTCAGAATGGTCCCTAGACGCAAGATCGTTCTCCTTCATCTTACGCAAAGTCCCAGGACTGCAGATAGACCTCTTCGCAACGAGCGACAAGAAGAAGCTACCCCGGTATATAGCCCCATACGAGGATCCTCTAGCGGAAGCAATGGATGCAATGTCCATAGATTGGAACAGATGGTCCAAGATCTACCTATTCCCTCCAACCAACCTTCTGCTGAAAGTCCTTGACAAACTGAGATCCTTTCGGGGGACGGCAGCAATAGTGTCCCACAAGTGGCCCAACAGCGTTTGGTTCCCCCTGGTAACGGAACTACGCCTGAAACTGATCCCGTTGCCGGACCCAGTTCTGACTCAGCAAGTGCAGAAATTGACTGTCTCAGCTTCATCAGTGAAAACCCAGAACCTTCATCTCATGATTTTCTCGCCTTAGCTGTTAAGAAACGGTTTCGGATTTCTAGGGACAGTATTAACTTCTTATAAGAATACAAGTCAAAGTCAACAAGAAGACAATATGAGTCTTCCTGGAAGAAATGGGTGGCCTTTGTCAAGGCAAAGAAACCTAAGGAGATTTTTACGGACTTCTGTTTGTCCTTCTTCATCCATCTTCATGAACAAGGTTTAGCAGCCAATACGATTACTACATGTAAATCCGCCCTGGCCAGACCAATACTTTACGCCTTCCAGGTAGACTTTTCCAACGAAATCTTCAACAAGATCCCTAAAGCCTGCGCAAAACTTCGGCCCGCAGCTCCTCCTAAGCCCATTTCATGGTCTTTAGACAAAGTTCTTCATTTAGCATCAACCCTGAACAATGAGGATTGCTCGCTGAAAGGCTTGACCCAGAAGGTGATATTCTTATTTGCACTAGCCTCGGGAGCCAGTTAGCGAAATAGTGGCCCTCTCGAGGGATAATGGCCACATTCAGTTCACAGACAATGGAGAACTGAACCTCTTTCCGGACCCGACGTTTCTCGCCAAGAATGAGCTGCCCACTAAGAGGCGGGGTCCCTGGAGAATCTGCCCTCTGAAGGAAGAAGCATCCCTCTGCCCAGTGGAATGCCTAAAGGTCTATCTTCGTAGAACTTCAGACTTTAAGGGAGGTCAGCTTTTCAGGGGAGAGACTTCCGGTTCAACGTTATCCTTGAAACAGATTAGGGCGAAAATCACCTACTTCATTCGCAGAGCGGATCCAGACAGTACACCCGCAGGTCATGATCCGAGGAAAGTTGCCTCATCTCTGAATTTCTTCCAAACGATGTCGTTTGAAAGTCTTCGTGCTTATACTGGATGGAAGTCCTTGAGGGTCTTCTTCAAGCACTACGCGAAGCAATTACAAGAAATTAAATTTCATGTGGTGGCGGCGGGCAGTGTGATAAAACACGCTGCTTGATTACTGCGAAGAACAGTGCACTATTAGGGACTTATAGTGAAGGGTGTACATGATAGACTCGTAAGACATATCGTGTTGAGTTTTGTGTTTAAGTGATAACACTATAGACTGTTCTCCCTACACAGGTGACATTAAGCATAATAAACTGACACAAGTGCTAGGCATACTTATATGCACAGTGTTCCTAGTAACAACAGATTGTATAGCAAAACTTCATATTTCCCTTAGAGTGGCTAATGTTTTCCTTTTCAGGCAAACCCTATTTATCCTGTTATTACTGTTTATGCTTTTATGCAGAATTATTCAGCATACATTGTAATTGTTTACAACCGTGATTTCTATTTTTGTAATAAACAATAGAACGAATATTTGCGTCTCTTTCACCCCAAATATTTCATTGAATGTATAAGTCAGAGCATCCTTGACTCTTTTGATATTTAAGTAAATACCAGAACTAAGATTCATGGTGTTCCAGGCAAACAGGTAAGATCTTGTTGTACTAGACTGTTCATTTTACTGTTTAAGGTTTCTTACACATATATAAACCTGTCCGTCTCTTCATGACAGACCCGGGAGGTACAGTAATCTGCCCAAACCAATCCCATCCTAGTACAGACTATGCTTTACGTATATGTTGACACTAATATACAAACTGTTTGCTAGATTGTTCCCTGAACTCACAATCCTCGGGTTTTTTCCTCGAGTCTACCCAGACTCCCCCCTGTAGGGGGCAGGAAGCACTGACATATTTCATGATCAGCTGATTGATGTATAACGGTAACATCAAGTGTCTCTAGGTCTAAAGACCGAAGAGGAAAGATTTAGCTAGAGATGAACGGCACTATTGGAAATCCACAGATACATTAATGCTCTGGTACACTTCCATCACGACGACATGGCCTGAGCCCAAAAAACGGATTTTGAGCGAAGCAAAAAATCTATTTTTGGGTGAGGTAGCCATGTCGTCCTGATGGACCCACCCTCCTTTGGGACAAAAGGATAATGAATCCCTCCCTATAGTACTGTATCTCCAACACCTACAAAGCTGCAAAGAATGACAGTGGCGCCTCGCGGTGGCGGATAGGTGCACTATTTGCAGACCAGTAGGGATCGTCGAGAGCGATGTCTCTGGAACGACTCTCCTTATTCTTGCCTCTCTTTCCCCTCAAAGTGAAAGCTCTATTGGGGGCGTAGATAGCCATGAGACGTGTCAAGAATACGTCCTCTGATTTTACACGATATCCCTTCGTAAAATTTCAAGGGATATTCGCTCCAGGAGTTAGAACTCTGGATACCTTTGGTAAATTCTCTGGGATATATCACTGTAGGTCAAAATTTACCTAGGAAGCTACCTTCGAAGGAACTTCCATCAGGACGACATGGCTACCTCACCCAAAAATAGATTTTTCACTTCGCTCAAAATCCGTTAAATGAACTTCTGCTAATTGCCACAGAAGTACTCAGAATGCACACTCTCAGTAAGCTGGAGAAAATAAATGGTCAAATTCTTGTTGATGACAAGCGAGCTTTAGAAGAGGTAGGAGTTGCACCGACCAACTATTTGTAGTAAGAAAATTGTGTAGTGGTAGCCTGCATTAGATTTAAGAATTCCTCTCTGACTTTTGTGATTACAAGAAGGAATTTGACTGCATCAACTGACTAATTGTATTGAAGGTAGTCCTTCATTGATTATTACTATCAATACTAACTGTGCTATTATTATTATTATTATTTGCTAAGCTACAACCCTAGCTGGAAAAGCAAAATGCTATAAGCCCAGGGGCCCCAACAGGGAAAATAGCCCAGTAAGGAAAGGAAAGAAGGAAAAATAAAATATTTTAAGAAGAGTAACATTAAAATAAATATTTCCTATATAAACTATGAAAACTTTAACAAAACAAGAGGAAAAGAAATTAAATAGAATAGTGTGCCTGATTGTACCCTCAAGCAAGAGAACTCTAACCCAAGACAGTGGAAGACCATGGTACAGAGGCTATTACACTACCCAAGACTAGAGAACAATGGTTTGATTTTGGAGTGGCCTTCGCCAGAAGAGCAGTTTACCATATTTATAGTCTCTTCTACCATTACCAAATGAAAAGTAGCCACTAAACACTTACAGTGCAGTAGTTAACCCCTTGAGTAAAGAAGAATTTTTCGGTTATCTTAGTGTTGTCAGGTGTATGAGGAAAGAGGAGAATATGTAAAACTAATTGGAACAATTCATTAACGTATCTGCTACAAAGTTTAATGTTGATGGAGATTTGTCAAGTGTTTTGTCATTACTAATATCACCTTAGTGTTCAGGCCCAACACCTAGCACGGGATTTTCTTCTTTCCCACCGTTATCCTTACATTAAGGAGTCGGTTGCCTGATATGTCTTCTAATAGCATTAGGTATGGTACATGATTTGGTATAGGGTTTTTACGATTGCCTGCACTTGCAATCGTTAACTTCAGTTATTGGCGGGAGGCCTAATCTTTGACTAATTAGTTCAACTGCAAGGGAGCAGTTTCCTCAGTTATTGGCAGTGGGCTTAGCCCTTTGCTATAAGGCAAGACTGCAAGGCAGCCGCTGCCCTTTTAGTTTCTTTCTATGACACGCAGGACGTACGGTGGTAGTATTCTTACACCCCTACCACAGGGCAACTACACTTAGCACGGGGTAGTACACCCTAGTTGAAAGTACTGAACAAAGTTAAAAGTAAAGGCCATAATCCAAAAGCGTGTGGGAGGAGCAGTACTGTATGGGTTAAGGTGTACTAAAATTTACCTGCAGGTCTTGCCCTAGAATGTCATAAGAGGAATTGTTTATTTCAGCAACACACATAAAAATGTAAGACACTCATAGACGTCTGTTCACAACGAAACCATGTGAGATTTATAATTCCTTTACCTGAAAAAATCTTTGGGATAAAATAGTTTGAGAAAAGTATGTACAAATATTTTAGTTCCTTTTACTGTATGAATCCCTTGATTTGCTGATATTTATCTAAACCTTTAGTAATCATCCCAAAGCTATATATAACTAGAAGTCCTTAAGCATTGGCGTAGATAATGGAGACCGTAGGGGACCCTTTTTTAATATGCCCCAGGCCTCTAAGAGAGAGAGAGAGAGAGAGAGAGAGAGAGAGAGAGAGAGAGAGAGAGAGAGAGAGAGAGAGAGAGAGAGAGAGAGAGAGAGAGAGAGAGAGAGAGGGCCCCCAAAGCAGGGTCATGAAATAAAAGTATTCAAGTATGTATGCGTTTAAAGTTACAATTTCATTTTCAAAGTATCCACAAAACCAACCTCAATAAAACTACTTAAAGTGATTATTTTTTTTCATTAGTGGCCCCTCCCTTCCAGCTAATCATGCTTCACTCGCCTCTCACCAGGGTAAGGGGACTTAGGCCCCCAAATATCTAGCTACTTATTTTACTATAAGGGCTGATTTCCTGGTATTATTATTATTATTATTATTGTTGTTGTTGTTGGTGTTTTTATTATTATTATTATTATTACTATTATTATTATTGTTACTAGTATTATTATTGTTATTATCTAAGCTACAACCCTGTTTAGAAAAGCAGGATGCTATAAGTTCAAGGGCTCCAACGGGAAAAAATAGCCCAGTGAGGAAAGGAAATTAGGAAATGAATTAACTATAAGAGAAGTTGTGAACAATTAAAATAAGATATTTTAAGAACAGTTAAAACATTGAAATAGAACTTTCATATATAAACTATAAATAAAAAAGAGGAAGAGAGATAAGATAGAATAGTGTTCCCAAGTGTACCCTAATGCAGGAGAACTCTAACCCAAGACAGTGGAAGAACATGGTACAGAGGCTATGACACTACCTAAGACTAAAGAACAATGTCTTGATTTTGGATTGCCCTTCTCCCACAAGAGCTGCTTACCATTGCTACCATTTCTACCCTCACCAAGAGGCAAGTAGCCACTGAACAATTACATTGTTGTCAGATGCATGAGGACAGAGAAGAATGTGGAATGAATAGGCCAGAATATTCAATGTATGTGTAGGCAAAGGAACAATGATCTGTAACGAGAGAGAGGAATACAATGTAGCACTGTCTGGCCAGTCTAAGGACTAAATAACTCTCTAATGGTGGTATCTCAACGGGTGGCTGGTAACCATGCCAACCTACTATCGTATAGGAAGCCTGCTCTCTATAGAACCTAAAAAATCAGTTTATCATGTACATTCTTATGCATTTCGCATATTTCACTGCATAGCTGGTGTTTATTGTCAAATCCACATTATAGTAACACTTAGAGAACAAGAAAAATCTAAAGTTTCATCTTGAACGAAATATTTCTCATTTATCAATCATCGAATTTGAATTGTTTTACTACTGCAGTAAGCGTTAGAAGGTGATGTTTATTCGTTCCTGGTTCCTTGTGACTCTTCTTCGTAACATTTCCATTGTGTTTACACAACAATATTATTGTGGGCGCAACCGGTTTAGAGTTATGGGGTTCTTTGACTGGGCAGACAGTACTACATTGTATCTTTTTCTCTGCTTACGGTTCATTCTCCCTTTGCCTACACATACACCGAATAGTCTGGCCTATTCTTTACACATTCTCCTCTGTCCTCATACATCTGACAACAATGAGATTGCCAAACATTTCTTCTTCACCCAAGCGGTTAACTAATGCAATGTAGTTGTTCAGTGGCCACTTTCCTCATGGTAAGGGTAGAAGAGACTCTTTAGCTATGGTAAGCAGCTCTTCTAGGAGTAGGACAACCTAGGACACTCCGAAATCGAACCATTGTTCTCTATTCTTGGGTAATGCCATAGCCTCTGTACCATGGCCTTCCACTGTCTTGGGTTAGAGTTCTCTTGCTTGAGGGTACACTCGGACATACTATTCTATCTTATTTCTCTTCCTCTTGTTTTGTTAAAGTTTTATAGTTTATACTTATATTTTAATGTTACTGTTCATGAAATATATTATTTTTCCTTGTATCCTTTCCTCGCTGGGCTATTTTCCCTGTTGGAGGCCCGGGGCTTATAGCATCCTGCTTTTCCAGCTAGGGTTGTAGCTTCACTTTTAGCAACTTCTTATGGTAAATTTGGTAATTTTAAACTCATCTTTCAGATTTATGACCCTATTTGTGAATACCCTAAGCTCCCTGCTAGGATTTTGCAACATACCTTTTTTATATCTTGGTCTCTTTTCCAATTTTGGGCATTAAAATAAATGTTTTGTATTATCTTTGCACAGATCAGACACATCACCTGTATATTTTTTACCTGAAATTTCCTTTTAATATGAGCATGTTTAACCTTGCCTTCATTATAAGGATTGCCTTATCAATTTCTCTTATATAAGACTGGGTCATTTCTAAATTCATTCTTAGAATCTTGGGTTTGTTAGAGTTCTCTTGCTTGAAGGTACACTCGGGCACACTATTGTATCTGATTTCTCTTCCTCTTGTTTTGTTAAAGTTTTTATAGTTTATATAGGAAATATTTATTTTGATGTTACTGTTCTGAAAATATTTTATTTTTCCTTGTTTCCTTTCCTCACTGGGCTCTTTTCCCTGTTGGGCTTATAGCATTGTGCTTTTCCAGCTAGGGTTGTAGCTTAGCAATTAATAATAATAATAATAATAATAATAATAATAATAATAATAATAATAATAATAATCCCTTTCTTCTTACCTACAGCAGTAGTAATAAGAACGCTCCTTTGTAACGGCCCTTCTATAAAACAAGGTTTTAGTTCAAACAGGTAGTTTTAGTAGAAAATACAGCGCCAAGTTTAAATTCAATGTTGATTCTAATATCTGTCTTTATTGAAATATTGCTGGAATGGACATCATGCAAAAAGTTGTAGCCTAAGTTTATTAAAAGCTTCAATTTAATAAAATAATTGTATTACTATTAGTTATTGTTGCTGTTATACGTGTTACTCGGTTATAATTTTTCAATATTTGCTTTTACTGTGGCATTGTTTTATATACAATGAAAAACAAATATTCAAACGCTATATACCCACAGGATATAAAACAAGCTTGATTTTTAATACAGTATGATATATCATGAACCTAGTGCTTCGATAATGTGGATTTGACAATAAAAAAAAAGCAATACATGCTATGAAATGCTGAATGCCTTTGAATGTATACGATAAAATTAATTAAGAAAATTCCTGCAGAGTAACATCATGATTGCATTATTAAATTTATTTAATAAAACATTTTTTCGGGGGAGAAAGTTGCGTTTTTAATAGAACTGTTTAATTATTGTTAATGTAGAGATTCTAAAGAGTAGGGTAATCCCTGCAGTATAGGGTCAGAAAAACAGACCTTAAAGTATCATGATTGCATTATTAAATTTATCTAATAATACATTTTCTTTGGGGAAGCTGCATTTTTAATAGATCTGTTTAATGAAATTGTTAATTTGTTAAAGTACTGCTGTGTAGGTGTCCATGATGGCGTGACCAGTCCAGCTTAGCGTCTTCTAAGTCCACTAGTTATTTTTAGTATACTAGTCACCGAGTGACCGAGTTCAGTAGTCCACTCATTAACCAAGGTCATTCAACTTTTTGTTTGATATAGACAATAATACCAATATAAGTGTAAATTGGAATTCCCCCTGCCTATGCTAAAATAGGTAATAATTTGTATGTTTTTTGTTTATTATTACATACACGATTTTTCTATGTTTTCGGAACCATAGAGACGAAAAGTCTATTAATTTCAAAACATGATTCGATTTGTACTGCCGAATTGGTCACAACCATAAAACACTATAAAAGTCCAACTCTGTGTTACATTATAAGTTATGGTGAGACATAAAGTCTTATTCTCCCAGTGATATCAAATGAATAAGTACCTGTTTTAAGTTCTGTAGGTGAGATTTTTCTGTACCTGTGGGCATGTTTTCCCGGTAAAGTTTTACTGTATTACTTCCAGGTCCGTAACTATAATAAAACTGTTATTTTATCAAGTTGGACGTTTATTTCAGTTTTAAATAGTTTGACAGCCAATTATAACAAGTCTTCTTATTTTATTGAGGTGGCCATTTATTATATTTAGGGTTGTGGTGGCCTGATGGTAGTGTCCTTACCTGGTGATTGCCAGACTGGGGTTTGAGTCCCGCTCATACTCGTTAGTTCATTTGGTCGCTATGACCTCACTTTCCTTGTGAACTAAAGATTGGGGGGGCGGTGTTTGGGGGAACCTATAGGTCTATCTGCTGAGACATCAGAACCCATTGTCTGGCCCTCCTTGGTCCTAGCTTGGGTGCTGATCATACGTAATATGGTTAAGTCTCTAGGGCATTGTTCTGCTTGATAGGGCAGTGTCACTGTCCCTTGCCTCTGCCATTCATGAGTGACCTTTAAACTTGCCATTACTAGGACAACCTATTATAAAAAAAAGAAACTCCTTTATAGACCTGTATGAATTAAATGGATGACATAATTTGGGGAAACTTGATTTTTTGAGACTTGAAAAATTGGGTTACACATTTTTAAATGTCAATAATACAGAATATTTGTAAGAGGGAAATTATAGGCCAGTTTTGTTACTTTGTAGAATGGGGGACACACCCTATAACGAGTGCTAATAGAGCATTCGCAATCTTTTCTTTTTTACCACATATGATAGCGGCCACCTGTATATATGATGACGGCTGACTAAGAATACGGCACTAGGTAAGGACATGTCTTGTAGGTTAGGGGGGAAGTTTAGGTTAGTTGGTGTCCGTTTTTTATGCACGCTGGAGAAACTGACCGCTGATATACAAAGGCTCCTTTACCACAAATACAGCCTAGATGAATACAGCCCATTTCAATTTAGTTATATTTGCAAATGTTACCATTATTCTATTTATATAAGTTTATATTTACTAACAATAGATTTTAATGACTTTGAAATGGAAAAGAAAATAAGTGTTATAAGAAAATATTACTTGCATATGTGGTCTCAAAAAATGAAACTTTTCTTTGGTGGGTAGCAATCATGTTTTATACCTTAATGGTAAATTTCAGTGATTCAGAAAATTAATAGCCTACAATGATATATATGTATATATATAGATAGATAGATAGATATGTATAATCATTATCAGCTAGTCCATTGTAGGACAAAGGCCTCAGACATGCCCTACTCCCACCTGTCTATAGTCTTTCTATGCTAGTCAATACCTGCAAATTTTCCTAGCTCGTCAATCCATCCTCTCCTCTCCCTTTTGTTTGCAAGCTCTATATAACGGATTTTGAAGCAAAGCGAAAAATCTATTTTTGGGTGAGATGGCCATGTCGTCCTGATGGAAGGTTCCTTTAGGCAGCTTTCTAAGGGATATTTGGCTACAGTGATACTCCCAGAGAATTGACCATAGGTCTAAAGAATTCTAACTCCTGGCGCGAGTATCCTTAGAATTTTAAATATTTAACTTAGCCGGTGGATATATATGAAGATAACGTCTCCGACAGTCGGCAGATTCAAAACTCGCGGGCGATCACTATGCTGGTTGGCAGGGTGTACACTAGCGCCAACTGTCGGCAGGATACCAAATATATTCCGATACCATTCAGTTCTTCTCTGCCGATTGGAATGTCAACATTGGGGCCTTGCTCGCGCTTAACCTAAAAGTTTTCTGCAATTGGTGAAGTACTTGTAATGGTTTTTTGGCTATCATTGTGCTGGAATTTCTTTGAATTATCTTGAATCCCTTTTTTGATTTTCTGTTGATGAACTTTGCTTGTTTTTGGATCTCGTTTTTGAATTTTCCATAATGGCTGACCCTTCTCCTACTGACCCCTCCCCGGTTTATCGTAAATGTTCAAAAGACTGTAACAAGCGCCTTCCAAATGCTTCCATCGATCCCCACTCTATTTGTGTCAATTGTAGAGGCAAAACTTGCCAATTAGGGGATCGATGTGAGGAGTGTGTGGTTTTGTCGGAGTTTGAACTTTTGGAATATGAGAAATACACTCGAAAACTCGAGAGAGATAGGCGTAGGCATAGTTCTTCTCGTTCGCTTGAATTGTCCTCTTCCCATGCCCCTGAACCTTTTCCTCCCCCTGTAGTGGTAGTTTCAGAACCCCCTACATGCACTAATGAACCTTCTCTTAAGGATATGTTAAAAGCAATTCATGCCTTGGGTGAAAAGGTCGAATCGCTGGCCTCAGACAGAAATCAGCTTATGTCTGATGTCAAGATTTTAAAAAGTGAAAGTGATAAAGTGAAAAGTGGTAGGAATTTGTTCAGTGTTAGTGTGGAGGGTTCGTCTGTTCGTGCCTGTTGCTCACCCAGTCCGAGACCGCTTTCAAGCTCCCCATCCCCTGGGAGAAGGAATGTCACAAGACCAAAGGTAGCAATAGGCGTTAAACAACGTACAGACGTTCCCTCAGAGGTTACAGTTGTTGCTCCTCAAGCACGTCCTTACCATAAGAGAGGCGAGACTAAGTTCTCCTCCTCTTCTGATGATTCTTTTGCTAAGAAAAAATCCTGGCGTCAGGTTTCGAGACCGTTGAAAAGAAAGTTAGTTAGTTCAGAACAGAGTATCCATCCTGGCTGTAGTCATTGCAGCAGCCCGGAATGTATTCCTTCTTCAGAGGAAGGTTCTCCGATTAAGTGACCTTATATAACGTCTTCTTTTGTAGCCCCGGAGGCACCTTCTAAGAGTCACGATCCCGTTGTGCTTTCTGGTCGTTCCAGACGTGACCTTAATTCTGCGTCTCTCGTTGTTAGTGATGACGTTTTTGAACAGACATTACCGAAATCTAGGTCTGTTCCGCTTGAGTAACATCCTAAGCTTATTGTTTTGCAGGACATGCAGTCTAAATTGTCCTCCCTTATGCAGGCCTATGGTCCTGCTCCTGTTCGTCAGGAACCTTTGCTTGCTGTGCGCCACGGTCCTACTAAACGAGTGTCAGGTCTTCAACCTTCTAAACGTGAAGTGGTGCGTCAATCCGATGTTAACCCCAGTGTAAGCTTTACGGCTAAACAAGATTCTGAGCGTTTATCTAGACGTGAAATTGAACGTCAGTCTGTTCAATCTAACCGCGATCTCGCACTGCAGTCACGGCAGTCTCGCTATGACTTTGAACGTCATCCTCCGCAGTCACTACATGATGTCGAACGACAGTCACCGCAGTCACGACGTGACGTTGAGCGACAGTCACAGCAGTCTCTACGTGTGACGTTGAGCGGCAGTCACCCCAGTCACGACGTGACGTCGAGCGTCAGTCACTGCAGTCACGGCGTGTAGTCGATCGGCAGTCACAGCAGTCACGACGTGACGTCGACCCTCCTGCCTTAACTACTTCTCAAGTTACAATGGATGTAGGATGTCAAGCCTTACCTTCGCTTCATTCGGAGATTTCTCCTTTTCGTAAGGATTTAATTTTGTCGGACAAAGTTTTCTCTGAAGAGGAAATCGATGATCCTCTCGCTTCGCTACTAATGCTTCTTTAGGGATCCTTTCAGAGGAAGAAGGACCTAAGATTGGCCAACAATCTCTTGATTTTAGAAAAATCATGGTTATTTTTAAAGAAGTTTTTCCAACTCAGTTTGTTTCTGCTGCTCCTCGTTCGCCCCCTTCTGAGTTTACGTTAGGTTTGACTGCTGCAACACCTTCGTTTACGAAATTAGCTCTCTCTCGCTCATCCAAGAGAGCCATGCGCTTACTGGGAGATTGGTTGGCAACCAGAAGAAGCTTAGGAAAGTCTGCCTTTGCTTTTCCTCCTTCTAAGTTAGCGTCACGTTACAGCGTATGGTATGACATGGGAGAAGTTCTCGGCTTAGGAGTACCTGCCTCTGCCCAGGGAGACTTCTCAAACCTGGTAGACTCTCCCCGTCGTCTTGCCATGCGACGCTCCAAGATTTTATGGACCCCTTCAGAACAGGATCATCTTTTGAAAGGAGTATTTCGTGCCTTCGAGGTTTTTAATTTTTTGGATTGGTCCTTAGGAGCTTTAAGCAAAAAGTTTTCTCCCTCGGACATTGAGACTAGCATCCAAATCGTGTAGTGTATGGACAAGGCCATTAGGGATGGTTCCAACGAGCTTGCTGCTGTTTTCACTGCGGGGGTTTTAAAGAAAAGGGAATCTTTATGCTCTTTCCTTTCTTTAGGAATTACCCCGTGCCAGAAGTCTGAGTTGATGTTTGCTCCTCTGTCAAATACTTTGTTCCCACAAGATCTTATCAAAGATATTGCTTCGTCACTGGCGCTGAAAGATACGCATGACCTAGTGGCCAAAACAGCACGCAAAGTTTTGCCCCCTTCCTTTACCAGCGTCAAACCCAAGTTTGATATACCAGCCTCAAGATTTATTCCTTCCTTTCGTGGCAGAGCCTCCAATAGAGGCACCTCTCGACCTGACGGAAGGCGAGGTAAGAAAAGAGGATCCAGGTCCTCCCGTGGCAGAGTCTGACTGTCCACGGCTTCAGACAGCAGTAGTTGCCAGACTGACAACTTTCTGGCAAGCTTGGGAGAGAAGGGGAGTTGATCAATGGTCTGTACTTTTATTAAAGGAGGGCTACAAAATCCCATTTGTACGGAAACCTCCTCTTGTAAATACTCCAAGAGACCTCTCTCCCAGGTATCGAGAGGAAGCAAAGAGGCAAGCCTTGCATCATCAGGTGTCTCTTTTATTAGAGAAGGGGGCAGTGGTGAAGGTCTTGGACCTTCAGTCCCCAGGATTTTACAACCGTCTCTTCCTGGTTCCGAAGAACTTGGGTGGCTGGAGACCAGTGCTAGATGTAAGTGCTCTAAACTTATTCATTGTGAAGACCAAGTTCACGATGGAAACTACAAAATCTGTTCTAGCAGCAGTAAGGGAAGGCGACTGGATGGTCTCCCTCGACCTCCAGGATGCGTACTTCCATATCCCAATTCATCCAACCTTCCAAAAATATCTAAGGTTCATGCACGGGAATGTAGTTTACAAATTCCGAGCACTGTGCTTCGGCCTCAGCCCTGCTCCTCTTGTTTTCTTGTTTTTACAAAGCTCATGAGAAATGTAGCAAGCTTCCTACATTCATCAGGGATCAGAGCCTCCCTTTATTTAGACGACTGGTTGATCAGAGCGTCGTCCTTCCACCGCTGTCTGGAGGATCTCGGGTGGACATTGAACTTAGCCAAGGAGCTTGGTCTCTTGGTGAACAAAGAAAAGTCTTAGCTGACTCCATCCCAGACGATTCTATATTTGGGGATGTAGATACAGAGTCAAGTTTTTCGGGCCTTTCCGTCGCTCACAAGATTGGAGTAAGCTCTTTCAAAAATTCATCTCTTTCAGAAAAAGAGCAAGTGTTCAGTAAGGGTTTGGATGAGCCTCGTAGGAACCCTTTCATCATTAGAACTGTTTGTTTCCCTGGGAAGACTCAACCTGCGTCCTCTGCAGTTCCACCTAAACCAACATTGGAACAAGTAGCAGGGTTTAGAGGCTACAGTGAACCCTCGCTACTTCGCGGTTCGACCATCGCGGATTCACCACTTCGCGGGTTTTTTCCATAACCCATATATATATACATATCGCAAATTTTCCAGAAATTTCGAAAATACTGCGATATCTGAAGACCCCAAATACGATATTTCGTTACAGTGAACCCTCGCTACTTCGCGGTTCGACAATCGCGGATTCACTACTTCGCGGGGTTTTCCCATAACCCATATATATATACATATCGCGGATTTTCCGGAAAATTCGAAAATACCGCGAAATCTGAAGATAACCAAATACGATATTTTGTTACCTGTAATTCCATTAATACTGTAATTAGTAATATCTGCTCTTACTGATTGTTCATTGCATTACATATGATATATAATTCAGCACAGAAAGAAATAAAACACGAAAAGAGAATGTGATCATACGATAATTCAGTACGTAGTAAAATTAAATCGAACATGAAACGCAAATCAGATGCAGTCATACCATATTAGAATGGTGTGTACTGTAATGGATGTGCTTCTTTTCCATGAATCTTTTGTATGTATACGTACGTAGTACAGTACTGCATCCAATAATATTCTTTGTTGCAAAAATCACATTTCGAATACTGTAAGCGTACGAGAGAGAGAGAGAGAGAGAGAGAGAGAGAGAGGCGTAAAATAGCGTACGTAAATTTTTATTATTATTGTTATTATTATTATTATTGTTGTTGTTGTTAATAAAATTATTATTGTTATTATTATTAATCATTATTATTATTATTATTACTGTACAGTATTATTATCATTATTTATTATTATTACGGTATTGTACTTAATCTACGTACGTTCAGTATGCGCGGGGGCATCTTCTATGAGTAACCAACGCGCCATAGTACTAAGACGGGTTGTGATTGGTTCAAGCGCTGATAGATGACGAATCAAAACTCAAGTTTTGTTATCTAGCCTGTGATTGGTGTTTTGCCCGCATCTTCTACCCGCAGCATCAAAGTTCTCGCGGGGCTGCATCGTTCACTTTCTCTTTCCGCGTATTGCTGAGTAGACGTTCTTAACTTTGTGAAGTTTAATCTGTGCTGTGTGCGACTGTTTTAAGTTGAACTTTTTGTTGAACTTTCTGTTACAATGCCTCCCAAGCGTTCTGCTTCTAGTAAGGCTGGTAGTGAGCCTAAACGCCACCGAAGGATGATGACGATAGCTGAGAAGGTTACGCTTCTCGACATGTTAAAAGATGGTAGAAGTTACGCGGCCGCCGGCCGCCATTTTGGCATCAACGAATCCACCGTTCGCTACATCAAGAAGGACGAGGCGAACATTAGAAAGACTGCTGCAATCACCTTTAGCAGATCAGCGAAGCGAGTCGTTACAACGCGTAATAAAACGATCGTACGCATGGAAGGTGCTTTAGCTGTGTGGATTGCCGACTGCCGGAAGAAGAACATAGCGTTGGATACGAACACCATCCAAACAAAGGCTTTGAGCTTATATGAGAATTTTGCTGCAAAGGAACCTAAAGAGGACGACGGCAACCATGCTGAAGATGATAATGATGCAGATGATCCTCAACCAGGGACATCCACTGATTCCCAGCCTCAAAAACGTTTTTCCGCAAGCAAAGGATGGTTCGCGAAGTTTCAGAAACGCTTCGCCCTGAAAAGCGTTTCCCTGCATGGGGAGTCTGCTTCCGCTGACACTGCCGCTGCTGAAACTTACGTGAACCAGACTTTCAAGAACATTATCGCTGAAGGTGGATACAAGCCGGAACAAGTCTTTAATATGGATGAAACCGGCTTGTTTTGGAAGAGAATGCCGTCGCGAACTTTCCTGTTCAAAGAGGAAGCCAAAGCCTCTGGCTTTAAGGCATTCAAGGATCGCGTTACCCTCGTGATGTGTGGCAATGCTGCTGGATTTTTGTTAAAGCCGGGGCTTATTTATAAGTCGAAAAATCCTCGCGCTTTGAAAAATAAAAATAAGAATCTCCTTCCCGTGTACTGGATGCATAATCAAAAAGCATGGATTACGAAGATGCTGACCTCCAACTGGTTCCACCAGTGTTTCATCCCGCAAGTCCATGAATATCTCTTAGAGAAGGGCTTGCCATTCAAGATCCTTCTCCTTATGGATAACGCTGGTGGACACGCAACTGACCTGTCGCGTGAGGGCGTTCAGGTTGAGTTCCTGCCACCCAACACCACGTCATTAATTCAACCAATGGACCAGGGGGTTATCAGGGCGTTCAAGGCCCTCTACACGAAGAATACCTTGACGGACCTCGTTGTGTGTGTGGATGCTGCCCAAGATGACGAGGATGAAGACTTCAACTTGAAGGCGTACTGGCGGCAGTACACCATAGCCACGTGCCTGCAGAATATTCAAAAGGCACTTCAAGAGATGAAACCTGCAACCGTAAATGCGAGCTGGAAGAAGCTGTGGCCCGATATTGTTTACGACGACAAGGGATTTACTCCGTCGGAAATCCAACACTGCAATACGGAAATCTGTGCAGTTGGCTGCCATAATTGGGGGTGACGGGTTTGGCGACATGACGACTGAAGACGTCGACGAGTTGTTGGACTGCCATTCCCAGCCCCTAACTGACGCAGACCTCAAAGACCTGACGAAATCGGCAAGTGAGGAAGAGAGTGAGGGTACCCAGGAAGAGACCCAAGAAAATGTCGAAGAAACAGGCTTAACATTAGAACGGCTTGCCAAGTTCTGCAACCATATGAAGGAGGCGAAAGAAATGTTACAAGAGTGGGACGAGGATATGGTTCGCTCGATGCAATTCTGCAACAAGGTTGATGACATCACGACTCCCTACAGGATGCTCTTGGATCGAAAAAAGAAGCAGCGGCAACAACTTCCGATCACAATGTTTTTCCAGCCTCGCAAAAAAGAGCCAGTTCCTCCTGCTAGTACGCCTTCGGAAGAAATTGAAGAAGTTGAAGAGGTGTCCCAGGAAAAGACACCTCCGTCTGAAGAGACGTAAAATACTATCATTGACTGCACAGTAGAACACATCATCAGCTTCATCATCATCATTTCTACTGTGCAGCAAATTCATCGCCATCGTCATTCAAGTTTTTCTTGAACTTCTTTCGTGGTGAGTACAGTAACAATCTTTATTTTTTACTTTAACCTGTTTTATAGTTTAGTAATGTACGTACTGTATGCATTAAGTTAAAGGGAAGGTTTTAAAAGTCTACATGTTGTAACCTATCATATTTTTTTTGTTTAAAATTTACATTTACGTACGTAAAACAATCTCTCTCTCTCTCTCTCTCTCTCTCTCTCTCTCTCTCTCTCTCTCTCTCTCTCTCTCTCTCTCTCTCTCTCTCTCAAATTGTTTTCCTGCTTTGCTACGTACAAGTACTGTATAATTTATATTTGTAAGGTAACATATTTTGTAAATGCTTTTACTGTAAATACTGTATGTACTGTATCATTATTTATCACTATCATCATGCGCGTTAAATGCCTTGTTTGTTCTGAGCGTGGTTGTTTACTGAGCGTACACGCCGTCGTTTCAGGCGGCGTCATAAAGAAAAAGATTTCATTTGGAAGTCCTAAGAAAAATACGTAAACTAAAACATTGGTAATAAAAAAATCAACATACAGTACTGTATAATCAATATAATCGATGCAAAAACTAACCTATACGTACATATATGTGTACACTAAATGAGTTTGTTTCTTCATTATGATCAGAGATGAACGTAAACAAAACATTGGTTGCCATTTTTTATCGTGCTTTTTAGGTGTTTAGGAAACACATGATATAAAATCGCCTTTAATATTTGTGCCTGTTTTAGTTTAGGGTGCTGTAGTACATGCATTAAGTGTTCTGTACATTAAAGGGTGGTTTGTTAACAGTACTACGTACAAGGGAAGGTTTTAAAAGTCCGAATATACATGTTAAATAAATAGGTAAATATGCTGTCACTACTTCGCGGATTTTCACCTATCGCGCCCGCGTCTGGAACCTATCTACCGCGATAAACGAGGGTTCACTGTACCTGTAGTTCCATTAATACTGTAATTAGTAATATCTGCTCTTACTGATTGTTCATTGCATTACATATGACATATAATTAAGCACAGAAAGAAATAAAACACGAAAAGAGAATGTGATCATACGATAATTCAGTACTGTATACAGTACGTAGTAAAATTAAATCGGACATGAAACGCAAATCAGATGCAGTCATACCATATTAGAATGGTGTAAGGCTGCTGTTGGCTACTACTGTACTACAAATGTAATGGATGTGCTTCTTTTCCATGAATCTTTTGTATGTATACGTACGTAGTACTGCATCCAATAATATTCTTTGTTGCAAAAATCACATTTCGAATAAGCGTACGAGAGAGAGAGAGAGAGAGAGAGAGAGAGAGAGAGAGAGAGAGAGAGAGACACACACATCCCACAACAAAAGCGTAAAATAGCGTACGTAAAGCTATTGTTATTATTGTTATTATTATTATTATTGTTGTTGTTGTTATTAAAATTATCATTATTATTATTATTATTATCATTATTATTATTATTATTATTACAGTATCATCATTTATTATTATTATTACTGTACAGTATACTGTACGCAGGGTATCTTGTACTTTGAATTGGTAACCTACGTAGCATATAAGACGGGTTGTGATTGGTTCAAGCGCTGATAGATGACGAATCAGAACCCAAGTTTTGTAATCTAGCCTGTGATTGGTGTTTTGACCACTTCTCCAACCCGCAGCATCTCTTTCCGCGGTCACTTTGTCTCCCGTCGTATAGCTGTGTAGACGTTGTTAAGTTTGTGAACTTTAATCTGTGCTGTACGCGACTGTTTTAAGTTGAACTTTTTGTTGAACTTTCTGTTAAATCCTACTGTACAATGGCTCCCAAGCGTTCTGCTTCTACTAAGGCTGGTAGTGAACCTAAACGCCACCGAAGGATGATGACGATTGCTGAGAAGGTGACGCTTCTCGATATGTTAAAAGACGGTAGAAGTTTTGCGTCCGCAGCCCGCCATTTTGGAATCAATGAATCCACCGTTCGCTATATCAAGAAGGACGAGGCAAACATTATAAAGACGGCTGCAATCACCTTTAGCAGATCAGCGAAGCGAGTCGTCACCACGCGTAATAAAACGATCGTATGCATGGAAGGTGCTTTAGCTGTGTGGATTGCCGACTGCCGGAAGAAGAACATAGCCTTGGATACGAACACCATCCGAACAAAGGCTTTGAGCTTGTATGAGAATTTTGCGGCAAAGGAACCTCAAGACGACGATGGCGACCATGCTGAAGAAGATGATGATGCAGATGAACCTCAACCAGGGACATCCACTGATTCCCAGCGTCAGAAACAACTTTTTTCCGCCAGCAAAGGATGGTTCGCGAAGTTTCAGAAACGCTTCGCCCTGAAAAGCGTTTCCCTGCATGGGGAGGCTGCTTCGGCTGACACTGCCGCTGCTGAAACTTACGTGAACCAGACGTTCAAGAATTTTATCGCTGAAGGTGGATACAAGCCGGAACAAGTCTTTAATATGGATGAGACCGGCTTGTTTTGGAAGAGAATGCTGTCGCGAATTTTCCTGTTCAAAGAAGAAGCCAAAGCCTCTGGCTTTAAAGCATTCAAGGATCGCGTTACCCTCGTGATGTGTGGCAATGCTGCTGGATTTTTGCTAAAGCCGGGGCTTATTTATAAGTCGAAAAATCCTCGCGCTTTGAAAAATAAAATCAAGAATCTCCTTCCCGTGTACTGGATGCATAATCCAAAAGCATGGATTACGAAGATGCTGACCTCCAACTGGTTCCACCAGTGTTTCATCCCGCAAGTCAGCAAATATCTCTTAGAGAAGGGCTTGCCATTCAAGATCCTTCTCCTTATGGATAACGCTGGTGGACACGCAACTGATCTGTCGCATGAGGGCATTCAGGTTGAGTTCCTGCCACCCAACACCACGTCATTAATTCAACCGATGGACCAGGGGGTTATCAGGGCGTTCAAGGCCCTCTACACGAAGAATACCTTGACGGACCTCGTTGCATGTGTGGATGCTGCCCAAGATGATGAGGATGAAGATTTTAACTTGAAGGCGTACTGGCGGCAGTACACCATAGCCACGTGCCTGAAGAATATTCAGAAGGCACTGTAAGAGACGAAACCTGCAACCGTGAATGCGAGCTGGAAGAAGTTGTGGCCCCAGATTGTTTACGACGACGAGGGATTTACACCTGCTGAGATTCAACACTCTGTAATACACAAATCTCTGCAGTTGACCGCGATAATTGGAGGTGACGGGTTTGGCGACATGACGACTGAAGACGTCGACGAGTTGTTGGACTGCCATTCCCAGCCGCTAACTGACGCAGACCTAGAAGACCTGACGAAATCGGCAAGTGAAGAAGAGAGTGAAACGCAGGAAGAGACCCAAGAAAATGTCGAAGAAACGGGCTTAACATTAGAACGGCTTGCCAAGGCCTGCTACCATGCGAAGGAGTTGAAAGAAATGTTGCAAGAGTGGGACGAGGATATGGTTCGGTCTATGCAATTCTCCAACAAGGTCGATGACATCATGACTCCCTACAGGATGCTCTTAGAGCGAAAAAAGCAGCAGCGGCAGCAACTTCCGATCACAATGTTCTTCCAGCCTCGCAAAAAAGAGCCAGTTCCTCCTGCTAGTACGCCTTCGGAAGAAATTGAAGAAGTTGAAGAGGTGTCCCAGGAAAAGACACCTCCGTCTGAAGAGACGTAAAATACTATTATTGGCTGCACAGTAGAAGACATCATCAGCTTCATCATCATCATTTCTACTGTGCTGCAAATTCATCGCCATCATCATTCAAGTTTTTCTTGAACTTCTTTCGTGGTGAGTACAGTAACAATCTTTATTTTTTACTTTAATATTCTAACATTTTAATATTTGTGCCTGTTTTAGTTTAGTACTGTATGCATTAAGTTAAAGGGAAGGTTTTAAAAGTCTGAAGAGTATACATGTTGTAACCTATCATATTTTTTTTTGTTTAAAATTTACATTTACGTACGTAAAACAATCTCTCTCTCTCTCTCTCTCTCTCTCTCTCTCTCTCTCTCTCTCTCTCTCTCTCTCTCTCTCTCTCTCTCTCTCTCTCGTAAATTGTTTTCCTGCTTTGCTACGTACAGTATGTACTGTATGATTTTATATAGATACGGTAAATAATATTTGTAATAACATATTTTGTAAATGCTTTTACTGTAAATATCATTATCACTTTCATCATGCGCGTTAAATGCCTTCTTTGTTCCGAGCGTGGTTGTTTACTGAGCGTACTTTATGACGCCGTCATTTCAGGCGGCGTCATAAAGAAAAACATTTCATTTGGAAGTCCTAAGAAAAATTAAGTAAAACATTGGTAATAACAAAATCAACATACTGTATAATCAATATAATCGATGCAAAAACTAACCTATACATATATGTGTACACTAAATGAGTTTGTTTCTTCATTATGATCAGAGATAAACGTAAACAAAACATTGGTTGCCATTTTTTATCGTGGTTTTTAGCGTGTTTAGGAAACGCATGATATAAAATCGCCTTTAATATTTGTGCCTGTTTTAGTTTAGGGTACTGTAGTACATGAATTAAGTGTTCTGTACATTAAAGGGTAGTTTGTTAACAGTACTATGTACAAGGGAAGGTTTTAAAAGTCTAAATATACATGTTAAATAAATACGTAAATATGGTGTCACTACTTCGCGGACTTTCACCTATCGCGGCCGGGTCTGGAACCTATCTACCGCGATAAACAAGGGTTCACTGTATTTCCATTCCTATCTCAAGCTCAGTCAAGACGTACCTGGCTTGGTGGGACAGCAACCTCAGATGTCGAGAGGGTCTCTCACTGGCCTCCGAGAGCCCAGACCATGTGTTGTATACAGACGCATCAGACACGGGTTGGGGAGAGACTGGAAGATCGAGAATGCTCAGGTCTTTGGTCCAAAGATCAGAAAGAACTCCATATCAATCACAAGGAGCTTCTGGCAGTCCATCTGGCTTTGAAAAATTCCGTGAGTCTGATCAGGAACAGTGTGGTACAGTACAAGTGAATTCAAACAATACCATGGCATTAGCCTATATCGCGAAACAGGGAGGGACCCACTCTCACTCCCTGTTCGTCATCGCAAAGGACCTTATCATCTGGTCAAAGGAAAGAAACATCTCCCTTATGACAAGATTTGTGCAAGGAGAGAAGAATGTGAGAGCAGACTGCCTCAGCAGGAGGGGTCAGGTCATCTCCACGGAGTGGACTCTTCACCAAGAGGTGTGCGAAAAGCTATGGAGGGTCTGGGGTCGCCCTGCCATAGACCTGTTTGCGACTTCCTTGACAAAGAGGCTTCCCACCTACTGTTTTCCAGTCCCAGATCCAGAAGCAGCCCACATAGACGCTTTTCTTCTTGATTGGTCCCATCTGGAAATCTATGCCTTTCCTCCTTTCAAGATCCTGCACAAAGTACTGCAGAAGTTCATCTCGCACGAAGGGACCAGGTTGACGGTTGCTCCTCTGGCCCTCCAAGAATGGTTCACCGAGGTACATCAATGGTTGGTGGACGTTCCAAGAAGTTTACCATTGCGGATGGACCTCCTTCGTCAGCCTCACATAAAGAGGTTCCATCAAAGCCTCCCCGCGCTTCGTCTAACTGCCTTCAGACTATCGAGAGACTCTCTAGAGCTAGAGGGTTTTTCGAAGGAGGCAGCTAGAGTGATTGCAAGGGCGAGGAGATCCTGTACCATCAGGATCTACCAATCAAAATGGGAGGTATTTAGAGATTGGTGCAAGTCCTCTTCCGTTTCCTCATCCAATACCTCTGTAGCACAGATCGCAGACTTCCTGCTTCATCTCAGAAATAACCGCAGCCTTTCTGCCTCTACTATTAAAGGCTATAGAAGCATGCTAGCCTCAGTTTTTAGACAGAGAAATCTAGATTTGTCTGATAATAAGGATCTTCAAGACCTTCTCAAGTCTTTTGAAACTTCCAAGGAACGTCAAGTTACTACTCCAGCTTGGAATTTGGACGTAGTCCTTAAGTTTCTTATGACTGAAAGATTTGAACCACTAAATTCAGCTTCTTTCAAAGATCTTACCCTCAAAACTCTCTTTTTAGTGAGCCTTGCTACAGCAAAGAGAGTCAGTGAAGTACATGCCTTTAGCAAAAACATTGGCTTCTGCTCCAATAAAGCAGTATGCTCCCTGCAGCTTGGTTTCCTGGCTAAAAATGAACGACCATCTCATCCATGGCCGAGGTAATTTGAAATTCCCAACCTTTCAGAGGTTGTTGGGAATGAAGTTGAAAGAGTCTTATGCCTGCCCTGTCAGGGCTCTGAAGTTTTACCCTAATAGAACCAAGATGTTGCGAAGTAATTCAGAGGCTTTAAAACGTTCTAGTTTTTATTCTCATCCCAAGAGAGAGAGAGAGAGAGAGAGAGAGAGAGAGAGAGGAGAGAGAGAGAGAGAGAGAGAGAGAGAGAGAGAGAGGGGGGAATAAAACGTTCTAGTTTTTATTCTCATCCCAAGGCACTGTACGGTGAGAGATTGAAAACGTAGCCCTTAGTGATTTAGTTTTAGTCTCCTCCCAAGTCACTGATCTTTTTAACTTTATATATTTCCATTTTATTCTATATATATGTATATGTTTATTAATTTTTGCATGTGTGTTTCATTTTGTACTAATGAGCTTACATTATACGACATATTTCGCAATTCTAACCTTTTGATTTAAGGGAGAATTGCGTGCTTCAGGTAAAAATCAGCTTTATTCATGTCTAATGTGAAATTATTAAAAAATGCAATGTCAGTGAGGAAAGTGCGAAAAACATGTTCAGTTTGTTCGTGCTTGTCACTTGCCTAGTCCGAGACCTCTTTCAGGCTCCCCTACCCCAGGGAGAAGGAATGTCGTAGGACCTAAGGGAGTGAGAGGTGTAAACCAACGAACAGACGTTCCCTCAAAGGTATTAGACGTTGCTCTTCAAGCACGTTCTTACCATAAGACAGGAGAGACGAAGTTCTCCTCGTCTTCCGATGATTCGTCTCTTTAAAAACCTTGGCGTAAGGTTTCGAGACGGTTGAAACGTTAATTAGTTCCTTCAGAACAAGTTCAACGTCCTAGCTGTAGTCATCATGAGAGTCCCGTTCATAGCGATGACGTTCATGTACAGACGTTTCCGACGTCACGATCTATTCCGAGTGCGGTTGATCCGAAGTTAAGTGTTTTGCAAGATATGCTGTTAAAGCTTTCTTCTTTAATGAAAGCTTACGATCCTGTTCCTGTGCGAAAGGATCCTTTGCTTGTGGTACGTCACGGTTCTGGGATACGTGATTCAGGTCTTCAACCTTCTAAACGAGATTTGTTACGTCACGCTGACGTTATCCCTAGTGTTAGCTTTGCTGTTAAACGAGATGCGGAGCATAAATCTCGATGTAACTTTGATCGACAGTCAGTTAAGTCGAGTCATTACTTTGATCAGCAGTCACTGCAGTTCCGCCGAGACTTTGAACGTCAGCCACCGCAGTCACAACGTGACGTTGAGCTGCAGACACGACGTGACGTTGAGCGGTAGACACCGTAGACACGACGTGACGTCGAAGGTCAGTCACCGTAGTCACGATATAGCATCGAACAGCAGTCACCGCTGTTACTACGTGACGTTTGAATGTCAGTCACTTCAGTCAACATTCTCTGCCGTCACAACGTGACATCGACCCTCCAACTTTAACTTCTGTACATATACAAGTTGATGTAGCCTGTCAGGCTTTTCTTTCACGTCATTCTGAATATAAATCTCCTTCTCGCAAGACTTTAGATTTATCAGATGATGTGCCTTCTGGAGAAGAAGTTGATGACCCCCTTTCAACTAATGTACCTTTGGGGATTCATTCAGAAGAGGAGGAACCTAGGGTTGTCCAACAATCCCTTGTTTTAATTATAAATTTCTCTAGGGAGATTTTGTCCTCCTCATTTTGTAACGGCTGCTCCACGTTCTCCGCCGTCTGAGTACTCTTGGCATGACTTTCTTTGACTCCTACATATACGAAGTCAGTTCTCTCTTGTTCTTCCAAGAGAGCCATGCGCTTACTGGGAGACTGGTTGGAATCCAGGAGAAGTTTAGGAAAGTCTGCTTTTGCTTTTCCTCCTTCTAAATTAGCTTCTCGCTCGAGCGTCTGGGGTGACACAGGAGAAGTTCTCGGCTTGGGAGTACCTGCCTCTGCCCAGGGAGACTTCTTAAACCTAGTGGACTCTCCTCGTCGTCTAGCCATGAGACGCTCCAAGATTTTATGGTCTTCTTCAGATCTAGACCATCTCCTGAAAGGAGTTTTTCGAGCGTTTGAAGTTTTTAATTTTTTGGATTGGTCCCTGGGAGCCTTAAGTAAGAAGGTCTCTCCAGCGGACAATGTATTGCTGTACAAATTATGTCATGCATGAACAAGGCCATAAGGGATGGCTCCAATGAACTGGCAGCCACGTTCACTGCAGGAGTACTTAAGATGTAAGTGCACTCAATGTGTACATTGTCAAGACAAAGTTCACGATGAGGACTTCCAAATCTGTCTTGGCAGCAGTAAGGGAAGGCGACTGGATGATCTCTCTCGACCTTCAGGATGCATACTTCCACATCCCGATTCATCCAAACTTTCAACAATATCTGAGGTTTGTGGACGGGAAAGTAGTGTACCAATTTCGAGCACTGTGCTTCGGCATCAGTCCTGCTCCTCTTGTTTTTACAAGGCTCATGCAAAATGTAGGCATCTTTCTACATTTTTCAGGGATCAGAGCCTCCCTTTATTTTGACGACTGGCTAATCAGGGCTTCGTCATTAAATCGCTGTCTAGAGAACCTTCAATGGACATAGACCTAACCAAGGAGCTAGGTCTCATAGTGAACGTAGAGAAGTCGTAACTTACTCCATCCCAGACTATTTTTTATTTGGGGATGGAGATACAGTGTCGAATTTTTCGGGCCTTTTCGTCTCCCACAAGAATGGAACAGGCTCTGTTAAAAGTCTGTCGCTTGCAAGAGAAAAACAGTTGCTCTGTAAGAGTTTGAACGAGCCTCCTAGGAACTCTTTCTTCGCTGGAGCAGTTTATCTCTCTGGGGAGACTCAACCTTTGCCCTCTCCAATTTCACCTTAACCATTGGAACAAGGAGAAGGGCTTAGAGAGTATCTCTTTCCCAATCTCCAACTCAGTCAAGACATGTCTGACTTGGTGGGACAGCAACGTCAGACTTCGAGAAGGTCTTTCGCTTGCGATCAAGAACCCAAACCATGTGTTGTATTCAGATGCATCGGATTTGGGTTGGGGAGCGCCACTGGACAGTCTGGAATGCTTGGGTCTTTGGCCCACGGATCAGAAGAAACTCCATTTAAGGCAAGAAACATCTCTTTTTTGACGAGATTCGTGCAAGGAGAAATTAATGTCTTAGCGGACTGCCTCAGCAGAAGAGGACAAGTCATCTCCATGGAGTGGATGTTGCACAAGACTGTGTGCGAGAAGCTATGGATGACATGGGGTCAACCCACCATAGATCTTTTTGCGACTTCACTTACAAAGAGGCTCTCGACTTACTGCTCTCCAGTTCCAGATCCAGAGGCAGCCCACATAGACGCTTTCCTGCTGGACTGGTCTCACCTAGACATCTATGCCTTCCCACCATTCAAGATCCTAGACAAGGTTCTTCAGAAGTTTGCTCCTCACGAAAGGACCAGGTTGACGTTGGTTGCTCCCCTCTGGCCCGCGAGAGAGTGGTTCACAGAGGTACTTCTATGGCTAGTAGACATTCCAAGAAGTCTACCGTTGCGGATTCATCTCCTGCGTCAGCCTCACGTAAAGAGATTTCATCAAAGCCTCCCCGCGCTTCGTCTAACTGCCTTCAGACTATCGAAAGACTCTCTAGGGCTCGAGGGTTTTCGAAGGATGCAGCTAGAGCGATCGCGAGGGCTAGAAGATCCTCTACCATCAGGATTTATCAATCTAAATGGGAGGTATTTAGAGACTGGTGCAAGTCCTCCTCTATTTCCTCTTCCAGTACCTCTGCAGCGCAGATTGCAGATTTTCTGCTTTTTCTGAGAAACAGTCGCTCCCTTTCTGCGTCTACCATTAAAGGCTACAGAAGCATGTTAGCTCCTGTTTTCAGGCATAGAAATTTGGATCTATCTAATAACAAAGATCTTCAAGACCTTCTTAAGTCTTTCGAGACTTCCAAGGAGCGTCATATTTCTACTCCTGCTTGGAACTTGGACGTGGTCCTGCAGTTCCTTATGTCAGACAGGTTTGAACCGTTAAATTCAGCCTCCCTGAAGGATCTTACCCTCAAGACACTTTTCTTGGTGAGCTTGGCTTCTGCGAAAAGGGTTAGTGAGATGCATGCTTTTAGCAAGAATATCGGCTTCTCCGCTAATAAAGCAGTATGTTCTCTTCAACTTGGTTTCTTGGCCAAAAATGAACTTCCGTCTCGTCCATGGCCTAAATCGTTTGAACTTCCCAGTCTATCTGAGATTGTTGGGAATGAAGTTGAAAGAGTGCTGTGCCCCGTTAGAGCTCTTAGATTTTATTTATCTAGAACTGAACTGCTGCGAGGTTTTTTCAGAGGCTTTATGGTGCTCCGTTAAAAAGCCCTCTTTGCCTATGTCGAAGAATGCGTTGCCTTATTTTATTAGACTATTGATTACAGAGGCACACTCTCATTTAAGTGAGAAGGATCGTAATTTGCTTAAAGTTAAGGCTCATGAAGTTAGAGCGGTAGCAACTTCAGTAGCCTTTAAACAAAATAGATCCCTTAGAAGTATTATGGACGCGACCTTTTGGAGAAGCAAGTAGGTGTTCGCTTCATATTAGTGTACTTGAAAGATGTCCAGACTCTTTATGAGGACTGCTACACGTTGCGACCATTCGTAGCAGCGAGTGCAGTAGTGGGTGAAGGTTCTACCACTACATTCCCTTAATCCCAATATCCTTTTAACTTCTCTTAAAATTTTTAATCTGGTTTTGGGTTGTACGGGAGACAAAGAAGTCTTTCGCAATCTTTTGATTTGGCGGGTGGTCAAGATATTGTTTCTTGAGAGCGCCCAGATTAAGGGTATTGATGAGGTCCTGTTATAGGGGTGTTCACCCTGATTATAACAGCTCCTAGAAGTCTTTCAGCATCCTGAGAGGTTTGCTGGGCTTCATAAGGATAGTGGACTAATGAGTCAGAGTATTCATCAGAGTCAGCTTCCTTATCAGGTACCTATACTTAAGTTTGTTTTTTGAATATTTGTCAAAAACTCTTGAGCATATACGCCTTTATTGTTTTAATACTGGTCTCTATCCACCACCATGGGTGTGAATCAGCTATATATATATTCACCGGCTAAGTTTAATATTTAAAAATGATATTTTCAATTTGAAATAATTGAAATATATATAATTAAAGGCCCTCCCTTCCTCCCCGATAGACCCTACGGACTGAGAAGAACTGAATTGGTTGAGAAGTATATGCGGTATCTGGCCGATAGTCGGCGCTGGTGGGCACACCCGGCAGCCTTCATGGCGATCGCTCGCGAGTTTTTGGAATCTGTCGACCGTCGGAGACGTAAGTTATATCTATATTCACCGGGTAAGTATATTCAAAAATTTATTTTAAATTGAAAATATAATATTTTGTTAATTGTCAAAACTCTTGAGCTTATATTCCTTCAATGTTTAATACTGGTCTCTACCCTCCTCCAAGGGTGTGAATCAGCTTCATATATATCCACTGGCTAAGTTAAATATTTAAAAATGATATTTTCAATTTAAAGTATTTTCAATTTAAAGTATATACTCGCCCGCAGGAGGATTTGAATATGTCTAATCGTGATTTGTTTCAGCTTTGGGGTTCCTAGGGGCTGCAGGGTTCGCCCTCCAAGGAAGCCCTGTTTGACATGATCAAACTTTGTGCAGCTGTCAAACAATCGCCAACTACAGCAGGGATAGATCCTCTGTCTGTGGTTGACGTTGTTGTGACGGAGACATCTCGTGGGTCAAGTCAAACCCCCGTTCCTGTTGCTGAGATAGCTGACGGCTTAGATTCCCCCTCCGAACACCTTTCGAAGGAGGATCTAAGTCCCACGGGGTCTCCTGCCGGTGATTCTCCCCCTCGGGGGAGTTCACTTACAGAGACTCCGGAGGCCCCTTGATGGTCAGCCTGCTGATCCCACGGCCCCTCGTGGGCGTATAAGGCGGAAGGCTCGTCCTCCCCTTCGCCGTAGAGGCCTCCCTTCCCCTCATAAGGGAGTTAGGAGGCGCCTCTTCGGCTCGTCGTCGCCACAGTCCTCTGCGGAGGAGACGACTCGCCGTTCGCCGACCCTGGCAGCTACCACCTTAGACCTCTCCGGGGATCGTTCGCGATCCCCTTCGGATGATGGTCATCCTTTGGGACACAGTGACCAGTCTTCCTCCAGACCTGCTGACTTGCCGTCACCCTTTGATGTTGCAGATGCGCGTTGCGCGCCACCTGATCCTGCCACTGCGCAGGCACCGGGCCCTTCAGGGCTGAAGGGTCTTGAGCGCAAAACCGCGCCTCTTGCCCTCAAGCGCCAGGTTCTTACTGCGCGCCATCCTGCTGCTGCCGCTGTTCCTGTCTTAGCGACACACCGCTCACCTACGCTCGTGCGCGCCCCTGTTCCTGCTACGCGCCAGGGTTCCCCTGCGGGCTCACGTCCTCCTGCGCCCCGGCGCCCTCCAGCAGTTCCTGTGACAGCGCGCTAGCTCGCCAGTGCCCACCTGTGCCCCAGCGTTCCCCGGTTCCTGCCTCGTCGCGCGCAGTTCAAGAGGTTCTTACGCTAGCGCACAGCCGCTCACAGGTTCCTCTGGACTCGCAGCGCCTGTCTGGAGTTACGCGCGAAGCGCGCCCACGCGCGGTTCCAGTCTCAGCGCTCGCCAACGTGCCAGCGCGGTTCCAGTCCCAGCGCTCACGCGCTCGCCAACGCGCCAGCACGCTTCCACATCACAGCGCGCCGCCCAGGAGGCTCTTAAGCTAGCGCACGGGCGCTCACAGGCACCCCAGGGCTCTCCTTCCAGACCACGCGATCCTGCACGCGTTCCAGCTGCGCGCGACGCTCCGGTTGTGCGCTCCATTCCAGTCATCAAGGCGCCTCATGCAACCCTCCAGCGCACACCTGTGCGCCCTCATCAAACCGCGCGTCCTGCTCGCCCACTGCAGCAGCGCGCACTAGTGCGTCCACATCCTGATGCGCGCCCACAGGCGAGTATGCCTGTCCTGTCGGACGAGCGCCAACCTACACGCCAACGCGCTATCCTGAACCGGCGTTCACGCCGCCCTCGCCCGGTTCTCCCGGATACGCGCTCAAGCGCCCCTGTCCTCTTGCGCCCTCCAGGGCCGCATCAGGATGCTACGCGTCCTCGCATCCGGCCGCCTCCCGTTCCGGCTCCTGCGCGCCCGCTCCAGCTCCTACGCGCTCCCGCACCATTGCCAGCGCGCTATCGCTCCCACGCTCCTGTGATCTGGCCTACGCGCCACTGCGCCCCCGCACCCGCTCCACCACCCTCTCTCGCCCACGCCGATACGCGAGCGTGAGATTCCTGTGTCACACGATCCTTTCGCGCGCGACCCTGACCAGGGCCCATCACGCGACCTCCAGCGCGAGCGTCGCCAGGCGGACAGGTCTTCGTCTCGTTCCCCTCCCCGCAAGCGCAGACCAGCGCGCTTGCCGTAGGAGGGGCGGTTCCCGGACAGGTCTAAGGACTCTTTCTTTTCAGCTTCACAGGCGAACTCGCATTTGTCGACTCCTCCAAGGGATCGAATGATCCCCTTCCCTCCAGAGGGAGTGTCTGACAGCGCGACTGTCAGCCAGCAGCCCTGGTTCGGTACCGTAGTCGGAGCTCTTGTGCAGGCGATGAAGCCCGCCCTCTCTGACATGGGTCTCAAATCAGTGGCAGCTTCCTCCCCCCTGAAGAGGAAGAGGGGAGTCTCTCCCGTGGAAATACCTCCAAGGCCTATTTTGTCTCCTCGTAGATCCTTGCGCAAGGCTGCTTCCCCCCCAGACTTTCTCTCCCTCCCCTGCGGATGAGGACTACCCATCCTCAGGAGAGTCGGACGAGCCGGACCATTCCCCCATCGCACCAATGGGGGAAGCTCCGCCTCTCCCTGAGAAGTCTTCTCGTCCAGGGGTGGAAAGGAGCCTGCACCCTTCGTTACTCGAGTCCTGTATCCCGTCCAGGAGGGAACCGAAGGACTCGAAGACGATTCCTAAATCGTCAGCAAGGATCAGGCAGGAGCCATCTAGACCTTCTGAGGATGTCCACGTGTCCCCCCAGGAAGAGCCACTGGGGACGGGAGACTTCGCTGCCAGTCCTTCAGGAGGAGAGCACCAAGAGTCAGAACACAATTCTGGCAAGTCCTGACCCTCATGAGGAACCTCAACGGAATCCCAGACCCTGAGATTCCTCCTCGTGAAGGTAAGGACACTGTCCTGGACCGCGTCTACGGCACCCAGAAACCCTCTAGGGCCAGTGCAGCCTTGCCTTGGTCTCAGGAGATGAAGAGTTCAAGGGACATGGTCGAGGGCCAGCTCTCTGAGCTTGCCTCCTCCAGTAGATCCAGCGCCAGTAACAAGCTCCTCCCTCCTCCTCGAGTCCATCAGAGGAGGTACTTTGAGATCCTTGAGGAGTCTTGTTTGGGTCTTCTGATGCATCACTCTGTGGAAGAACTCACCGGGGGAGTCCCTCTTGAGAGAGACTCCAACTGGCACGTGTCCTTCTCAGCCACTGAGATCCTAAGCCAGGAGAAGGTAGCTAAGTGTGCCATGCAGGCAACTTCGTGGCTTGACATCTGGCTGGGGTCTCTGGGCATCCTGATGCGGTCTGAGAACCTCTCCAAAGAAAGCACCAGGAAGGCACTGGAGACTTACTTACTCTCAGGCACACGGACCATTGAGTTTCTGGCCCATCAAGTCTCGAGCTTGTGGGCCAATACGATTCTCAAACGTCGGGACGCTGTGGCTGAGAGGTTCCACCAGAAGGTCCCCAGTTCGGAGGTTAGCAGGCTCAGACACTCTTCCATGTTCGGTAAGAGTTTGTTTGAGCCTAAGGACTTGGAGCTTACCGCTGAGAGGTGGAGGAAGTCCAACCAGGATTCCCTCATCCATAGGGCCCTGACATCGAGGCCCTACAAACCTCCAGAGGCTCAACAGCCCCGTCCAGCTAAGGACACGAAGAAGACCACTGCAGCGAAGCCGAAGGTGTCTCAGCCCTTTCCTGCCAAGAGCAGAAGGAGCAAGAAGTCCTCCAGGGGAGGCAAGAACCATAGAGGTAACAGCCGAGGCCGTAAACGCTATGGTTGGCAGTCCCCCTGCATGTCCACCAGTGGGGGGGATGCCTACAAAGTTGCGCGACAAGGTGGCATCAACTCTGGGCAGATGCCTGGACGATTTCCGTGATCGCTCTGGGTTATCGCGTCCCGTTCACAGCCTCTCTACCTCCCCTGACAGCGAATCCAGTGTCGTTGAGCTCTCTTGCCATGGGATCGGCAAGAGAGCAAGCCCTTTGGGCAGAAGTCCAGACCATGTTGAAGAAGGACGCTCTCCAGGAGGTTGTAGACGGGTCCCCAGGCTTCTACAGTTGACTCTTTCTTGTGAGAAAGGCGTCTGGAGTCTGGAGACCAGTCATCGACCTCTCAACCCTGAACGGGTATGTCAAGCAGACTCCGTTCAGTATGGAGACTGCAGACACGGTCAGACTTGCAGTGAGACCACAAGACTTCATGTGTACACTGGACCTGAAGGACGCGTACTTCCAGATCCCAGTCCATCCGTCTTCAAGGAAGTACTTAAGATTTTGCCTAGACAGCAAGATCTACCAGTTCAAGGTGCTGTGTTTCGGTCTCTCCACAGCCCCTCAGGTGTTCACCAGAGTGTTCACCCTCATCTATTCGTGGGCTCACAGGATTGGCATCCGTCTCCTTCGTTATCTGGACGACTGGCTGATCCTAGCGGACTCGGAGGCAACCCTTCTTCGCCACCGAGACAAGCTCCTCGAAGTTTGCCAGGATCTAGGGATCATGGTAAATCTCGAGAAGTCCTCTCTGCAGCCCTCTCAGAAACTGGTATATCTAGGCATGATCATAGACACCAATCTCCACAAAGCCTTCCCATCAGACGACAGGATAGCAAGGCTGAGGAAGGTCGCGAAACCTTTCCTCAATCGAGAAGAACTCCCAGCCCAATCGTGGCTACGTCTCCTCGGCCACCTCTCCTCCCTGGCCCGTCTCGTTCCCAACGGTCGCCTCAGAATGAGATCCCTCCAATGGCGACTCAAGTCCCGGTGGAATCAAGGTCACGATTCCCCAGACACTCTGATCCCTATGGGTCCTGCGGAACGGACGGACCTCCGGTGGTGGGTGGCGGACGAGAACCTACGAAAGGGAGTGGATCTTCTCGTCCTTCCCCCGGATTTGATGTTGTTCTCGGACACATCAAAGAAAGGGTGGGGGGCCCACGTTCTGAACCACAGGACCTCAGGCCTGTGGTCAGAATCAGAAAAGTACCTTCACATAAACCTGCTAGAAATGAAGGCCGTGTTCCTGGGACTTCAGAAGTTCCACCAAGTCCTGGCGGGCCACTCTGTGGTGGTGATGAGCGACAACACCACGGTGGTGGCTTATATCAACAAGCAGGGAGGTACCTTTTCGGAACAGCTATCCCATCTTGCAGTAGAGATCCTGAGATGGTCCGAAGTCCACTTGATCTCGCTAGCGGCTCGCTTCATTCCAGGCAAAAGGAATGTGCTCGCCGACAGTCTGAGCAGAGCGACGCAGATAGTGAGTACCGAGTGGTCTTTGGATCCTCGGATAGCCAACAAAGTCCTGACTTTGTGGGGTTCCCCGACTGTGGACCTGTTTGCTACAGCGCTGAATTTCAAGCTCCCGCTGTACTACTCCCCGGTCCCGGACCTCAAGGCTCTCTGGCAGGATGCCTTCCAACAACGGTGGGACAACGTCGATGTGTACGCCTTTCCCCCGTTCTGTCTGATGAGGAGGGTGCTCAACAAGACCAGAATATCGGTCAATCTTGCAATGACCCTGATAGCTCCGCTATGGCATCACGCAGAATGGTTTCCGGACCTTCTGCAACTCCTCACGGAGGTTCTGAGAGAACTCCCTCCACGTCACGAGCTACTCAAACAACCACACGCCAACATCTACAACAAAGTCGTAGCTTCGCTTCGACTTCACGCCTGGAGACTATCCAGCATCTCCTCACAGAGAGAGGATTTTCGCAACAAGTTGCGAACAGGATGTCTGGTCACCTGTGTAAGTCATCCGCAGGAGTCTACCAGGCGAAGTGGCGAGTCTTCTGTGGTTGGTGTCGTGGAAGGGGTATCTCTTCCCTCGATGCCACTATTCCAGCAACAGCGGAGTTCTTCGTGTATTTGCGGGAGGAAATGCGCCTTTCAGTCTCGGCAGTGAAAGGCTATCACTCAGCCTTAAGTCTTGCCTTCAGGCTCAAAGGAAAGGACATTTCCTCCTCGCTGGAACTTTCCCTTCCCATACGGAGTTATGAACTTACCTGCCCTCAGTCGGAAGTGAGACCTCCTCCATGGAACGTGGTTCGAGTTCTCAGGCCTCTGAAGAGACCTCCCTACGAACCATTACACCAGTCTTCTGATCGCCACCTTACCTGGAAGACGGTTTTCCTGCTAGCTTTGGCCTCGGCCAAGCGAGTCAGTGAGCTACATGGTCTCTCGTACGACATCGCCCATTCAAGGGGATGGGGGGAGGTAACGTTCAGCTTCATCCCTGAGTTTGTTGCCAAGACTCAGAATCCGGGAGTGCCGGACCCTAGGTTTGACTCTTTCCAGGTTTCGAGTCTCCGTTCTGTAACAGATGACCCAGACCATCTCCTACTGTGCCCAGTGAGGAGTCTGAGGTTGTATCTTAAAAGAACAGCTGCAGTTCGTCCCCAGGTGCGAGCCCTGTTCGTGAGCACCGGGAGGACAAAGAGGAGGGTCACCAGGAATACCATCTCGGCCTGGATTTGCAAGGTGATACATCTGGCCTTGAATCCTGACCCTCCTCCGTCACGTCGCCCTAGAGCGCATGATGTCAGGGGCATAGCTACGTCCCTGGCCTTCAAGAAGAATTATTCAGTGACGCAGGTCCTTCAAGCTGGGGTGTGGAAGCGTCAGACCACCTTCACGGCCCACTTCCTGCAAGACGTGACACACAGGAGGCTCGATACGTTCTCTATCGGCCCTGTGGTGGCTGCACAACAGCTGATCTAACCTCAGGATCCTTAATGGACAAGTAGCAGAAGGTTGAGGGCATTGTTACCCGGTTTTAGTCTGCGTGAATGAAAAGATCTGTCTGGCCCTTATTCTTTTCTTCATCCTCTCCTGCCTTGGAGAAAGCAGCATCCTGGGTTCTCTGCATAGGTGACCTCGAATCTCTGCAGGTAAACCATGCTCCCTTGTGTTCCTAGTATTAAAATGTAATACTGTCATATCCCCATACCCTGACGAGGTGGTATTGAGGGAGAGTCCTAGTCTAGATTTCCATCTGAAGAACTTCAGGTCAACTTCCTAGGACGAGTCACTTCTCACCTTCACACACAGCTTATGTAGGCCGCAGCAGTTTCACAGCTGCCAGCGAGGAACAGGGACCCCTTATTTCTTGAGTACTTACACACTCGAATCTGGGGTCCCCGGGCAAGCCAAAGCCAGTATGGCAGGGGACTTACCGCCCTTCCCAAGGGTTGAGTCACCCCATGTAAATAGCGTGGTTTGTATTTCAGTTATGGAACAAATGACAAATTCGTAGATAATTTGTATTTTTCCTAACTATACAAACCTTAGCTATTTACACATATGTGCCCGCCAGCCCTGTCCCCCGAGATAAGTCCTACCTCTAAGCAAAGGGAAGCATTCACCGTTGTGTGTGAAGGGGTGGGGTAGCTAGCTACCCCTCCCTACCCCCCCCCCCCCCCCGCTAACTAGCGGCGGGGTAGTAAACCCTCGTTAAAACTTTTATAGCTCGTCATTCAGCTACACCGAAGTAATTACCCCATGTAAATAGCTAAAGTTTGTATAAACAAGTTAGGAAAAATACAAATTATCTACGAATTTGTCATTTTTAGCTTTGCTTCAAAATCCGTTTTTTGGGCTCAAGCCATGTCGTCCTGATGGAAGCTTACCAGAGAATTACTTAAAAGTACTGTATCTGTGGGTTTGTTTAAGTGCCTTAACCTTGGGTCAGCTTCTATATGGTCATCCAGACCACATAAATATATGACAGTACCGCTATACGTCATATCCACTAAGCATGGAATAATCTTAGGGCTTCCTGCCCCCTGCAGGGAAATGTCATCCTTGAGTATAGAAGCAGCAAGGTTTGTATATATATTGGAACAAATGTAATTATCATTCAATTATTTTGTTCACATGTATATGCACCTTCAAGTATATACTTTACTTTAGGAAATTAAGACACAAATACACCTTCAACATTTATTTGAACAGACACAGCATTATACATCCAACATATAAAAGGTATATATATTTATCACCTGAAAGGGAAGAAATATCATGAGCCACTCCAAATCAGTTGAAAAATTAAGATAATTTCACTGTAAATGTTGGATAAGTATCAACTCTGCGCACAAGTATACACATGGCACTGGTGTCATTGGTATGATTCTGCAGCTATAAAGAACAGTCCTAGTGTCACCAGGGTGATACTTAATAAAAGGTATTACACTGCAAGGTGTTAACACCTTTTCACCCAAACTGAAACAGTCCCAAACAGTTCACTGCTCATCGCAGTACTAGATGACAGGTTTCACAACACTACCTGCCGCCACCACAAAAGTCGTGCACTTGCTTCGTATAATGTTTATAAAAGACACTTGAGGATTTCCAACCAGTGTATGAGCGGAGTCTCTAAAAGTCCATATACTGAAAAAAGTTCAGCGAGGAAGCAATCTTTCTCGGATCATGACCTGCAGGTGTACTATCAGGATCCGCTCTGCGAATAAAGTAGGTGAGCTTCGCCCTCAGTTGTTTCAAGGATAAGTTTGATCCTGAGGTTTCGCCTTTGAAGAGTTGTCCTCCCATGAAGTCTGAAGTTCTTCGAAGATAGACCTTTAGACACTCTACTGGACATAGAGAGACATCTTCCTTCAGAGGGCAGATTCTCCAGGGACCCCACCTTTTGGTGGGTAGCTGGTTTTTTGGCGAGAAAGGTAGGATCAGGAAAGAGATTCAGTTCTCCCACTTCTGTGAACTGAATATGGCCCTCGTCTCTTGATAGGGCTACTATTTCACTAACTCTTTTAGAAAGCAAGCTTCATTGTTCAAGGTCAAAGCATAGTGTAAGACCAGAGACCATGAAATGGGCTTCGGAGGGGCTGCTGGTTTAAGTCTAGCGCATGCATTCGGAATCTTGTTGAAGATTTCGTTCGCCAGGTCTACCTGCAAGGCGTATAGAAGAGGTCTAGTCAAAGCTGACTTACACTTAGTTATCGTGGTGGCAGCCAAGCCTTGATCGTGAAGGTGGAGGAAGAAGGACAGGCAGATGATTCATATTGTCTTCTGGTTGACTTTGACTTGTATTCTTCTAGAAGGTCTATACTGTCTTTCGAGATCCCAATTCTTTTCTTGAATGCTAAGGTGAGAAAATCATGAGATAAAGGTTTTGGGTTCTCTGTGATGAAGCGAAGACAGTCGACTTCTGAACCAATTGGGATAGAGCTGGGTTCGGTAGAGGGAGCAGCCTCAACTTCAGTTCTATCACCAGAGGGAACCAATTGCTCTTGGGCCACTTGGGGGCCACTACTGCTGCAGTTCCCTTGAAGGATCTCAGCTTGTTGAGGACCTTCAGCAGGAGATTTGTTTGAGGGAACAGGTAGATATGGATCCATCTGTTCCAATCGAGGGACTTGGCGTCAGTCGCCTCTGCCAGAGGGTCCTCGTATGGGGCTGCGTATCGAGGTAGTTTCTTGTTGTCACTCGTTGCGAAGAGGTCGATCTGCAGTTCTGGGACTTTTTCCAAGGTGAAGGAGAATGAGTCAGCGTCTAGGGACCATTCTGACTCTATTGGCTTTAGCCTGGATAGAGCGTCCACCGTCACATTGCGGAACCCTTGTAGGTGAACTGCCGATAAGTGCCATCTCTTCTTTCTTGCTAAACGAAAGATGGCCAGCATCACGTGATTGATGTAGGGCGATCTCGAGCCTCGTCGGTTCAGACATCTCACTATCACTTCGCTGTCCAAGACCAGCCTGATGTGAGCTGATCTGTGAGGAGATAGCTTCTTCAACGTCAGGAGGACTGCCATGGCCTCCAGAATACTGATGTGAAAGGTCTTGAACAGGGATGACCAGGTCCCTTGAGCTTTCCTTTGATGGGAGTGACCTCCCCATCCTTCCGTCGAGGCATCCGTGTTGATGGTCACCGATGGGGGAGGTGTTTGTAAGAGAACAGTCCTTGCTAGGCTCTTGACCTTCAACCACGGCTTGAGAAGCGATCTTAGTAAGGTCGGTACCGGTCTCTGTAGATCTCTTTGAGCGTTTGATGCGTATCTTCTCCAGACTCCTGACGCATCTTACAGCTGTGCTCTTAGCACTGGGTCTGTTACTGCTGAAAACTGGAGAGAGCCCAGTACTCTTTCCTGTTGGCGTCTTGAGATCCTGTCGGATTTTAGTAGTCTCTTGACAGAACCCGCGATCTCTCTCCACTTCTTTGGTGGAATGGAGAGACGGTGTGACTGGAAGTTCCAATGGATTCCCAGCCGTTAAAACTCCTGAGCTGGAGAGAGACGAGACTTCTTGTGGTTGATCTTGAATCCCAGATGTTCCAGGAACTGGATCACTTTCTTGGATGCCTGCAGACAAGCAGTCTTGGATGCTGCCCACAC
Source organism: Palaemon carinicauda (assembly GCF_036898095.1). Taxonomy (NCBI): domain Eukaryota; kingdom Metazoa; phylum Arthropoda; class Malacostraca; order Decapoda; family Palaemonidae; genus Palaemon; species Palaemon carinicauda. The sequence continues at coordinate 106,416,128 of NC_090725.1, read as the reverse complement.
CAGCCAGTCGTCCAGGTATGCGGCTACCTGAACGCCTTGTTGTACGACTGCGTCCGCAAGTTTCGTGAAAATCCTTGGGGCTCTGTTTAGTACAAAGGGCATGGCTCTGAAGACATACTTTGTCTTCTGTAACTTGAATCCTAGGTAGGAGGAGAGGGAGCGACTGACTGGAAGGTGCCAGTAAGCATCTGCCAGGTCTATTGAGACTATGTACACCCCTTTCTGTAACAGTTTTAACATCCTGAACTTGTTGTTCTTGATGATTTTGTTGAGTGGCGACAAGTCTAGAATGACTCTGAGTTTGTCCGAGTCATTCTTGGGAACACAGAACAGCCTTCCCTGGAATTTGATGGACTTTGCTTTCCTTATAACCCTTTTGTTCACGAGTTCTAAAGTATATTCTTCCAGTAAGGGGGTGGAGTGTGGAAGAACTGAGGAAATAAAGGTGGAGATCTGTTCCATTTCCATCCTAGTCCATTATTGATTAGTCTGTGGGCCCAGGGATCGAAGGTCCAACTTCCTGAAAGTGGTTGAGTCTCCCTCCTACCTGGAGCATCTCATTGCTTAGATGGTCCTGAGGGTTTGCCACCCTGACCATGTCCTCCCCTGCCTCGTGAGGGGTTTCTTGAGGAGCCCCGTCGAGATCCTCTTCCTTTCGGGCGAAAGGTAGTGGTGGGCCTCTCAAAACCTGGGTTGAAAGCTGGTGGCTGGGCTACCAGCTGTTGAGGCACCACTTGGAAGGTGGTCTGTGGTTGAGCGACCACTTGGGGCATCGTGGTCATGGTGACCGTGGGATGTTGCTGTACAGGCCGAGAAGGTAGTCTTGGCTTCTTTGTCTTCCTCTTAGGTTGGGGACCAGCATCAGGGGAAGATTTTCTCTTTGAAGAAATGCCCCACTTTTGGAGAAGGTTCCTATTCTCCGTGGCGGCTTTCTCGACTACTTCTTGGACCACTTCCTTTGGGAAGAGGTCCTTGCCCCAGATATAGGAAGTAATCAGCTTCCTGGGTTCGTGTTTGACCATTGCATTGGCAAACACAAACTCCCTACAGGCCTTCCTGGCCTTCACGAAAGCGTACAGGTCCTTGACGAGGGTGGCCATGTGCATCTTGGCCAGGATCGTGTACATATCTGGGGTGCTGGCAATGCCTGCACACATCTCCATGCAGTTCTGGTGGGAAAGGGAAGCGGCTAGCCTCTCCTTTGTCTCCTGTTCTCTTCGCAGGAGAAAGTCCGATAGCTTCCATAGGTTTTCGCTGAACTGCTATCCTGTGATGTCTGCATCAAGCTTCAATGCTGAGAAGGTTAGGGTGACCTCCTTCCATTCCTTCTCATCTGTGGGCAAGGCTAGAGACAATGGCCTACACTCCTCTAGCGTAGGGCATGGTTTGCCTGTATCAATGGCCTTTAGCACACTTTGAAGAGCCTTCGATGAGAAGGGGAAAGCTCTTGAAGAAGGAGCAGCAAGAAAAGTAGGGTTTTTAAATATGTAACTTCCCTGATAGTTACATATACATAGCTTAATCCCGTGTTTCGTTGCGCGCACGGCGGAAATTCAAATTTTGCGGCAATCACCGCTAGGTGGGTAGGTGGTCATACGTGAGCGCCATCTCTCAGTAGGTAATGGAACCATTCCCAACATTCCTCAGAAATTCCCTGCCGTTGATTGAGTCAACACGTTGGAAATTCGCTTCGTTGTGGGTTTGCTTTGTCTACAAATTTGGTGAAGTACCCATTGTTTATTATTTATGGCAATCGCTAACTGCCTTTCGACTATCGAAGATATTGGATTTTCCTTTTTTCACACGAATAAGATAGTTTGTTCCAACACGAATACTTACCTCGAACTACTTTCTTAGGAGTTACCTGTAATCTCCTCTCTACCGACCAGAGTTTTGTGTAGTATACCCTAAACCCGTTTTCTATGGAGGGCTAACTCGGGAGTAAGAGAACGTGCCCCGAGGGTAGCCTTTGCGCTAGGTCGAGGTCCGCTTGGGATGTGAGCACCAGTAAGTTCTCTGGTCACGACGTGATACCACGTCGCTCTCGTCTCTCTCGACCCTTTGTGTCCGCCTCATGTGTCCCACGTGTTTACCGCGTGGTAACTTGTGCTTATCCCTTGTGTTCCTGTGCGTTCACTACCCTTCCTTGTGCTTCCCAAGTGTATTCCTTTGATTCCCTGCGTTCCTGTGTCTTGTGTTTGTGCGTTATGGAGCAGATCCGCCGTTGTCCTGGGCCTAGAGCCGGAAAATCGTGTGGAGCGTTCCTCTCCAAACCTGAAGTGGATCCTCACCCCCTTTGCTCTTCCTGTAGGGGCAAAGTTTGCTCTCCTTCGGATACGTGCTTTGAGTGTGTTGGTTGGAGTGAAATTCAGTGGGTGCGTTACAGCACGAAGAAAAAGAAAGCGTCGAAACGTTCGCCCAGGAAATCTAGCGTCTCTTCGCCGCTACCGTCGCCCAGTGGACGGTCCGACGGGGCTTCTGTCTCTCCTTCCCCTACCCAGAGTAGGGGACGAGGTAAGTCCGTTGTGGGGAAAGAGCCGGGCGTTTTTCCCCAGGAGTCTGATGTGTGTGAAGTGGGAGTTGCGGGGCCTTCTCGGGCTAGTGAGGGACCTGGTAGTACTGTGTCAGGGAGTTCTGGAGACTCGGCCCTTGTGCTTGGGGGGCACGTTTCCTCCGATGACCCCTTATGGTGTAGCAATGTTGTTCCTGTGTCTTCGCCCCCTTCGTGGGCCTGTGTTTCAGGTTCTTCGGCAGGCGGCGACACCCAGGGTAAGTTAGGCTCCGCAGTAAGTGATACCTTCGGATGGAAGCTCCCTAAAACGCCAGGTAGGTCCCCTATGCGGATGGAAGAGGGCCTGGATCCTTGGTTCCCTAGTGTTGGGCGCCAACCCTCGTTCCCAACCCCTCTGATGGAGGTTCCAGAAACCTTCCTGCAACCCTCTACCTCGGATACGCAACGAGTCGCGAAGCCCTCCGCGGCCCCCTCTTCTGCCCACCGTGCGGTTGGTACGGTGTCGTCGGGCTCTTCGGATGGTGGGGAGACATTCTCTTCGGGAGAAGAAGCCAGGAGGAAACATCGGCGCCGGAGGGAGCGGTCCAGGAGCAGGCGTTCCCGCTCAAGATCCCGTTCCAGGTACAGCAGGAGGCGGTCCCGCTCTCCACGGAGGAAACACAGGAGGAGTAGGTCCCCCGATGGTGATTGGGTATTCGTTCCCCGTAAGTCGGAGATACAGTGTTCCCCAGACCAGCGGTCCAGAGATTTCTCGCCAAGGAGACCATCCTCCAGACGTAGTTATGACCCTCGCAGGGAGAAACGCGAGAAGGCCTCTGTAGGTAGGTGTAAGACCGCGAAGCCTCCGGTTCACCCCGCCCAGCAGGGGGAACCGTGCTTCCTTACGGGCAGCCTGGCCGAATCAGCCCAGCTGGTGCGGCCCTCGGACTTTAAGGAACGGTTCCCGCTGTCGGGTCAGCCCACGGGATCCGTGTCCTCGTCCCCCAGAGAGCATGATCGGACGGTAGTCCTCGCCGGTACGGCGATGCCAGTCCTAACCCCCGCCCCTGGTACGAAGGTCTCCGCCGGGGAAGACCAGTACCTCTGCAGGGGAGTGCCTGTTGTGCCAGAACCAAGGCGCCCGGTTGGAGTGCCCGGTGACTCGGCTCCCCGGGCCCAAGTCGAGGCTTCGGCCGACGGTAGGGAAGGTTCCCCGACAGAGGACACGGCCTATAGAAAAGTAATAAGTCTGATCTGGAGACATCACAGGATTGAAGAACCGGTTGCTACCGATGAGGACTACTTGAGGTCCAGCCTTACCCGGTTGATGCAAGCTCCTGTCCAACAAAAAGCCTCCCTGGCACTTCCTGTGGCCCGAGATCTCGTCCTGGGCCGAGAGCACGTTGATAGAGTGGTGGCAGGCAATGCCGAAGCTCCCAAGACGCAGAGCTCTTCGAAGCTGCTCCAGGGGCTCAAAACACAGAGCAGGGTCTATGTGCCAGAAGGACAACGACTGGGAGCCTGCAAAGTGGAACCTGCTCTCGACATTCTGGGACAGGGCGCCTCGGAGGACAGAGCCTCTTCAGCCCCGATCTGTTTTTCTCAATCGGAGGCTGCGATGATGGAGGAAATGTCTAAGGACCTAGTGCACGTCTCCTCTTGGTTAGACTGGTGGGCTTCCACACTAGTGGGTGTGCAAGCAACTTATGACCTGACAGACCCAGAACAGCAAAGCCTCCTGAGGGAGCTTATCATCTCCGGGGGCAAGACCCTTAAGTTCCTCATCTACCAGTCCCTCGCCCTGTCAGCGAATTGGGTGCTTCGCAAGAGGGACACCATCCTGGCGAAACTTTCCCGGAAGGTCCCAGACAGAGAGGCGAGGGCCATGAGGATCCTTCCTGTGTGGGGTGACTCCTTGTTCCCCTTGAAGGAGTTAGAGGAGATCATGGAGAAGGTGGCTAAGAGGAAGGAAGTAAACGCGCCCAGGCCTACACCGGTAAGGAGGCCGCCCTACAAGAGGTCAGTCTCAGACAGTGCCGCGGCGCCTCAGGCCCCTCCTAGCCTGACGAGGAGAGAAACCCCTTCTTCCTCTTGGGCCTCAGCGCCTCAGCCCCCCCGTAGAGGAGCCCCAGCAGCGTCGGCCTCCTTTAGGACAGGTTATTCTGCCTCCAGGAGAGGCCGTTCAGGCCGCTCCTCCAGGAGGAGATAGAGTGGGAGGCCCCCTACGCCTGCCCAAGCCTCAGGTTGGGGGATGCCTCAGACTACATTGGCAAGCATGGAAAGCTCACGCAGCAGAGCCCTGGACAGTGTCCGTACTGAAGGAGGGCTACAGGTTACCGTTCTTAGCAGAACCTCCCCCTCTAATTCCGGCCAGCCTGTCGGAATGGTTGGTACCCAAGGACCCGTTGAAGAGGGCTGCCCTTCAAGAAGAGGTGTCCACCATGTTGGAGAAGGGCGCCATGGAGGAGATCCTACACCCAGGGCCAGGTTTCTACAGCCGCCTGTTCCTGGTCGAAAAGAAAGACAGAGTTCAAAATGGACACGCCGAAGTCGGTCCTGCTGTCCTTGAGGGAGAAAGACTACATGATGACCATAGACCTCGAGGACGCTTACTTCCAAATTCCGGTCCACCCCTCGAGTCGTAAGTTTCCCCGGGTGAAATGGGGTACCCAGATTCTGCAATTCAAGACCCTTTGCTTCGGATTGTCAACAGCTTCCCAGGTATTCACGAGAGTCTTCACGACTGTCTCAGTGTGGGCTCACGAGCGAGGCATTCGCCTCATCCGGTACCTGGACGACTGGTTGCTTCTTTCCTCCTCGAAGGACGTTTTGAAGGAGCAAGGGATGAAACTTCTCCAGTTTTGCAAGGGTCTGGATATCATGATCAACCCGGAAAAATCGAACCTATCTCCCTCCACCAGAATGACCTATTTGGGGATGACACTAGATTCCCTTCTAGTGAAAGCGTTTCCGTCGGAAGACAGAATAAGCAATCTGAGGAAGATCCTTCGTCCGTTCCTGTCGGGGCAACCCAGGAGGGCGAAGGACTGGCAAAGACTAATAGGGCATCTGGTGTCGTTGGAAAAACTGGTTCCCCAGGGGAGACTTAGACTCAGAGCCGTCCAATGGAACCTGAAGAACTTCTGGTGCCAACTGGACTCGCACCAGAAATTAATCCCAGTCCTACCAAACACAATACCCTCCCTGGAATGGTGGCATTGCCGGTCGAACTCGCTCAAGGGGATGCCCTTCGCGAACGATCCTCCCGAGTTACTTCTTTTCACAGACGCCTCCAACCAGGGATGGGGAGCCCATCTCCTCGACGGGACGGCGAGAGGAGCCTGAATGGACGGGGAGAAGGACCTACACATCAATGTCCTTGAGTTGAAGGCAGTCCAGAAAGCTTGCCTGCACTTCATCGATCTACTAAGGGGAAACACTGTGGCGTTGATGTGCGACAACGCCACAGTGGTAGCGTACATAAAGAAGCAAGGAGGCTTGAAATCTCGCCCTAGAGATTCTAGATTGGGCAGAAACGAACCAAGTTGTGTTATTAGCAAGGTTTATCCCCGGGAAAAAGAACGTGCTAGCCGACGGTCTCAGCAGGATGGGTCAAATAGTAGGGACAGAATGGTCCCTCCTTCCAGAAGTAGCCAAGCTCATCATTCAACGTTGGGGTTCCCCGGTGATGGACCTCTTTACAACCAAACTGAACGCGCAACTTCCCGTGTATTGTCCCAGACCCAAGGGCAGCCTTGGAGGATGCCTTTCAGCACAAGTGGGACAACCTAGACGTGTACGCTTTTCCCCCCTTCACGTTGATCAGGCAAGTACTCAACAGGGTAAGGACTGCCCAAAACTTAAAGATGACTTTGGTAGCGCCCTGGTGGCCGGAGAGAGAGTGGTTCGCAGACCTAAAAGACCTGGCGAGTCATCCTCCGTGGCCACTCCCCGACAGGTCAGATCTTCTACGGCAGCCGCACTTTCTCAGGTTTCACGACAACCCACAGTCTCTACGCCTTCACACCTGGAGACTATCGAGCGGCTCCTGAAGAAGGAAGGATATTCAGCAGCTACGGCTAAGAGGATGTCGCTATACCTGAGAAGGTCATCGGCAGCGGTCTACCAAGCGAAGTGGGCCTCTTTCACGAAGTGGTGCGCTTCGAGGCGCATAAAGCCCCTCAAAGCCTCGGTCCCAGACATAGCAAACTTTCTGGTATATCTCAGGGACGAGATAGGAATGTCAATCCCAGCTATAAAAGGAGTGCGAGCCGCCTTGGGTCAAGTCTTCCTTCTGAAGGGCATCGACCTGGGTTCCTCTAGACACATCTCTATGCTTGTCAGGAGTTTTCAGCAGTCCTGCCCCCCACAAGCAGTTAGGGTGCCTCAGTGGGACTTAGCTAGGGTCCTGAAGATGTTAAGTGGCCCCCCCTTCGAGCCAATGAAGGATATCGTAGACAGGGATCTCACTCTCAAGACAGTCTTTTTGCTAGCCCTGGCTTCTGCGAAAAGAGTAGGGGAGATCCATGGGCTGTCTTATGACGTCTCTCATTCGAAGGGGGGGAAAGAGATCTCTTTCAAGTTCGTTCTTTCGTTTGTGGCGAAAACCCAGAACCCAGCTGTCTGGGACCCAAAATTCGAAGGTTTCTCTCTGCCAGCTATTCCTAGGACGGGGAATCCTGAGGATTTGAGGTTATGCCCTGTCCGTGCCATTAGAAAATACCTTGAAAGGACTGCACATCTCCGGCCAGGCATCAAGAGCCTTTTCATCTCCACAGGTGTTACTAAGAAACAGGTATCGAAGAATACCATTTCCTTCTGGTTGAGACAAGTTATTGCCAGGGCCTACAAGGAGGAAGGACTGGCCTTACCAGGCGCTCCCAAACCCCATGACATCAGGGTTCTGAGCACGTCCTTAGCCTTTAAGAAAAACATGGCAGTGGGTCAGATCCTTCTAGCAGGTACCTGGTCGAACCAGTCAACCTTTACTGCCCGTTACCTCAAGGACTACTCAAGGAGGTCCTTAGACGGGTTCTCCATTGGAACAGTCATCTCCGCGCTCCAAGTGATTTAACGGTAAAATCCCCAGGCTCAATCGTGGTTAGCAAACCGGGAGAAACAGGTTCGTTCCCTTTCACCCTAATCCCCGTTTTCCTATCCTTCTCGGAGATAACCCTTTTGTAACCATTGGATAACACGTCTCTGCAACTGCGTTACTGGACTCAACGTCAGAAGAAGTTTTTCAAAGGGTGAGTACTTAGACACTAACGTGAGCTCTTTGTGTAGTTACCCTATTGTCCGTTTTCCTAGTATGATTTGTTTTTTATACCTAGGCCTCTTGGCTTCCGCTTGCTGGGTCTGAGGGTTAGGAAGGCACTCCCACCTCCTAAAGTGTAAGTCTCCTAAGAAAGTAGTTCGAGGTAAGTATTCGTGTTGGAACAAATAAAAAATTTTAAGTAATTTTTATTTTTCCTAACATACTTACCGAGAACTACTTTCGGGTAATGGCCCTCCCTACCTTCCCCGAGTGCCTCTCTGCCCTTGCAAGAATTTTTGCAACATCCGAGGAACTTACTGGCGCTCACGACCCAAGCGGACCTCGACCTAGCGCAAAGGCTACCCTCGGGGCACGTTCTCTTACTCCCGAGTTAGCCCTCCATAGAAAACGGGTTTAGGGTATACTACACAAAACTCTGGTCGGTAGAGAGGAGATTACAGGTAACTCCTAAGAAAGTAGTTCTCGGTAAGTATGTTAGGAAAAATAAAAATTACTTAAAATTTTTTATTTTTTGTTGGTCCAACATGGAAAGTTTAATTTAACTGGATTTTCAAGATGGCACCTCTGTTGTTAAATTAAAGGGCTTGACTGACTTTCAAGCTGCGCTTGATTCCCACACAGTATATAGCAGAGGGAATGTGTGTGTTTGTTTTCTTTTCTATGTTCGTAGATTGAAATGGATAGGATCAAGGAATTTTTCCCCCCTACTTTATTTACTAACGAACTACTCTTAAAGATATAATGGAAGGAAAAACATTATGACGTCACTTTCATGTGACGTAAACTCTTAGCAGGGCGAGATCTGAATGCCTTGAAGGAAATCAGTCTGCCATTGCTATGACGTCACAATCTTGTGACGTAATCTACTTAGTATGACTTGCAATTATTTAAATTCTTTTCTTTTTCTTGCAAAGAATGTAAAATACTAACTTACTAAGCATAAGTATTTTAATTATTTATAATGTAGGAAAATATATTTTTTAGTATATATTTGTCCTATTAGTATAATTCCTTTAGTTAATTTTCGATTTATATAGAGATTCCACGAGCGTACAGTCAGTTTACGCTATGTAGTACTCGTGACGATCGTTATAGTTTCACAATACTTTGTATCGTTATTTAATATTTAGATTTTGAGAATACTTATATTAATCATATAGCCTATTGTATTTTCTTTCTAGCCCTTGGCGAAAGAGTATAATCTCTCGCAACGGGTAGGTCTATTATGGTCTAATGTGAAATAGTTAAAAATGCTAGTGTTCAGTGGCACGTAAACATGACGCAGTGCAGTGGAGGGTGCGTTCGTTCATGTCCGGGACCTCTTCCATGCTCCCCAACCCCTGGGAGAAGGAAAGTCGAAAGGCTAAGGGAGATGTCAGACCTTGATCTGCGAACAAACTTCCCCTCGAGCGATCCTATTGACGCATCCCAGTATGCTCGCCTTCGCCATTGGAAAGGCGAGGTAAAAGTGTTATCCTCGCCGTCGGTTGACGCAGCTCCCAGACGAGGCTGGCGTTTTTACGTTTTCCCTTCTTGCTAGACAAGAAGAGAGTTGCTCGCCATGGTACCGAGCATCGAGATCGCTCCCTCACAGCGATCTGGACGCGTTTCAGGAGGCGGCATAGATCTTGATGCTCCCTCACAGCATGCTGGATGCATGCAGCATGCGCGACGCAAGCTGGACTCACGCGAGCAGGATGCTTCCTCGCAGCATGCTGGACGCATGCAAGCAGAGCACTTCCCTGCGTCAGCATCGCGAACGTCATAGTTCCAAGCGCATTCTCGCGGCAAGAACGCACGCGAGCTGCAGCGCTCATGGACACTCCCTCGTAGCGATCTGGACTCGTTACGGAAGGCGGCAAGGATTTTGACTCTCCCTCGCAGCATACTGGATGCACGCGATCAGGACGCTCCTCCGCGTCAGGATCGCGAATGTCATGGTCCCGAGCGCTCTCGCCCGGCTAGAACGCACGCGACCTGCAGCGCACATGGACGCTTGCTCGAGCAATTTGTACGCGTTACGGGAGGCGGCAAGGACGCTTCCTCACAGCATCATGCCTGTCAGAGCTTCAACGGTCCATTACGTCCTTGTTGACGTTTACAAGTTGCAAACAGAGGAAGCTCACAACTGCACCAGCATGCTGAACGCATGCGGGATGCAAGCATGCAAGGCAAGGCGAGTGTTTTCTCCCACTCGTTCTCCTTCGGAGATCGCCAACCCTTTAGAGGATGTGGCTGCCCCACAGAGACTTTTACAGCCCTCTGTGTGGATCGCTGAGTCTCTCAAGGAATGCTAGCAAATGACGCATTAAAACCTATGAAGCCGCCTTCCTTATCAGGTATGCCAGGATAGATCTCAGCGGAGGAAAAGCAGAAAACTCTTCATGAAGCAGATCTTAAAGATTACTTGCAGTTCTGGCGGACTTATATCCGGAGGATTTTTCAGCAGACTGTACCTCGGAGCCCGCCCTCGCAGTTTTTGAAGGGTAGACCCCAGGAAGCTTCCTCTTTTAAGGAGACAGTGTTAGCCAGATCGGTCTAGAGGTCATTTTCAACTCTGAACAATTGGATTCTCAAGAGAAAGAACAAGGAAGGGCAACCTTTTCCTTTCCCCCTACGAGATTTGCTAATAGATCCTGTGTGTGGTACAAGCCTGGGGAGGTTCTCAGTTTGGAAGTTCCTACCTCCTCCCAAGGAGACTTCTCCTTTTCGTTGACGCCTCACGTAGTTCAGCCATAACTAAGGCTAAGGTGATGCGGTCCACGTCGGAGATGGATCAATTGCTGAAGGGCATCTTCAGAACAATCGAGGTCTTCAGCTTGATGGACTGGACTCTAGGAGTCCTCGCAGACACTGTGAGGGACGGGTCGGTCGGACTCACAACCCTTTTTCACAGTAAAGTTCCTCTTCCCTTCAGAGCTAGTGAAGGACTTATAGGCAGCTATTACGTGCAAGCAACGCAAGATCTGATTGCAAAAGACTGCGAGGAAGTGCTTCCGACTAACCTTGTAGCCAGGAAGGAGAAGGAAGCTCCTCCCACGCGTCAGCCCTTTCGTGGGAGAGCTTGTCTAGAAGAGGACAGAGAATGGCTGCTGGAGGTCAACCTCTTAACCCCAAACAGCAACCAAACCCAAAAAGTGAACTCAATCTTCAGACACAAGTATTCCACTACTGGCAGCAGCTCTTGCAAGAGTAGGTTAACCAGATGCTGTCAAAAGCAGCAATAGAAGTGGTAGAAGTCCTCTCGTCAGAGGGATTTTACAACAGACTTTTTCTAGTTCCGTAGAACTCGTGGGGTTGGAGACCTGTTCTGGATGTAAGTCCTCTGAAGAAGTTCATAAGCAAGTCAAGTTTACCTTGGAGTCTTCTGCGTCAGTCCTAGCAGACACCAGACAGGGAGACTGGATGGTGTCATTAGATCTGCAGGACGCGTATTTCCACATCCCGATACACCGAACTACAGAAAATTTCTGAGATTCGTGTTCCAAGAAACTACTTATCAGTTTAAAGCACTCTGTTTTGGACTGAGCATGGCTCCCTACGTTTTCACCCGAGTGGTTGTCAACGTGGCTCGCTGGCTACATTTGACGGGAGTATGGATATCAATGTAATGTACTTGGACGATTGGCTACTCAGAACCAGGTCGCAAGGAAAGTGTCTGGAGGGTCTTCAAATTACAATGTCCTTGGCGCAACGGCTAGGGCTAGTGGTGAGCCTGGCAAGATCTCAACTGACTCCCTCGCAAAACATCATCTACCTGGGGATGAGGATTCAGTCAGTGGTTTTTCTGGCTTTTCCAGCTCCGAAACGCATTCTAGATTGCCTAGAAAAGGTGCGACACTTCCTGTCATGCGGTCCTGCTCGGTAGGAGAATGGAGGAGTCCACTGGGTACCCTCTCATCGATCGAGCAGTTCGTATCCCTGGGGAGACTTCATTTACGGCCTCTTCAATTCCATCTTGCAAATTTTGGACGAGAGGTCAAGGTCTAGAAAAGTGGTTGACGATTCCTCTGGGGATCAGGAATCACTTGAGTTGGTGGCACGACGCCAACAAACCCTTGGAAGGCCTCGAACTTTATCAGAGGAACCCCGACCTAGTGTTGTATTCCGATGCCTCAGACATAGGGTAGGGTGCAACACTGGGGAAGGCCGAGATATCAGTTCTGTGGGAAGAGTGTCAGAGGGAATGGCACAAAAACATCAAGGAGCTAGTGGCCATTCACCTAGCACTAATACACTTTCAGGAGGAAGTCCAAGGAAACTTAGTTCAGGTCAACGCAGACAACACAGCGTTGGCCTACATCAAGAAGCAGGTAGGCACTCGTTCAGACTCGCTTTACGAGGCTGCGAGAGATCTATTACTGTGGGCGAAAGCGAGGGACATAACCCTGATAACTCGCTTCATAGAAGGGGAAAAGAACGTCAGGGTGGACCTTCTCAGCAGAGGAAGAGAAGTTCTAACTACAGAGTGGACCCTACATCACGAGGTGTGCACCAGCCTTTGGATGTTAAGGGGTCAACCCTCGATAGACCTCTTTCCTACATAGATGGCAAACAGGTTGCCAGTGTATTGCTCTCCAGTCCCAGACCAGGAAGCAGCTGCAGTGGACGCTTTTCTCTTGGACTGGGGGGGACCTAAACGTGTACGCTTTTCCACCATTCAAGATCCTGGACAGAGTCCTGAAAAAAGTTCAAAGAATCGCACAACGCCCGCTTGTCCCTGATAGCTCCGTTTTGGCCCATGAGATCTTGGGTTGCAGAAATGATGGAGTGGCTGGTAGATACCCCCAGAACGTTACCAAGTTGGAACGATCTGCTCAAACAGCCACACATAGAGAGGTACCATCAGAATCTCCCCGCTCTCAATCTGACTGCCTTTCGACTATCGAAAAGCTGGCAAGAGCGAAGGGCTTTTCAAGGGAAGCTGCACGAGCTATCGCGAGAGCTAGAAGGACATCCACTATTAGAGTTTACCAATCTAAGTGGGACGTGTTTAGAGAATGGTGCAGGACTAACAAATTATCCTCTACCAGTACCTCTATAGCCCAGATAGCAGACTTTCTGTTGCATCTGCGAACAAAAGAGAAGCTGGCTGTACCTACCATCAAGGGTTACCGCAGCATGCTAGCCTCCATCTTTCGTCACAGACACATTGACGTGTCAGGTAACAAGGATCTCTCGAATCTCATTAGATCTTTTGAGACCGCTAAGAGAAAGGACAATCCAACCCCCTCTTGGAACCTGGATTTAGTCCTAGACTTTTTGACCTCAAGTACTGTAGGTTTGAACCCCTCGACAAGGCTTCTTGGAAGGATCTTACCAAAAGACTCTATTCCTAGTGGCATTGGCTACAGCCAAAAGAGTAGGAGAGTTACAAGCCATCAGCAAGAAGGTAGGCTTTAATGGAGAAATGCAGTTTGCTCCCTTCAGCTAGGCTTTCTCGCCAAAAAACGAGAATCCTTCTCGACCTTGGCCAAGATCTTTACCATCCCAGGGCTATCTCACTTAGTTGGACGGGAGAAGGAGAGAGGCCTTTGTCCAGTGAGAGCTCTGAAATTTTTTCTGCACGCATCCAAAAACCTGAGAGGACAAGCAGACAACCTCTGGTGCTTAGGTAAAAAGCCCTCTTTGCCTTTATCAAAGAATGCCCTGGCTTTTTTCATTAAGGATCTGATAAGGGAAGCTCACCAAAATTGGGAGGAAAGAAATTTCCCAATCCTTAAGGTAAAACCACATGAGGTTAGAGCTGTTGCAACTTCTATGGTTTACAAGCACAACAAGTCAATGAAGTCAATTCTGGAGGCTACTTTCTGGCGAAGTAAATCAATCTTCACAGACTGTTATCTCAAAGATGTCCAGACCCAGTATGGGGATTGCTGTTCCCTGGGTCCGTTCATTACCTCCGGCGTCGTAGTTGGAGAAGGCTCTACTGCCTCTTCCCTATAACCTTTTTTATATATACCCTTGCCTTTTTCTTGTACTTGTGTTCACAGGTTGTCTGTGAAGGTTGTTGCAGCCTTCTACAGTCTGGGATACAAGTCAAGTTAGTTTTTTATGGTGTGTGTTTTTTAATTGGAGTAGGTGGTCAGAATCATTATCCATGACAATGCCAGGTTAGCAAGGGTGGAGGTCTAGCCACGCTAAGGTCGAGGACCTTGTGGCAGCCCCACAGAGACTTTTACAGCCCCTGGGTGGATCGCTGAGTCTCTTAAGGAATGCAGGCAAATGAGGCATAAAAACCTATGAAGCCAGCTTCCTTATCAAGTATGCCAGGATAGCAAGGGTGGAGGTCTAGCCACGTTAAGGTCGAGGACCTTGTGGCAGCCCCACAGAGACTTTTACAGCCCCCTGGGTGGATCGCTGAGTCTCTTAAGGAATGCTGGCAAATGAGGCAGGGTAACTATGAAGCCAGCTTCCTTATCTGGTAAGAACCAGATTTTATTGGTACTACTAATTTGTAGCTATTAATAATTATACGAATTCCCGACGGGATGAGGTTTTCTAACCCGCCACCAATGGTGTCAATCAGCTATATATACTGTATGTAACTACCAGGGAAGTTACATATTTAACAATGATATTTTTATTATAAAATAAATTTTTGAATATACTTACCGGGTAGTTACATATATAAAAGGTCCCTCCCTCTTCCCCTCTGAAAACAGAGACATCGAATTTCTGAAGATGTTGGGAATGGTTCTAATAACCTACGAGTGTATGACCACCTACTGTCATGGCGGCGATTGCCATGAATTTTGAATTTTTGTCGTGGCGCGTTGAAATGCGGGATTTAAGCTATAAAAAATATATTTTATAATAAAAATACCATTTTCATTCATTTGATCCCACCCTCCTCCCCACATCTAGTGAGGACAACGTGACAATGAGTTTTCAAATACTGTGGCCTTCAATGGACATACAGTACATTGTAGTAGTAGTTGTCTAGGGCTGGGATGACTAGTTTTACAAACCCACTACTGTACTATATAATCCTCTAATTTTTCAAGTTATCAACCAAGCTGCTTTTTCAAACCTTTTAGCACAATAAGTGTAAGGCAAGTATTAATATTGTGAATTTTCTTTGAAGACTTACTTTTTTCATTCTCTTTGATATTAAAAATTCAAGAAAATTTTAATTGAAATTAATTGTTGCAGTTATCATCTGGTAGTCAATATGTCGGATGAAAGAGTAGAGATCATCAAGGAAAAGATTGGAACATACCCAGATTTCCCTAAACCTGGTATTCTTTTTAGGTAAGTTACATTTGAATGACTAGACAGACCACCTATGTTTGATGAGAATTCTATAAACTTTGAACTGCACCATATTTGATTTCTACAATTAGCCATAATTATGTACTGTAGCCCTTTTTGTTAAGAAGTACTGTAGTTTGGGGTTAAAATACTCTCATCAATTTTTTTTTTTAAGTACTGTTATGTATTGTACATCCTTTATTGCCAATGATATATTGAAATGTTACTTGATTATAAATGTAATGCGCATTTCTGTAATTTTTATTCAGTAATGTAGACCTATAGTGGTTTGTTAATTTTGATTTTGAAAGCTTCAATATATATTTTAAGAGTCCAATTCAGTATGACTTCAGTTTTTCCAAAACTACTGTATCAGCTTGACTGTAAGAATTAAAAGTTTTTCCTTTACATAAACAAACCTTTCATCCTTTAGATAGGAAATACAGTACGGTAGTGCGAGCTGTACTGACTGTAGAATTGTTAACAAAGTTGTTAGGTAATGAGAGCTGCTTGATATATATAATTTGGTTGAGCTCTTTTCCTCATGGATTTCAAACCGTATGACATGTGATAGTGCCTTGATAAGGATAAGGCATGTGAAAAGTTTATGCCAAAATTAACTGTTTGATTCCCATGTACTTTGTGTGTTAAGTAGGTGGCATGACTGTTCGCAGTCTTCCCCCATGTAATGAGTGTAGGTCATGGTTATCCCAACTGTGGGCAAAGTTTGGGAAGAACTGGAAGAAGTTTAAAAAGACTTTGCTGAAGGGCATTTCTGGGTCTCTCCTTCCCTTATTCTCAGCCTGGACTATCTGTTACCCTTCCATGTACTCCTTGGGCTCATCCTCTGTGAGTACACAGGAGGGTATGGAAGACACTGACCCCTCCCGCTGTTCGAGGCTTGGTCCATGCATAGGTATCTACCTCTCCTAGTGAGGGGTTTACCCCTGTTTGGCCATGAAACTTTGACCTAAAGAGTTTATGGCCCTTTTTGTATTTTCTGTTATACTATGCATTAATGTTTGTTTCTATGTAGAAGCAAATTTTTCATCCTTTAATTAGGAGATAATTTGGCGATAGCTAGTACGGCAGTAAAATCATTTACTTTGGCCTAATGGTGAAAGGATGTGTTACTGACATGCAGGAGTGTTTTAAAAGGTAAGACATATTCTAGAAATTTAGTCTTGTGAATCCCCGTAAGTTGTGGGTCTTTGGGGTGGTAGGCACGAATGCTTTTAGTCATCCTTTTTGACAAGTGTTGTTCATGCTCGTCCGTACAGGAAGACTCTGAGCTCCACTAGGAGTGTAGCTCGGTAGCAGTATCCTTTCTACTTAGTGGGATTTACCTTGGTTTGGCCACTAGGATTACACCTAACAGTCCATGCCTGAGAATGACTACCTTATGGTACAGTATAAATCTGTGTCATTAGGTACTCCTGGAATTACATTTGCCAGTGCTTTGCTGAGGCACCTGGCACTGTCACTGTGCCTCTTGCATTGATCCCTATGCAGTGTAGTGACGAGAACTCCAAGTCTAGTCGTTGCTATTTTGACTGAGGAAACTCCTGTAACTTAACTGTCTCCTCCATGGGAGTGCAGTCATTGTTGATCACTCAGAATTTGACTCCTCTGGAGGTAGTGAAAGGAGAATGTTCAGTAAGGGAAAGATGATGGTAGTTCTAGTTCATTACCTCCTCTTCATCTTCCTATTCTCATCTTTGGACACTTCTTCTCAGAGAAGAACAACCACATGAAGTAGTAGTCTCGTAGGAAAGCCTCTCGCCGAAAGTTCTTTTTGACATCTAACGACCGCTCTCTTCCTCTAGGAGAAAGTGAAGGAAGAAACTTGCCTTTGGGGTTGGTCAAACATAGCATCAGTCTGGTTTAACAGCTGATGCTATTGCACTGGGTATAGGAAAGCTTTCCTTCACAGGACATACCAGCACTAAGTCACGTGAGGCTCTAGCATATGCACCCACCTTCTTTAGCTGGAGGGAGTTTTTGTGTTAGTCTATTTAGATGAAAGGTTGATTTGTACAGAGACAAAAGAATTGTATCTGAAAGAGACAATTTTTTAGGAACTAATTCCAGGAACCATATTTTAGCAGCTAGGTCTTGAAGGAAATATGTTAAATCCAGACATACCATAACAAAGCATCTCGGCAAAGAATTCTAAGCAAGGATAGATTCTTTCTTTTGAACTGCTTCAAAGGGCAACTGGAGAATCTTTTACCTTCTTCCATGTGCTTCATTATTCAACCCAGTGCTAAAGACCAGGTTGAAAGACCTCAATTTGGTTTGGATAAAAGTGGCCTGAAATAGGTTTTGAGACCTTCAGGCTCAGTTGCCCGGGAATTGCGAAAGAACTCTCAGGTCTTGGACCACATTAAATGCCTTTTCTATGTCGCCTTCATTTCCTTGATCCTTTATACAAATGCAGCGCTGTCGGGTTGTGGAAATTATTCAGAGGAGACCTATATGTTTGGGAAAATAGTTCCCTCAATTTAAAGGATTTCATGTCAATATGTTGGAACTGATGGTGGTCTTCTAAAAAGGCACTCTGATATAAGAATTTCATAGACAACTAAGCATCTGTTTGTTGCCTCAAGAAGTGAAGTTCCTTCAGGAGAGGAGTGTGTTACCCTCATCATTCCATCTGTCTGGATTTCTTAATGTTGTGGCAGATGTCCTGTCCAGACAGACATTCCTGCATACAGAATGGACCTCGGATCAGAGCTCATTTCAGGAGATTCCAGAGTTAGTTCCAAATCTCCACAAGCCACAAGCCTCCACTATACATATCTCTGAGTGTAGATTCTCAGGTATTGGCAAGAGATGCTCTGAATCTGGATTGAAATAGATATTGATAATCCTTTCCTCTGAGTTTGATTTTGAAAGCTTTGAATATTCTTCAGGATTTTTCAGGGACAGCTGTGCCAGTGGCCCTATTGTGGCCAAACAACCTGGAAGCTTCAACCTTGTCATACAAATTGGCATTGACAGAACCTCTCGAGCGGGCTTTTGATGTGGATTTAGGCTCGGACATGTTTCATAGTATCACCCAGTCTTTTACATATTCAACCATCTTCACCAATACCTGCAGTATCTTAATGTCTGGATAGGGTGCTTGAGTTTTTGGCAGAATTAAATAGTTCCTTCATTTCCTTTAAAAAACTTTAACAGAAAGCTATATTTTTAATGGCTTAAGCCCCAGGAGCAAGGGTCATTGAACTTGCTACTTTCTGGAGAGATCAGGAGTTCATTACCATATTCCTGGTCATCATGGAATCCTAATAATGCACCTCCTATTTTTAGCCAAAATAGAAAAGCCTTTTAGAGACTGGATTCACTTTATATTGCAGCACTAGAGTCAGGAGATAGTAATCTTTGTCCAGTATCTAACCTGCAAATCTACCTACAGAGATCCATACCCTCAAAAGGTAGTTTGTTTCAAATACCCAGACCAACAAGTTCCTTTCAACTGGGCCCATTTGTATTCTATTAACCTCTATTTTTAAGAAAAAACTTATGCTATCTCCATCTCCTAAAATCCACGATGGGAGTAAAATTGCTGCTTAACTATAGTTCATTGCTAATATGCAATTTCAGACATCCAGAGTTTTACCTGAAGCATATATTTGCAGTACAACATTCATGTGTGGTAATTGGCTCGTTTATAACCCCCCTACTGGTGGAAGCCTTGATGGACCCATTCAGTCAGGTCCTTCAGTGGAAGCGCGATGACAGGTATACAGTGTTTTCTGGAGTCATCCTTTATGAGGTGAGATTCAGAGTTGTTAGGTTTTCTTCTCAATTATATAAACATGTGAAAGTTGTTGTACTGAATGTCTTTACTTCATAGTCTTCGATGGTGCACAAGTCTACTCAATTAATGCTCTGGTGTTAGTCCTTGCAGACCACACAGCACATTAACCCCAAAAGAGTGGTTTTGACAAAGGAAAAACTTATTTTTGGAGTGGTACTCTGTGGTCTCTATAACTCTCGCTCCTCCTTAGCCTCGTGCAGTGGATCAGGACGATTGATTCTCACTTGGAAAGGAAAGATGGCTGATGAATAAGTAGAGTTGTCTCCAGCTTTAGCGTTGGTTCTTTTGTCTCTCGGTAATGACGTAGTGATTGCATTACCCATAGCAAATGGTTTTCAGCATATGAGATGCTGTGTTGAGTATTGTTTCTGATCTTGAAGGTCTCTTATACACACTTGAGTCTGTGCTTTGCACGTTGATACACAGACCCAGGAGTAGGGGAGACGATATTTCTTTGGTATTTATGTCTTATTAGATTCCCTGTTTTAGCATTAAACAGGAAAGTCCTAGGAGACCACACAGCATTTCCATAGACCAGGAATTCATGTAAGTTCCCACCCACTTCCACACTCATAATGGCTACGATTGAAAGAATGAGAAATCAAATGGCACCAGCAGGGAAGAGATGCAGTTTACGCAACTGCTTTATTCTAAGTGCCTCTTTTTAGTGGGAACAAAGGGTTTTACATGTCATGACTAGTTTTTTTAGCAGAAGCTCTTCAGTTAAAGAATGGGTAGTATAGAATTCCAGGTAAGCCTTGATATAATTAATTTTAGTTGAAAATTTTTTCATAATTGTATCCCTTTGGATGCCATTAGGCATATTTTTTTATCTGATTTTTCTACTCCCTTTGGCTCCATTCGATGTATTTTACATCCAGTAGTTCTTTTATTATTTGCGTATAAGAAAATTATACAAAATATATAAAATTTTCTATTAATTGAAAGGACATATTTGGGCTCAAGCCATGTCATCCTGAAGGAAGGTTCCTATAAGTAGCTTCCTAAGGGATATTTGACTACAGTGATATTCCCAGAGAATTTACCTTTAGGTCTCCAGAATTCTAACTCCTGGCGCGAATATCCTTAAAATTTCTCTTAAGGATATCGCATAATATCAGGGGACGTATATCTTGATACAACACACAGCAATCTTCACCCCGAATAGCGTTTTCGCCTCAAGAGGGAAGAGTGGCAAAAAAGAGAAGGGGAGCCGTTATCAAGGTTACCCTTCCTCCCATACTACTATTGAGTATCTAGATTCTAGATGGTGCCATATCCAAGATGGCGGTTATTCCTATTTTTGTAGCGATTTCGCTCGGTGGTGTTCCCTGTTGATCTAACGTTTTTGATAGATTTTGTGAGGATTATTATGCAATCTCCAGCTTCTTTCGCCTTTGGAAAGTTGAGTATTGATTCTTTACAGTGTAGGATTTTTAGCTCCTGCTTCACAGTGAAATTAGAGTAATTTATTTGTGTTAAGGAGCTAGGCTTGTTACCATAGGCGCTATGGGCGCTATCGTTCGTTATACATATGTTATTTAGTTAGCAGAGCGATTTCCCCGTTGTAATAGCATTAATAATTTATGAGAGCTATTTAGGCATTATTATACTAGTAAAGATATTTATTTTATGCATAATTTCCTCTTCCTTTGCCGATCGTATACGTTAGAGTTTCGGCGATTTAGGTAACCGAGATTCGTCTTGCTTAAGCTATCTAACGTAGGCAATGTAGTATACTTTCAGACATTATCCCCGTTTACCCTCATGTACCCGGTTGGCAGCATGCCGGCTGGGCCGGTGCCTTCAGGTACTTACTCAGTCGGCGGTATGCCGACTGTACCAGTGCCGCTAGGTACTAACTAGCCGGCTATATGCCGGCCGGACTGCGCCGCCAGGTACTAGCTCTGCCGGCAATATGCCGACTGAACTACGGTATATGATTATACTGTAGCCAGTATATTTGCAGTAGAGTATATACTGCAGATAGAAAACTATTGTATATATTATACAGTAGTTATTTCTAACATATCTTGTGTATCCTTGCCCAGTCTTTTGCTGAGACCAATCCTATATTAAAAGAGTAGAATTCCTTCAATACTCTGATTAGAAATCAGTTTACATTCTGCCCTACAATATTAAATATTTTAGAAGGGTCAGTGGTAGTACACTTTTCTATCCCTAAAGGTTAGAACCCTTATCTTTGAGTTTCCCGGATCAGGAAACTCTATAGTCTTAATATTGGAAGGGAAGGTCACAGCAATTGGCTGAGTGGGTTACACAAGTATGTATCTTTTCTAATTTCTAGTCCAGCTGGCGACAGGCCAGCCGGACTGTGCCACCAGGTGCTAGCCATGCTGGCAACTCACCGGCTGAACTACAGCATATGATTATACAGTAGCCGGTATATTTGCAATATAGTACATACTGCAAACAGAAAATTATAGTATTATTATTCAGTAGTTAATTTCTAACCTACAGTGGAACCTCTACATACGATCTTAATTCGTTCCAGGAACTGCTTCGTATGTTAAAACAATCGTATGGTGGAGCAAATATTCCCATAAGAATACTCTGTAATTTTTATAATTCGTTCCACAGCCCAAAAACGTATGATAACTCTTTAATAAATTACTTCTTATAATTACACATAACAATAACACAATTGCATGGTATGAAAGAAAGATGTAAAAAAAATAATTATAAAGAAATAATAAATAAAAAATGTGTTTTTATTGTCACTTTACCTTAGAGACAGGCCAACGCAGGTGTAGGAATTGCTACGCAGGAGGAGACGGACGGTCGGCGAAAAGTCCTCTCTCTATTTCTGTTTTTCTCTAAACAAAGCATTAACATGCTCTTTAAATAAATTCTCTCTCTCTCTCTCTCTCTCTCTCTCTCTCTCTCTCTCTCTCTCTCTCTCTCTCTCTCTCTCTCTCTCTCTCTCGTTCTTCTTTACTGTGAGAGTGTTAGAGACGTCTTATAATTTTTTCTGAGAGAGAGAGAGAGAGAGAGAGAGAGATAGAGAGAGAGATATTAAACAAAAATGTGTTTAGAGTACATATAATTTTTAACAGCGTCAACGAGTTGAAAGACAATTAAATGTAACTAAAAAAGTAATATCAGCGAATCTGAATGCCTTTATTAACTAAAACAAATATAGATACAAACACACTCTTGTGCATATGCACAAACACACACACACAGGTGTAGGAATTGCTACGCAGGAGGAGACAGACGATCGGCGAGGAGGTAGAGATGGTGACTGCGATAATGTACCGTAACTTACTCTAACTTACACTACGGAAACTTTAATCTAATTTAGCTTATTTATTTTTTATTTTTGTCTTTCATATTTGTTACATTTTTTTTTCTTTTTGATCTTTAATTTTCATGAATTACGGTACGTTATCGCAGTCACCATCTCTACCTCCTCCCCGACCGTCTGTCTCCTACTGCGTAGCAATTTCTACACCTGTGTGTGTGTGTTTGTACATATGCACACGAGTGTGTTTGTATCTATATTTGTTTTAGTTAATAAAGGAATTCAGATTCACTGATATTACTTTCTTGGTTACATTTAATTGTCTTTCAATTCGTTGATGCTGTTAAAAATCATATGTACTCTAAACACATTTTTCTTAATCTCTCTCTCTCTCTCTCTCTCTCTCTCTCTCTCTCTCTCTCTCTCTCTCTCTCTCTCTCTCTCTCTCTCTCAGAAAAAAATTAATAGACGTCTCTAACACTAACAGGGAAGAAGAACAAGAAAGAGAGAGAGAGAGAGAGAGAGAGAGAGAGAGAGAGAGAGAGAGAGAGAGAGAGATTTTATTTAAAGAGCATGTTACTTCTATGTTTAGAGAGAAACAGAAATAGAGAGAAGACTTTTTTAAAAGAGCTTGTTAATGTTATATTAGTTTTCTTTGCTTCACTTTCTTTCTTTCTCTCTGTTCATCATGCTGGCCCTTCTCACAAATGATTGTTGCCAATAATCTCTTTGTCCTTTATTCCTACCAACAAAAGGAGTTCCATCTCTTCCAGGGTATTGCTACGACGTTTTGAAATAATGGTGATCCCCTTCGATGGTTTGACTGCTTCAATGGCTGCCTTCTGCTTGATGATCGTCGAGATCGTAGACATATTCCGGCCATATTGTTTAGCCAGATCACTCACATGCACACTGCTCTCATGTTTTTCTATAATTTCTTGCTTCAATTCTAATGAAAGAATTGCCTTCTTCCTTTTCTCATCACTACTAGTACCTGTACTGATACTTAACTTAGGCACCATGATTATAGGTAAAATCAAAGAGGTAATGTGAGAAAAGGAAGATAATAAGCACTGTTAATAACAGACCAAACAGAGGACAACCACACGATACACATGAAACAGAGAACAGACCGTCCCTCCCACATGCTGCCATCTACCGGCGTAAACAAGATCTACATCGGATGTTGGAGCATGACTTTGGGTGTCGAGACAAAAATTTAATTGGATTTTACTTCGGATGTTGGAACAATCGTATGTAAAGACAATCGTATGTAAAGGTTCCACTGTATCTTGTGTACCCTTGTACAGACTTTTGCTGAGACGAACCTGTATTGAAAGAATAGAATTCCTTCAATACTCTGATTTGAAATCAGTTAATACTTACCCCACAATATTAAATAATTAGAAGGGTCAGTGGCAGTGTACACTTTTTCTATCCCTTGGGGTTAAAACCCTTCTCTTTTGAGGTGCCCTGATAAAGGAAACTCTTTATCTTTAATATTGGGGGGAGGTTACAGCATTTGGGTGGGAGGGATACACAAGTATGTGTCTTTCTCTATTTCTTTTTAGCTTACTATCCTTAGCTATAATGATTAAAATATGAATAATTGCATATCTGTTTATCAGGTGAGATAAACAATGGTATACTCATTTGTTTTCCTTTCTTTACAGGGGGAACCCCAGATGAAATGCGATGCGATCTTCTGCAATCTTAGGAGTAAGTACTTCTACGGTCATAAAGCATGCAGGTCTCATGCCCCCTGCACTATTATTACCGAATCCCTGCAATATTGGGACCCCCAAGTGTGCAATATCTGCCGGACCTTATTTACCGAAGGTTTTGATAACCCCGAGTCAATGGAGTCTAGGGATGCGGCACGTAAAAAGCTACGCAAATGGGTAAGAGGGTTCCAGAAGAACTCTCCGGGACCATACCTACCTAACGATAGGATGCGTAGCTTACTGTTCCCAAAAGCGGGTAGTGAAATGGTTGTGCCCCAAGCACGATTCGCACCCCAAGCACGATTCGCACCCCCCTGCATCCAGATTGCCATCAAGATGGATGGCAGGGAGGCACCTCTGGAAGAAGATGACGATGTCATGTCGGAATTCCTTCCGTCTGTGCCGGCCCCGGAGCCGTTACCCTCGACGTGTTCACCTTCTACCCCTCCATTGGACAACACGAGCCAGGCGCTGGCCCATCTTACGGATCTATTGGAGAACATTTGCAAACGAGGTGAAACAAGGGAAGCAAAATTCAAGAGAGAGCTCTGTGAAGCTCCACTTATCGCCTCCCGAGGGTCATTCAAGCGACCCAGAGACCAAGACCTCCCAACCTGCTCCAAAACCAATCCCTGGAGATATGCGGAGCTTATGCCGATTTTGAACGGCAAACTCTACATCTCAGAGAAGATGGGAGCTGTCCCCTTAGATGACATCCAGTTTTGGCCAAGCTTTAAAGCTTTCCCTGATTGCTTCATTCGACTGAAGCATGAACCAATGTCAAAAGAGGAGACAGAACCAAAGGAAGTCATGGTCTTTGACGACGATAAGGCACAGGCTCTCTTGTCAAGTAGCCTGAGATAGGTGGGTTATTCGGTGTTGAAAGTGTCCGTCTTGAGCAAGAAACACCCTTCCTTTCTTACTCCTGCTTCAATAGCATTCCCCTTTACGTGGAAGGCATTTAAATCTGTTGCCAAGGCAGTGGAGGCAGGCAAACCATGCCCTGCACTTGAGGAGTGCAGGCCTCTGTCACAAGCCTCGCCTATGCCGGAGAACGAATGGAAGGAAGTCCACCTAACCTTCTCAGAAGGGAAACTGGACGCGGACATCGCTGGACGACAGTTTAGCGAGAATCTCCCTAAACTGTCTGAGTTTCTCTTGTGCAAGGAACAAGAGACGAAGGAGAGACTTGCGGCCTCTTTATCCATACAAAACTGCATAGAGATGTGTGCAGGCCAAGGCAGTGGAGGCAGGCAAACCATGCCCTGCACTTGAGGAGTGCAGGCCTCTGTCACAAGCCTCGCCCATGCTGGAGAACGAATGGAAGGAAGTCCACCTAACCTCAGAAGGGAAACTAGACGCGGACATCGCTGGACGACAGTTTAGCGAGAATCTCCCTAAACTGTCTGAGTTTCTCTTGTGCAAGGAACAAGAGACGAAGGAGAGACTTGCGGCCTCTTTATCCCTACAAAACTGCATAGAGATGTGTGCAGGCCAACGAAGTACCCCAGAGATGCTCATAGTCCTGACCAAAATGCATATGGCCACCTTAGTAAAAGACCTGTATGCTTTTATGAAGGCTAGAAGAACCTGTAGAGAGTTCGTGTTCGCTGCTGCAACAGTGAAACATGAACCCAGGGAGCTGATATCTTCCAACATCTGAGGTAAAGACCTCTTTCCAAACGAAGTAGTCAAAGAGGTAGTCGAGAAAGCCATCACGGAGAATAGGAACTTCTTCAGAAGTGGTGCTTCTCTTCAAAGAGGAAGTCTTCCCCAGATGTGGGTCCCCAACCTAAAAGGAAGACGAAGAAGTCTAGACTTTTCCCTCGGCCTGCTCAACAACATCCCACAGTTTCTATGACCGCGGTGCCCCAGGAGGCGGTCGAGGAGGTAAACCCTCCGATCAATCGAAGCAAGGAGACGATTCCGGTAGGAGGGAGGCTCCAACAATTGCAGGATCGTTGGACCTTCGATCCTTGGGTCCAAGGCCTAATCAAGATTGGACTAGGATGGAAACTAGACATGTCTCCACCATCATTTCCTCAACTCTTCCAACACTTAAACCCCCTATTAGAAGAGTATACCCTATAGCTCTTGAGCATACAGGTTATAAGGAAAGCAAAGTCCTTCAAATTCCAGGGAAGGCTGTTTTGTGTTCCCAAGAATGACTCAAGAAAACTCAGAGTCATTCTGGACTTGTCGCCACTCAAGTTCATAAGAAACAGCAAGTTCAGGATGTTAATCGTTCTACACATAAGGACCCTATTACAAAAAGGGGCGTTCACAGTCTCGATAGATCTGACAAATGCCTATTGGCATCTTCTAGTCAGTTGCCCCCTCTCTTCCTACCTAGGATTCAAGATATAGAAGATAAAGTATGTTCAAAGAGCCATACTCTTCAGACTAAACATAGTCCCAAGTATCTTCACAAAATTGGCAGACGCAGTCGTGCAACAACCACGCCTAGAAACGGTTCAGTTAACAAAGTACCTGGACGACTGGCTGGTGCGGGCAGCACCCGAAGCGGCTGGTCTGCAAGCATCCAAAGAAGTAACCCAGTTCCTGGAACATCTGGGATGCAAAATCAACTTCAAGAAGTCTTGACTCTCTCCAGCTCAAAGGTTTCAAGGGCTGGAAAACCATTGGAACCTGAAGTCACATTGTCTCTCTTTTCCGTTAGGGAAGAAGAAGGAGATCAGCAGGGTCGGTCAAGAGACTACTGTAATCCGATAGGATTTCAAGACGCTAACAAGAAAGAGTACTGAACTCTCTCCAGTTTGCAGCAGTGACAGACCCAGTGCTAAGAGCACAGCTGAAAGATGCGTCAGGAGTCTGGAGAAGATACGCATCAAACGCTCGAAGAGATCTAAAATGACCGATATTGGCCTTACTTTGATTACTTCTCAACCCATGCCCGAAGGCCAAGAGCCTAATGAGGACCGTGCCCTTGCCACCATTTCTACCATCGATGATCATCCACTTGGATGCCTCGACAGAAGAATAGGGATTTCACTCCCATCAAAGGAAAGTCCAAGGGACTTGGTCATCTCTGTTCAAGGCCCTTCTCATCGACAGTTTGGAAGCCATGGCAGTCCTTTTGACGTTGGGAAAACTCTCCCCACGCAGATCAGTCCTCATCAGGCTGATCTTGGACAGTGATAGTGAGATGTTGAACCGACAAGGCTCGAGATCGTCCCATATAATCCATGTGATATTAGCCATCCCTTGCCTAAAGAGATGGCACCTATCAGCAGTTCACTTACAAATGATCTGCAATGTGACAGCGGATGCTCTATTCAGGCTCAAGCTGATAGAGTCAGAATGGGCTACAGACGCAGACTCATTCTCTTCCATCTTGGAACAAGTCCCGGAACTGCAGGTCGACCTCTTAGTGACAAGTGTCATCAAGAAACTACCTCGATATGAAGCCCCATACGAGGACCCTCTAGAGGAGATAACGGGCGCCATGTCCCTAGTTTGGAACAGATGGACCTGGAAATTCCTGTTCCTTCCATCCAATCTCCTGCTGAAGATCCTCAAAATGCTGAGATCCTTCCAAGGAACGGCGGCTCTAGTGGCTCCCTAATAGTCCAAGAGCAACTGGTTCCCTCTAGTGAGGGAACTGAGGCTGAGGCTGGCCCTTGTACCGAACCCAGCACTATCTCAACGGGTTCAGAAGTTAACTGTCTACAATTCATCACAGAGAACCCAAAACCTTCATTTCATGATTTTCTCGCCCTAGCGGTCAAGAAAAGATTTGGGATCTCAAAAGGCAGTATAGACTTCTTAGAAGAATACAAGTCTAAGTCAACTAGAAGACAATATGAATCGTCTTGGAAAAAGTGGGTTGCTTTTGTTAAAGCAAAAGGACAGAAAGAAATTTCAATGGACTTCTGTCTGTCTTTCTTTATCCACCTTCATAATCAAGGTCTGGCAGCTAACATGGTAACTACGTGTAAGTCAGCCTTGATTAGACCTCTTCTATATGCCTTTCAAGTGGATCTGACGAACGAAATCTTTAACAAGATCCCGAAGGCATGCGCTAGATCTAGGCCTGCAGCTCCTCCGAGCCCATTTCATGGTCTTTGGACAAGGTCCTATATTATGCTTCATCTGTGAACAATGAAGATTGTTCTCAAAAGGATCTAACCCAGAAGGTTATTTTCCTGTTTGCTATAGCCTCAGGGGCTAGAGTTAGTGAAATAGTAGCCCTATCAAGAAATGAGGGCCACATTCAGTTCACAGAAGTGGGAGAACTGAATCTCTTTCCTGATCCAGCTTTTCTCGCCAAGAACGAGTTACCCACTAAAAGATGGGGTCCCTGGAGAATCTGCCCTCTGAAGGAAGATGTCTCTTTATGTCCAGTAGAGTGTCTAAATGTCTATCTTCATAGGACTTCAGACTTCAGGGGAGGACAGCTGTTCAAAGGAGAAACCTCAGGATCAAACTTATCCCTAAAACATCTGAGAGCGAAGCTCAACTAGTTCATTCGCAGAGCGGATGGACTTTTCAGTATATGGACTTTGAGCATCTTCGCTCATATACTGGATGGAAATCATCCAGAGTGTTCTACAAACACTACCCAAAGCAAGTCCATGAACTGAAGCATTATGTGGTGATGGCAGGTAGTGTATTAAAACCTGTCATCTAGTGCTGCGATGAACAGTTAATTGATTGGGACTAAGGCTGTTCGAAATCTCAGGTGTAGAATTATATAGATAACACTTGTGCCGTTTGTACATATTACACAGTGTTGATAGTATACAACATTTACAGAATTTATATTGGGAAAATTTATTCAAATTTCCAGTTTTAGAGTGGCACTCATCATTTCTTCCCTTTCAGGGAGGGAAAAATATTTTCTGTATAAGTTGCACGTATAATTCCTTTAACACGTTACATTCGTCACACGTTATTCCATTTTGTCATTTATTCAAAACAAATGCCTATTAGAATGTACAGTAATTGCGTCTTTTTTCGCCCTGCAATTTGCACATAATATATGCCAGAGTTCTCTTACTTATTTATTTGAGTAAACCTCATATCATTGTATGCTTACAAACAATGGATATAGTTGACACTTACATTGTTCCGACAATATATACAAACCGCGAGACTGTTTGTAAATCTGGTGGATACTTATGTTTGTTCATACAATATATGCTAACCTTGAGGCCCCTTTTCTACTTTCTAGTATGACTCTTCCCTGCAGGGGGCAGGAAGCACTAACATTGTCTATGATTAGTGGTAATGCCGGATAACGGTAACGTCATTTGTCTCAATGGTCCAGATGACCATAGAAAAATTGTCCCAAGGTTAAGGCACCTAGGAAATCCATAGATACAGTACTTTCTAGTAATTCTCCGGTAAACTTCCATCAGGACGACATGGCTTGAGCCCAAAAAACGAATTTTTAAACATAAGACTTACCTGGTAGTTATATATATAGCTTAGTCTCTGACGTCACGGCAGAGAATTCAAAACTCGCGCCAATCGCTGATTGGATAGCCAGGTGTACTACCTGTGCACCCTAGTGAGGTACCTCGGAACCATCCCCTGTTCCTTCATATTTTCTCTGCTGCCATAGCGGTAATATCTTTGGATTTCTCTCTCGCTGTAACCTGTATATTACAGTTATCTTGGTGATGTACAATTTACTTTTAGCCTTCGCTGGTTGGGTTTTATTTTTACTGAGTGTTACTGTTTTAATTTTGTTCGTATCTTTAAAGAGGTAGGATTGGGAGTTTTTCCCCCTACTGTAAAAACGAACCTACTTTTTTAAAAACATGATGGCGGAGATACATTCCGCCAACTCTATGACGTCACAGTCGTGTGACGTAATCTACATAGTACATACATTGTATGACTTGCAAAATTCTTTTCTGGGTCGATCTGTGACGGCCGGTGAAAAGGGTCCTTCTTACACTTTTCTAATAAAAATCTTCCAAATATACTAGAGAAAGATAAAAGCATGGAATGCAGAGGTTACAACCCTCGTGCGAACACCTTGTTGGTGTTGTGTATTTATCAAGGGCGTGTGGAAACCACTATTCACAGGCTGTCTTCCATTTAGATAATCCCTTCATCAAAGGGGAGGGCCGTGACAGGCCCTAGAGAATACAGTTGGGCTACGCCACTGACACCTACTACTCGCGCTCTCCAGGTCATCCTTCTGATTTGGACTTGCCCGCAAAGTTGATAAGTTTTTGCCCAGTGATTTTCGGGAGTGATTGTCGTTAATTCAACATGACTGACGTTGCTACTTCACCTTTACCAATGTTAAGTACCATAGTTTGTTTTGACAGTTTATTTCAGTACCGGGCATTTGTTCCTTTTCCAGTATTGTGGATTTTAGTTTTGGAAGCGGTTGGCCTGCCTCGGTATCGGCAGCCATTTTGGGTGTTGTTCGCTTCGGTAGATTTCCAAGTTAATTTTGCCCATCTGGTACTCTGTCATCTAGGTTATATCACTTACATTTTATGACCAATTTTATTATCATTATTTATTATTGGTTTTTACTATGGTATTTATTTGCTAGCAAGTTCAATTTGGACCTACGAAGAATAGCGATTTAGTCTTTGTTATAGTTATGTTCACACCTCAGGAAGGTGCTCGTTTTAGACTATATCTTTATGTTTATTTGTTACGTTGTCGTTATTCTTCGTTCTTGGTTACAATTACTAAGAAAAAAGCAATTAGATTTATTATTTTTCTTATTTTATTGTGTGATGTTAGTTGTTATTATGTAACCTTGAGAGCGTGTGCATAGTGCTCGTTTTCTGTTTCTACAGTTATGAGTTACCCCTTCTCTCGTTTTCTTTATTAAGCTCGAGTAAGAGAGGTGGATTTCCCGTTTTCCGTTTTTATACGATCACTAGTTATTCCTGCCTCCTCTTATTCTCCGAGTTGATGATATTACGTTTAATGATATTCATGTTTTATTGATGTGGTTACTGTTAATAGAGCTAGCACTATTAATAGGTTACGTTAGTGTATAAGTCATTATTTGGGGTCGCTTTATGCCGACACCCTTAGCTCCGCCTTGAGGCTATACTCCGCTATAATGGATACTCATTAGGTGTGAATTAGTCAGATATTTGGAGTGCACGGTCAAATCCGGCACTCAGACTCCGGCTGCGGCCTTTTACACACGAGCCTTTGTCATGATTGATCACAATTACATTATTACGGTCCCTTTTTTCATCGAATCTCCGGCTTCACTGGAGATAACACAGACATTCAGTATTGAGGAATGTTATCGTACCGCTGAGGGTTACGATTTCACGATGACGGACCTTTGTCACTGGTTCTCCGGTACAAACAGAGATCAATCAGACGATCAGAACCAGGGTATGAACCCTTTTTCATGAATAATCACAATATCGTTATTACGGTCCTTTTCATCGAATCTCCGGCTTAACCGGATATCGTACAGGCGTTCAGAATTGAGGTTAATATTAGATTTCCTCTGATGTTCACGTTTTCACTATGATGGACCTTTGTCACCGGATCTCCGGTGGCAACAGAGATCACTCAGACCACGGGTGGCCAATCTTTTGTTTTAGCTGTAAAGGAAAGGATTTAACATGAATACAAAGTAAACTGCACTTACTTTAATGACACTTTGAATTTGCGCTGGTAATATTCATTAGCTATTCTTGAAAGTCCTAATGAAAATATATGAACATAATTAGCAATTTTAAAGAAAAGTCATTCAATTTACTATCTTTGGGGTATAGTACGACACTTGTAATCATGAAATGCGCCACTGTTGGCGCATGGGCCATAGGTTGGCCACCCCTGACTCAGACATTCAGAACTGGGGTTAATATTATTTTACCGATGAGGTTTATAGTTACATGTTATGTGGTTACTGGATATTAGTATTCTATTGATTCATCTGTTCACTGACCAGAGTCTCAAGGAACAGTAGATAGCCTCTCATGGCATGGTTGGTTTCGACCTGGCTTTTCATTAGAAGGGGCTAGCGTTCGGTTCCAAGTACTGAGTGGAAATTTATTTCTATTTGAACATGATGTTGTATGGATATTTATCCATATTTATACATAGTTAGAATTAAATATATGCATAAATATAGGCATAATTAATTTATTTCTATTTGAACACGATGTTGTATGGATATTTATCCATATTTATACTTAGTTAGAATTAAATATATGCATAAATATAGGCATTTTTATTAGTTATACGGCTGATCCCAGCCTGTGAATAGGATCACTAACCAGAGTTTCAAGGAACATCCAGACTTATGTCCCCTTTCTTTTACAGAAGGTCCGCCTACATGGTATGGTTCCCGGAGTCATGCACGCTCTGCTACGAGCTGTCCTCGCAACTCCGGACCCATGATGCAAGTTGGTTCTAATATGTTTCCTTTTGATATCCTTTGGCGATGATTTAATTTGATCCAGATTAATGTATGCATTGCTTATTGAGGAGAACGGTCTTCTCCTTCATCACTAATCCCCTCACTTCTTTCAGGATGATGATGAATCTCTCCGGCCTGCAAGAGAGGCTCTCCGCCCTTGGGTATCAAGGTTTGGAAGGAATGCTCCATCTAGAGGACCCTATCTCCTCGGAGTGTCCTCTCTAAGGTTGGACGTCGACCCCATGGACGGGCAGGTAGGTGGGGATGAGTTTTGAGCCTTCAGCTTTGCAATTACCTGCGTCACCAACCTAGGACCCTCAAAGGATCCTGATGTTCATGTTACCTTGCATAAAACCGTGACTGCTAAAAGCAACACATTCTAGGGAAAGCCAAGGGGCTATGACGGAGCTCAAAGATATGGTGGTGAGTCGGATCCGTTCAGGAACTTGGATGACTCCCCCTACAGCCCCAGGCGTATCGAAGTAACCTCCTTCGATAAAAACAACACATAGATATTTGCCTTACATGTTCCATATATAGATGGTACCATAACTCTGGATGGCATAGACGTCCGCCGTCTGGGGGACCTAGAATTTACTCTCAGGGACTAGAATTCCCATTCAACGGATTCGTTCGATTGAAAGAGCATGCCTTGGTTAGGTTAGACAAGGTACCGAAGGTAACGGTATTATTTCCTAAAGGGCAGGCCCGATCTGTCTGGACCAGGATGTTGTCGGTCTGCGGGGTACGATAATTCCAAGCTCACCCCACACAATGGGGAATACGCCATATCTACAGCTGCTCTCATTGTTGCCTTGCCTATTATGGATAAATGGACAGGTCTTACTATTCAAACTGACAAAGAAGGTTCGGCCATACCGGCTCTTAAAGAGCCGGACCCCACCTCGGGGAGACCCTAGCCTCGATTTATCCCACTGAGACTTTGTTTCGGATAATCAGGAAGAACCAATCTCTGCCCTTCCAATTCGACCTACACGTTTGGTGGTCTGATCGGGTTAGTTGTGGGAAATACGTTCCGTCTGAGGCCTCTATCAGACAGGAATCGAGCAGGCTGATAGTTCCTCCTGATGAGGTAAAACCCTCTTCCCTCAGGAGGAGGTGAACAAGGTTCTACAAGATGATACGAGAGCAACCCAAAATTGCAGGAAAGGCGGGGCCTTACTGCCAGAAAGAAGGTCGAAGACCAAAAGCAAGCTTTCTTCAAGAAGAAGCAGAGAGTTGCCCTCTACAAAACGAACCGGGGTCACTGCCATCAATAGTCAGTTACCCACTCGACATCACAGTCTTCCTCTGATTCGACGGCTATGCATCTGGATCCCCCTAGGTTCACTCCCTCATAACGAGGTAGTCCCGGTAGGGGAGAGACTTTACCACTTTCAAGACCATTGGACCTTCGGTTCGTGGGCTCATAGCATAATCTCTAAAGGTTTGAAGTGGAAATAGCCACAAGGTCCTCCTCCTCCACCAGTGACCCTCTCCCAGAAATCCACTCCCATCCTGAAAGAGTACACCACAGAGTTACTCAAGAAGAAAGCAATCAAACGGGACGATCACCGAAGTTCCAAGGCCGCCTGTTCACAATTCCGAAGAAAGGCTTGTCGGCATTGAGAGTGGACCGGGACTTGTCAAAGCTAAACTCTTACATTCTCTGCGGAAAGTTCCGGATGATGACTATCTCTCAGGTACGGACCTTACTCCCCCGTGGGGCCGTCACCACCTCTGTCGATCTTACTGACGACTATTATCATGTGCCTATAGCTCGAAACTTCTCTTCTTATCTGGGTTTCCGCCTAGGCAGGAAAGCCTTTGCGTTCAAGACAGGCTCTTCAGCCTCAACATTGATCCCAGGATATTCACGAAACTGGGAGAGACAGTGTTAGATCAACTCAGGAACCAAGAGATACAGATCATGGCTTATCTGGACGGTTGGCTCATTTGGGCCCGGTCGGCCATAGAAGGCAACAGAGCTACGAAGGAAGTACTTCGATTCCTCGACAACCTGTGATTTCGGGTCAATCTCCAAAAGTCTCGCCTGCAACCATCAGGCCACTTAGAATGGTTAGACATTCAGTGGCACCTTTCGAAGCACACGTTGTCTCTCCCTTCCAAAAAGGTAAGAGGAATAGCTTCCAAGAACAAGAATTTTCTCAAACACAAACAGATGTTCAGAAGAACCTTAGAAAGTATCATCGGCCTTCTCCAATTCACTTCAATAACAAAAATTCAAAGACATCAATCGAGTTTGGAGAAAGAGAGCTACAGTACCTTTAAGAGACAAGGTCTCAAAGATCCCCTCTGTCTTGAAAATGAGACTACGCCCATGGTCCGAACCGAAGAACCTCTCCAAATCGGTTCCTCTACAATTCCCACCTCCACAAGAGACATTCCATACAGCCACGCCTCTAAGTGGATGGGGGGATTACTCCGAACATCAGATGTTTCAGGGGTCTTGGTCACCCGCCATGAAACAGACCCATATCAATGTTCTCGAAGACATGGCAGTGTTCTTGGCCCTGAAGAGACTTTCTCCTACGAAGTCGAGCCACATCAGAGTAGTGTCAGACAGAACAGACGTGGTACACTGCGTCAACAGGGGAAGATCCAAGTCACCCAACCTGAATCGGATCCTGGTCACTATCTTCGCCTGGCCAACAGAAAAGAACTGGATCCTGTCAGTAACTCACCTTGCGGGAGTCCAGAATGTGAGAGCAGACTCACTAGCCAGGACGGAACCACGAGTCAGAATGGTTTCTAGACATAATTTCATTCCGGTGGATACTCAGGAACCATTAGAAGAAGGTTTACTTATTTCCCCCAGTGAATCTTCTAATGAGGCTTTTACACAAACTACGCTCCTTCCGGGGGCAGTGGTTTTGGTACCACCTCACTGGCCAAGAACAGTTGGTTTCCTCTCCTCCTCGAGTTGAAACTCCGTCCCTTCCGAATTCCGTTCCCCAAACTGACTCAAGTAATCCAAACTCACTGTGTCAGATTGCTCAAGGGTAGCCAAAACCCTGACTTTGTGGACTACAGGAAGATTGCAGCTCGTAGAGACGCGAACATTGAACCGGAAATCGATCTCTACATCGAATCAGACAAAAGGGACTCGACAATTCGCCAATATGATTCGGCCGTTAACAACTAGCAGATTCCCTAAGAGTTCAGACCATACTCGTATGTCTCCGAATATAGACATCTCTTTCTTGAGGTTCCTATTTGGCAAAGGCCTAACAGTTAGCACTTTAACCACCATCAAGTCAGCTTTGAAGAAGATCTTCCTTGTTGGGTTTAACATTAACCTAGCTGATTCCTATTTCTCATCTATTCCAAAAACATGTGCTAGGCTTTGACCTTCGGATCGGCCACAAAAGGACTCTGGTCTCTGAACGGTGTCCTCAAAACTTGTGCCGGACACGGACAATGAATCCTGCTCTTATCACTCTTCTTAGGAAAATTTTATTTTTAACGGCTTTGGCCTCAGGTGATGGAATATCAGAACTAGCAGCTCTCTCACGAACCCGGAAAACATAGATTTCCTCCCTACAGCCGAAGAACTCCTTTCTCCAGACAATGATTTCCTAGCTAAGAAATGAGGATCCGCAAAATAGGTGCTCCCCTCCGAAGATTATTCTTCTTCCCCAGGATCTTTTCTCTGTGTTCAGTCACTACTCTCAAGGCCTTGTTTAGCTAGAACTGCCACCCGCTCGTCTGGCCCCTTGGCTATCGGGGAACAAGGAGGTACTATTTCCATTCACGACATCAGGCAACAAATCCTCTACTTCTTTAAACATACTAATCCGGAATCATTTCCCCAGGCTCATGAGATACGGACAGTAGATACCTACATCAATTACTTCCAGAACAGGGACTTTGATGATTTTTTTAAAAAAAATATACTGGTTGGAAATCCCCTATGGTTGTCTTACGCCACTATCTAAAGATTTTACAGGCCCTTAAATACCCGACGATGGCAGCGGGGAGCCTATTCCCTCTCCATTAATCTCAGCTTCTTCGTTTCATCCATCTCTCCTCTTCTCCCTCCTACCCGCCACTCACACCACGTCGTCACTCTCCTGGGTAGTTCGTTAGCCCTATGATATTTGCCATGTTTAATTCCTATGGTTTAACTGTTATTGTAGTTACCATTCCTTTAAGGTTTAGATATGCTTAGACATGTAAGGTTTGATGCCTTTTGCGATTTGACACTCAGTTGATTC
Source organism: Palaemon carinicauda (assembly GCF_036898095.1). Taxonomy (NCBI): domain Eukaryota; kingdom Metazoa; phylum Arthropoda; class Malacostraca; order Decapoda; family Palaemonidae; genus Palaemon; species Palaemon carinicauda. The sequence continues at coordinate 106,379,666 of NC_090725.1, read as the reverse complement.
CTTGTCGTCTTAGTTATTTAGCCTTACGCTCCCTATGTCATTTGGCTAGTTGGTAATTGGACGTTTCTTACATTATTATATTATATTATTGTCGTACATGGTGATTGTATTCTCCACATTATGTTATTACTTTGTTGGGCTTGGAAGGCATTCTCTGGTACTTTTTCACCAGCCGTCAGAGATCGACCCAGAAAAGGGATTTTGACAAAGGAAAAATCTATTTCTGGGGAGAGACCTGTGACGCCCGGTGAAAACCTTCCCAGTTATTTTTTACGGACCCACCCTTTCCTTGCCAAGCCATATGTTCTTGCAGAAGGATGACCTGGAGAGCGCGAGTAGTAGGTGTCGGTGGCGTAGCCTAACTGTATTCTCTAGGGCCTGTCACGGCCCTCCCCTTTGATGAAGGGATTATCTAAATGGAAGACAGCCTGTGAATAGTGATTTCCACACGCCCTTGATAAATACACGACACCAACAAGGTGTTCGTGCGAGGGTTGTAACCTCTGCATTCCATGCTTTTATCTTTCTCTAGTATATTTGGAAGATTTATATTAGAAAAGTGTAAGAAGGACCCTTTTCACCGGCCGTCACAGGTCTCTCCCCAGAAATAGATTTTTCCTTCGTCAAAATCCCTTTTATTTGCTTTTTCTTGTAAAGAATGAAAAGGAATTCTATCTTACAATAAGTTTTTAACTTTTAATGTAAAAATGTTTACGAAAATATTTGTCCATTTAGTATTCGTTCTTTAAATCATCGATTTATTTTCAAAGATTAAATAGAACTAGCGTATTGTTAATTTTACGCTGTGTAGTTCTCGTGACAATCGATGCAGTCCCAACATGTCTTGGTAGCGTTCTTTTCGATATTGGGAATTCTAGTATTAGTCGTATATTCATATACAGTATATGTTCCAATTGTAAAGTGTAGCAAATCTCTATTTTTGGGAACCCTTAAGATTTAAGGGTTCTTTACATTTATATATATATACGTTATTGCTATATCTGTTCTTTTTAATCATAACAAATCACTATTTTTGGGAACCCTTAGGAATTAAGAGTAAGTTCTCTCACAATGGGCAGGACTAATTATGGTCTTTTGTGTAAGAGTTTAAAAGTGCAAGTTTCAGTGCTAAACTAGGGCAGTGAATTTATTCAGCACAGTGGACGTTGTTTTCCTAGCCTTAGACCTCTTCCAAGCTCCCCAGCCTCTGGGAGAAGGAACATCGATCGGCAAAAGGAAACGAGAGGCATTAGCTCACGAGCAGACGTCCTCTCGAGCGTTCCTGTTGACGTTCCTAAGAACACTCGCCCTTGCCATGGGAAAGCAAAGAGCGTTGGACGTTAAGCTACTAACACTGCTGTTAGTGTCTTGCATTGCATCGCATTTGCTGATAATAGCAAGACTATAAGTCATAGATATTCGCTGATAATAACAATGCTTACGAACTAACATAGACACGGTTTTTGTCCCAGAGCGCCAGTCAGCCATGAGAACCCTCTGATCGGAATTCATTGAAACGAACGCGCCGATCGGCGTAATGAAGATCATTTTGCTTTAACGCTCGGCGCTAAGTCTTTCAGGACGCTCGGCGCCACGTCTTTCAGGACGATCGGCGCCTCGTCTTACAGGACGATCGGCGCCACGTCTTTCAGGATGATCGGCGCCACGTCTTTCAGGACGATCGGCGCCACCTCTTTCAGGTCGATCGGCGCCACCTCTTTCAGGTCGATCGGCGCCACGTCTTTCAGGTCGATCGGTGCCTCGTCTTTCAGGACGATCGGCGCCTCGTCTTTCAGGACGATCGGCGCCTCGTCTTTCAGGACGCTCGGCGCCTCGTCTTTCAGGACGCTCGGCGACTCGTCCTTCAGGACGCTCGGCGCCTCTTCTTTCAGGACGATCGGCGCCTCTTCTTTCAGGACGATCGGCGCCTCGTCTTTCAGGACGATTGGCGCCACGTGTTACAAGATCTTTGCCAGAGGAAGACCTTGGTGATCACTTTTCTCCCGTTGAATTATTTGATATTATCAGAAGAAGATCCTAAGTCCTTTCGTCCTTCAGTTGATTTAGAAACTCATGAAAGTTTTTAATGATTAGTTTCCAAATTATTTTGTGCTTGTTGCTCCACGTTCGCCACCCTCTGAATTTACACGTGGTCATCAATGGAGCTTTAAGGATGATGGGAGACTGGTTGGAGTCTCAGAAGGACCAAGGAAAGACAGCTTTCTTTATTCCTCTGAATAAACTGGCCTCTAGATCTTGTATCTGGTACGAGATTATTATTATTATTATTATTATTTCTAGCCAAGCTACAACCCTAGTTGGAAAAGCAAGATGCTTTAAGCCCAAGGGCTCCAATAGAGAAAAAATAGCCCAGTGAGGAAAGGAAATAAGGAGGTAAATAAGTGATGAGAATAAATTAACAATAAATCATTCTTAAAACAGTGACGTCAAAAACAGATATGTCACATAGGGTGGAGTTCTAGCCACGTTAAGGTCGAGGACCTTGTGGCAGCCCCACAGAGACTTTTACAGCCCCCTGGGTGGATCGCTGAGTCTCTTAAGGAATACAGGCAATGAGGCAGGATAACTTTGAATCAGAAGTCAGAATTGAGGCCACCCCTTTTTTCTTTCTCTCTTCTCCCTCAAGAGTTGGTCAAAGACACAGGTTTTGGTGTGTTAATCAGCAACAAAGTTTCTGCATACTTTTTCTCTAAACTGCACAGACAACAGTAGGAGCCAGATTTAACTACTTCTGGTGAGCCTGGGAGAGGAGCAGACCTTTGGTCCGTGCTATTACTAAAGGATGTATGCGAAATCTTTTTCCTAGTGAAACCTCTTTTGTTAGTTACTCCGATAAGACCTTTCTGCCAAACAGACTTTGCAACATCAAATATGTCTCTTTTGGGAGAGGGAGGCTTTTGTCCAGTCCTGGATGTAACTGCTCTCAATGCCTTCGTTCAGAAGTCAAAGTTCTCCATGGAGACATCGAAATCATGAACTATAAAAAGACTCATGTCAGCCTGGTCACAGGGCGAAGCAGAGTCTGACTGCTTTCGCCTTCAGGCAGTAGAGCCAGACTACACAACTTCTGGCAATCTTGGGAGAAGAGGGGAGCAGACCTTTGGACAGTACATCTTCTGAAGGAGGATTACATTTTCCTTTTATAGGGAAACCTCCTTTAGTTTTAGCTCCAATAGATCTCTCTCCCAGATCTAGAGAGGAGTCAAAGAGGCAGGCTATGCAATCAAACTTTATCCGAGGTTTGTTTACAAGGAGGAAAGGGGGAAGAATCTCAGTTTCGGGCCGTGTTTTTTTGTCTCAGCTCCGCCCCTCTAATGTTCATGAAACTTTTGCTAAATGTAGCAGAATACTGCACTCAAGAGACATCAGAGCCTACCTGTATCTGGACGATTGGCTTCTCAGAGCTCATTCTTACGATCTTCATGAAGGATTTTCAGATAACGTTGAGTCTATCAGAAGAATTGGGTCTTCCTGTCAACAAGACAAGTCTCTTCTGACACCAGGACGTTTGGCGTCTTGCTCTGTTAACCTCTCGGCCGATCATCTTACAGGACGATCGACGCCACACCTTCCAGGACGCTCGGCGCCACGTATTACAGGACGATCGGCGCCACGTCTTTCAGGACGATCGGCGCCACGTCTTTCAGGACAATTGGCGCCACGTCTTTCAGGACACTCGACGTCGAAGATCTAGCATGAGGCATGCGATTGAACATGAGAACCTCGGACTTCGTGATGACACTAGTCGAATTGAATGTCGAGATCAAGGACGCCTTAGTTCCGATCTCTTTGATCACGAAAGTTTTTATTGAGCGTCTAGCCTTAGAACAACGCGGCGACATAGGTGGTGATCTGGGTTTCCTTGATGCCAGAAGTCAGGACCTTAAAGAGCTGTATCCTGATAAACACAACGTTACTACTTCCGTTAGATCTTCTGACACCATCACAAAAGAAACTTTATTTAAGGATGGTGATTCAGAGTCAAGTTTTTTCGGGCTTTTACGTCTCCTCTTAGAACGGAGCAAGCCGTCTCGGAACTGCAATCTTTTCTAAAGATACACAAGTGTTCTGCGAGAAAGTGGATGCGTTTATTGGGAAACCTCTCCTCTTTGGGAGGGTTTTTTCCCCTGGGAAGGCTGAATCTTTCTTTGTGACCATTAATATGTCACTGTTCATCCTAGTTTTCCTGGACCAGGGTTCGTTTCCCGGCCAGTCAGAAGCTAGAGGCTACTATCCTTGTGTGATTTTTCTTCGTCCTCTCCAATTCAACCTCAGCTCAAGAGGATGGTTCACAGAGATACTGGAATGGATGATGGACTCTCCTAGAAGCCTTCCTTTAGAGTAGATTACTCAGACAACCTCTCTTGGAAAGGTACCTTTCAAGTCTCCTAGCTCTTCACCTAACTACCTTCAGTCTATCAAAAACTCACAGGAGCTAGAGATTTTTCAAAGGAGGCAGCTAGGGCTTTTACAAGGCAATAAGGACTTCTACCATTAGGATTTATCAATCCAAGTGGGAGGTTTTAGAGAATGGTGCAGAGTTAACTCTTTTCTCCCAGTATCTTTACAGCTCAGATTTATGTCTCCCTGTTGTACCTTCGAAGGAAGCTCATTTGTTCATCCTCTTCCATCAAGGGATACAGGAGTCTGTTAGCGACTGTAGTCAGACACAGTATCTTGGAATTTTCAAATGATAAAGTCCTACAGGTACTTCTCAAATCGTTTGAAACATCGAAACAACCAGGATTCACTAGCTTCGATTCTAGATATAGTCCTGAAGTTTCTTACGAGTGATAGACTTGAGCTCTTGCATTCTTCTTCATTTAAGAACCTCACGATAAAAGCTCTATTTTTTTTAGTCTTGCGACAGCTAAAAGAGTTAGTGAATTCATGCGTTTAGTAAAAACGTTGGCTTTCGAGATAACGAAGCTATCTGCTCATTGCAGTTAGGCTTCCTCACCAAGAATGACCGCTCTTCTCAACCTTGACCCAAGGCTTTTGAGATTCCGAATCTTTCGGAGGTGGTTGGCGAGGAGTTGGAGAGAGTCCTGTGTCCAGTAAGAGCCCTGAAGTTTTATGTGGGCAGAATGTAAGAGTCGCGAGGCAAGTCGAAAGCTCTTTGGTGCTCGAGCAAGAAGCCCTCGTTACAGATGTCAAGAATGTCCTTTCATTCTTCAGCAGACTCTTATAAGAGAGGCTCATACGCATTACAGTGAGACTGGCCTCAAGTTTTTAAAGGTCAAGATGCATGAAGTTAGTGCTGTAACAACTTCAGTGGCCTTCAAGCAGAATAGATCGTGGCAGAGCATTATGGACACAACCTTTTGGAGGAGTAAATATCTGTGTTCACTCCACACTATTTGAAACGTGTCGAGACTCTTTATGAGGACTGCTATACTCTGGGACCATTCGTAACAGCGAGTGCAGTAGTGGGGGAAGGATCCACCACTACGTTCCCATAATCCTAATACCTTTTTCTTCTCTTGCAACTTTTATATTTTTGTGGTTGTTTGTGGAGATTGCAAGTCTCCCACAATCATTGATTTTAGTCAGGTGGTCAATTTTTTCCTTGAGAGCGCCCGGAACAAGGGTATTAGAAGAGGTCCTGTCACACAAGAAAGGGCGTTCGTTCAGAGATGAGTGGGTTTGTGTGACCATTCCCCGCAGCGAACTCATCAAGGCAGCCTCCGCTCCAGGCTCATCCGGGTGGCTCCCTAGAGCCGCTTCTTTGCCCTCGCGACACGGGGCCTCCAGTCGGTCCGCCCATCGCCCGAAGCCGTCAGCACAAGTCGGCTTCGCCAAGCCCATGCCCGCGAAGGCACCGGCTCCATCGGCCCAGTGGAGAGAGCCGTTCCTTTGGCCCGGCATCATGGCCCTTATCCCCGGTTCCACGGCAGCTCTACCCAAGCGCCCTGAGCAACCGGAAGTGCATCGTAGGCCCCCGGCCCCACTGAGCTCCGTGGGAGGGAGTAGACCCATGACGGCTACCTCTGTCTCAGCGGATCCACCCGTGCTGGAAGTTCCTGCGCCATTGGTACGGCGGGAGATAGAGTACCTAGCCTCCCATATGGCTCCATCTGTGATCGACGGGCTGCCCGACGTGTGATCGACGGGCTGCCCGACGTGTGATCGACGGGCTGCCCGACGCGTGATCGACGGGCTGCCCGACGCGTGATCGACGGGCTGCTCGACGCGTGATCGACGGGCTGCCCGACGCGTGATCGACGGGCTGCCCGACGCGTGATCGACGGGCTGCCCGACGCGGAAGGACTAATAGAAGGGGGAGAGTGCTCGGCAGATGACGTCTCCTCGTACAGAAAGGTGCTGGCGCTGATCAGGCGGCACCACAGGCTAGACGACCCGAAACCCTCGACGGAGCAGGTCTGGCTCTCGGGTCTGGGCAGGTTAGTAGACAACCCTGTCCAACAAAAGCCATCTCCAACCCTTCCTCTGGCTCCGGACGTAAAATTGGGAATGGACCATGTCGACAGATACGTCGCGGGTCAAGCGGACTCCATAAGGGCCCAAGGGTCCTTCTTCCAGGCTTACGGACGCAGAAGTGATTTTACGTCCCGGACGGGCGGCGCGCGGGTCCCCGCGCAGTCGAAGCGGCAATAGCCACGCTTAACCAGGGCAGTGCGGAAGACAGGGCCTCCTCTGCCCCAGTGTGTTTTTCCCCAGCGGAGGCCGCGATGATGGAGGACACGGCCCAGGACATAGTCAACGTCACATCATGGCTGGACTGGTGGGCCTGTACCCTAGTAGGTTTCCAGTCGTCTCATGATCTCTCAGTGCCGGAAAATCAAACACTACTTCAAGAACTGATCCACTCAGGGGGGAAGGCAATGAAGTTCCTCACCTTCCAGTCCCTCACACAGACGGCCAACTGGGTCCTACGTAAGAGAGACACTATCCTCAATAAACTGATCCGTAGGCTACCCGAGAGGGAGGCGAAGTGCCCGAGGAACTCCCCGGTGTGGGGCGACTCCGTCTTCCCCCTGAAGGCAGTGGAGGAAGTGATGGAGAGAGTGTTAGAAAAATCAAAGAGACAGGAGAGTCCAGGCCCCCGGCGACAAGACGTCCTACGCACAGAAGAGTTGCTCCAGACGGTCCCCACTCCTCGTCAGCTCAACCCAGACGAGACTCCCCTTTGGCTCCCTGGCGGCAAGCCTCACAGCCCCCCCCCCCCTGTAGGGGAAGCACGACTCTGCAGGCCTCCTTTAGGCCTAGCTACTCAAATTCCAGGAGAGGACGTTTGAGCCGTGCCTCCAGGAGAAGGTAGAGAGAGAGGCCCCCTACTCCTGCCGAAGCCTCAGGTAGGGGGATGCCTCAAACACTCTTGGCAAGCTTGGTGGGACAACGGAACAGATCCACGGACCGTAACAGTCCTGAGGGATGGGTACAGGGTTCCCTTCCTGGCGGACCCGCCCCCTCTAATTCCCGACCGACAGGCGGAGTGGTTGGCTCCCAAGGACCCCTTGAAGAAGGCGGCATTACAGGAGGAGGTGTCGGCCATGCTCGCCAAAGGGGCATTAGAACTAGTCAAGAACCCCACCCCGGGGTTCTACAGCAGGCTCTTCCTGGTGGAGAAGGCAACAGGTGGTTGGAGGCCGGTCATAGATCTTTCGGCCCTCAACAAGTTCATATGCAAGACCGACTTCAAGATGGACACCCCGAAGTTGGTGATGGCAGCCTTGAGGGAGGGAGACTTCATGATGTCCCTAGACCTCAAGGATGCGTATTTTCAGATCCCTGTCCACCCCGCCAGCAGGAAGTTCCTAAGGGTGAAGTGGTGTGCCCAGTCATTGCAGTTCAGGACCCTATGCTTCGGGCTGTCGACAGCTCCTCAGGTCTTCACGAGGGTCTTCACAACAGTGTCAGTCTGGGCTCACGAACAGGGCATCCGCCTGATCCGTTACCTAGACGACTGGTTGTTGCTTTCAGCCTCAGAGGAAGCACTGAAGGAGCAAGGCGCGAAGCTTCTACAGTTCTGCAAGGACTTGGGTATCACCATCAACCTAGAAAAATCACAACTGATACCCTCCACCAGGATGACCTACCTGGGGATGGTTCTAGAAACCAAGTTGGGGAGGGCTTTCCCCTCCTCAGAGAGGTTAGAAAATCTGGACCGAATAATTCTCCCCTTCCTATCAAACCTTCCAAGGAGAGCCAAAGACTGGCAGAGGTTAGTGGGCCACCTGGTGTCGTTAAAGAAGTTAGTCCCCCGGGGGAGACTCAAGCTAAGGGCAGTTCAGTGGAACCTAAAAGAACTCTGGTCCCAGGGGGAGTCCCCGCACAAGTTAGTCACCGTGTCCACGGAGACGAAGGAAACCCTGAAATGGTGGCGCGACAGGGCGAACACCCTCAAGGGAATGCCCTTTGCGATCGATCGTCTGGAGGTGCTGCTCTTCACAGACGCATCAAAGGAGGGATGGGGAGCCCATCTTCTCGACGAATCAGCAAAGGGAAAGTGGTCCCCCGAAGAAAAGAACTTGCACCTAAACATCCTGGAACTGATGGCGGTTTAGAGGGCATGCATAGAATTCGTCCACCTTCTCCGAGGGAGCACGGTGGCGTTAATGTGCGACAACGCCACGGTGGTAGCCTATGGGAAAAGCAAGGAGGGCTAAAGTCGAAGGAGTTGTGCGGTCTCACGACTAAGATCCTGGAATGGGCCGCAAAGGAGCACATTGAGATCGCAGCCAGGTTCATTCCAGGGAAGAGGAACGTCCTAGCCGACGGCCTCATCAGGATGGGCCAAGTAGTAGGGTCGGAGTGGTCCCTACACCCAGAAGTGGCCCAGACGGTCATCCTGAAATAGGGATCGCCAGTGATGGACCTCTTCGCCACGAAACTCAACGCACAGCTTCCCGTGTTCTGTTCTCCAGTGCTAGACCCAGCAGCAGCGTTCAAGAACGCCTTTCAACACTCGTGGGACAACCTCAACGTTTATGCCTTCCCTCCCTTCGGGACCCTCGGGCAGGTCCTCAACAGAGTCAGACGAGCGAAGAACCTGCGGATGACTTTGGTTGCGGCCTGGTGGCCGGAGAGAGAGTGGTTCGTAGACCTAAAGGAACTAGCGGTCCTTTCACTCTGGCAGCTTCCGGACAGAGACGACCTCCTCTGTCAGCCCCACTTCCAAAAGTTTCACGAAAACCCTCGGTCCCTCCGCCTACACGCGTGGAGGTTATCGAGCGGCTCCTGAGGAAGGAGGGATACTCGTCTAAGACTGCCACGAGAATGTCGGTATATCTGAGACGGTCCTCAGTCTCGGTTTATCAAGCTAAATGGGCTACTTTCACGAAATGGTGCGCCTCCCAGAACCTCAGGCCGCTGGAGGCCTCAATTCATAAGATAGCGGATTTCCTAGTCCATCTGAGAGACGACTTAGGCATGTCTATCCCGGCCATCTAAGGTGTCCGAGCTGCTTTGGGTCAGGTCTTTCTCCTCAAGGGTCTCGATCTAGGAGATTCCCGGCAGATCTCGATGCTCATCAAGAGCTTTGAGCAATCATGCTCTCCCCGTTCCTCTAGGATGCCGCAGTGGGACGTTGCCAGAGTCCTTAAGACCCTGTCTGGGCCACCCTTTGAGCCCCTCAGGGACATCCTTGACAAAGACCTCACCCTCAAGACTGTCTTCCTTCTTGCCCTGGCCTCTGCTAAACGAGTTAGCGAACTCCATGGGCTGTCGTACGAGGTTTTGCACTCGAAAGGATGGAAGGATTTGAGTTTCAAGTTCTTGCCCGATTTCGTTGCCAAGACACAGAACCCCACCTCCTGGGACCCTAGGTTTGAGGGCTTTTCAATTCCAGCGATTCCACGATCAGACAACCCAAGGGATTTGTCGCTATGCCCGGTCAGGGCAGTTAGGAAATACCTGGAAAGGACAGCCAGACTTCGCCCTGGGATTAAGAGTCTGTTTGTCTCCCCGGGCCCGGTAAAGAAGGCAGTGTCCAGGAACACCATCTCCTTCTGGTTACGGCAAGTCATAAAGAGAGCCTATGACAGTGACGGATCCTCGGTGCCGGGTAAGCCACGCCCTCATTATATTAGGGGCCTGAGCATGTCACTAGCCTTCGAGTAGAACATGGCGGTGGGCCAGATCCTGAAGGCGGGTACATGGTCCAGGCAGTCCACGTTTACGGCCCACTACCTGAAGGACTGTACTAGGAAGTCTCTGGACTCCTTCTCCACTGGTCCGGTCATTTCCGCGCTCCAACAGGTTTAGGTTGAAGCCCCGGGGAACCCCGTGGAAAGTAATTCCAAGCGACACAAGTTCCTTCCTTACTTTTCCCCCTTATTCCTGCTTCCCGTCCATTCCCTTTCCTCTTACTCCTCCCATGTGAGAATCGTTCATTGAAGACGCCCATGTCCGGAGATCTTTACAGAGGTGAGTTACTTAGACACTAAATAGTTTTTTGCGTAGTTCTCCCCAAGACTCATATCCCGTTTAGTGGTCAGAAGAACCTAGCCTCCTATCTAGATTCTATCATTAGTATCCGGCAGGTCTCTCGGTCTGTAAGACTACCCCTGCCTCCTAAAGTATAAGTCTCCTAAGAAAGTAGTTCGAGGTAAGTACTCCGTGTTGGAACAAATCACAAATTTTAAGTAATTTGTATTTTTCCTAACAGTACTTACCTTGAACTACTTTCGGGTTATTGCCCGCCCATCCTTCCCCGAGTGTCTTGCAGGAGTTCGATACCATAATTATCAAAAGCTTACTGGTGACCGAGACCTAACCCCCCGCTCTTGCTGACCCGGGTCGCCTCAGGGCGAGTATCCATCCGCCACAGAGGGACCCACTATAGAAAACGGAGATAGGGGAAACTACACAAAATTCTGGTCGGTTGGGAGGAGAATCCCAGATACTCCTAAGAAAGTAGTTCGAGATAAGTACTGTTAGGAAAAATACAAATTACTTGAAATTTGTGATTTTTCGCTTCGCTCAAAATCCATTTTTATTCAATTACAAAATAATAAATGTTGTAAAGTTCTATCTTCTATAATTTTTCTACAAAGATTAGTAAATTGAAATGCACCTAAAAATAGACCATGGGACTTGAGTGCCAAAGTATTCAGGGAGATGTTATTAAAGGGTTAAAAATTCATACAAGTAAACCTAGCTCTAGCTTTATTGTACAGTACTAATTTATAATGAATGCTTTTTAAAAAGCGTGAAGGACTTTAGCTTTAGGAACACAGAAAGAGGCATAAAACAAAATTTGAAAGCTAAATGGAGGAAGATAGTTTTCAGATGATTTGAATAAAGTGTACTATATATTTCCTTTTGTTATACTGTACATAAAAACTTTAGGCAGGTATGTATCCGTAACTCCTTCAAAGAGCGTATAAAGCAATTCTAAAGTACTTCAATGTACAGTAGTACTTTACTTGGATATCTAAAATGAATTTTAGGAATTTATTTCAGATGAAAGTGTTTTAGCCCTTATTGAATATTTTTTTTTTTTCAGGGATATATTTTCAGTTTTATCTGACCCACCATCCTTTGAGATCTTGATCAAACTTATGGAAGAAAGGATTCGAAAACTTTGTCCCGAGTTTGATGTTATTTTGGGTCTTGAATCGCGAGGTTTTGTGCTTGGTGCCCCCTTAGCTCTAGCACTGAACAAACCATTTGTGCCAATGCGAAAGAAAGGAAAGTTGCCTGGGAAGTTGAAACAAGTTACATACACCTTGGAATATGGAACAGTTAGTATGCCAACCTTTGTATTATTATAAATGTATGTGATCGTTTATTTCAGACAAAGTTTAGCTCTTTAGGTTATCATTTTTTTTTTGTCTGTAAAAATTTATTCAAGGGGAAAAGACAAGACAAATTTGAATATTGTATGATGGTAGATACCATTCCCCTTTGTAACATATAATTGTTCCATTGCATCATACAAATCCTTGTCCTTTGATTATTATTATTATTATTATTATTACTTGCTAAGCTGCAACCCTAGTTGGAAAAGCATAATGCTATAAGCCCAGGGGCTCCAACAGGGAGTTTACTTCAGTGCAAACTGGAATTGGTCATTAAAGCTGGATAACAAGTGGTTATCCAACTGATGAGGGTTTGGGGCAAGGAGCCCTTCCCACTTTCAGTCGGAGAGCCTTCACTTTTATTTCGGCCAGTCATGTATGGGTATACAGACAGATCCTGTCAAACTTATTCCTCTCCATTTTTTAAGGAACTGAACATTGGTTATTAATAATGGAATGGAAGCAAGGAGCTCGTTATTGGGGGATGGGTTGGAATAGACAGCCGGTTGGGTTAACCAGCTGTAGATATACACTTAATCAGTGTTTAGGGCCATAGCAGTTCATCCCAGTGTGCTGAGTGTAGGTCATGGCTTCCTGTACAATGGTGGCTTTGTCATGAGGGGGAGGAAGCAAGCAACACATTCGTTGGAGTTGGATTAGGTAACGCCCAAGAAAACTCGGGTGAGGCATTACACTGCTTCTATCTTCTTAGGGGCGGTTTACGTCTGCTGCTGTCCCTCCTGGGCTTACGCCCCTGGATCTAGCCCGTGAGAGTACATTGCAGGGGTTCGGAGTCTTCGGATCTACGTCAGCGAGTTTTCAGGTTTGCTTGTGTGAACTCCTATTGTTCGCAGTTCCATTGGAGGCTGGAAAGTCCTCGCCTTTGGCTGTCAGGCTGTCTGTAGACTAAAGATTAAAGGTCTGTAGCCGGGTATAGCACGGAAACCTACTGACGGGTTATGACCTCGATTCCGCTAACCCACCTTTAGATAAATGGCCAAGGAATTGCAATACTGTACTATAGGAATATTTGACACCACCCCTGTTTTGGTTCTGGGCAAGGGGACCCAACAAGCTAACGAACCTTGGGTGAGATTTTTCTTTATGAATAATGCTAGGCCTACAAGTTATTACATGATTGAGAAATCTGGGTCAGGTTTTTAAAAAAGTAAAATAAGTAAATTATAAATAAGTGCGTATTTTGTAAAATAAAATTAATGAAAAACTATTGTCCTGTAACTGAAAGAATATCAAGGTTGGAACTACAGTACAGTAAACATTTATAACTATCATGACAACCTTTTACTTTGAGAGAAAAATAAAAAAATTAGGATATCATGTAAACAACCAGAATGGGTTGAAATTCAGCTAGAATGCAAATACAATTACATAAAGTCTTGCATGACCTTCTCCAGTCTTCTATCATCTTTTTACAAGTCATTGCAGAAATGGAGTGTGACTCCAATTTCCTCTCAGCCTTACCAGTACTTTTCAGGCATTTTGCTCTTGGTAACTTGATGAGCTTATAGTGCATGCAGGCCTTCAGTTATTTCAAATCGCCTCTTTTGTTCCTCAGATTTACACAAGCGTGTCTACCTGAATGTTAAGCTGAGACCACCCTGAATGTCTCCTCAGTCTTTCCATGAGACATGGAGTCTATCCCTCGATCTCTTTCGATCAGGGAAGTTGGATCACTTTTGCAAGTAGAGGATGAATACCTGGAGATGCTCTTCAACTGTTAATATTCTTGTACTTGTATCAGCAAACTCAGAGATGTAGTGTTTTGGTGCCTGATCAGTTGGAACCCCTGAGCCACTCATAGTAGCAAGGAAGAGATGTAGAGAGCGAGTTTACTCTCTTCTCTTCCTCCTCTTGCACCTCTTCCTTCCCTTACTTTCTCTTCTTCAAGAACTTCTTCGCAAAAGTAAAAGAAAAAGTATTAGTCACACAGGAGTCCTCGGGCATAAGCTCCTTTGTACTTTTATCAAGTAATTTTCCGCTTTGGGAGAGAGTGACAGATCCCACCTGCTAAGTGTTACCTTAGATTTTGGTGAGGTAAGCCATAGGCTAGGTGATGGTGAGCATTGCTCCAATATTCATCATTCCTACTGTGACATAACAGGAATGCCCTGGCCCTTGAGAAGCAGCTCTCCTTCCTAAGGAAATTTCAGTCTATCGAACAATTGTGAGTGTGATATGACAATTTTCTCCTTGTATGCAGGTGAAAGGTTCAAGCTGGAATCTAACTCTGGCCTCGTAAGCCAGGTGAAGATGAGACTTCCTGTTTCCTGCAGGGAATAGGTGGAGCCTCCTTGCCCTTAAATGAAAGCCTACTTTTCAGTAAGCCGCTATAAATTGCTCATATGAAGAGTTGCTCTCCTTCAGTAGAAAGGAATAATGGAGCTCGCCCTTTGAGTGGTTTCTTCGGATTCCTTCATGCAGGATGTAAGCCAGTCCATGAGTCCAGTATGATAGATCTTCTGACATGTATACTGGCAGCCAGTAACGGTCCTTCCAGAGATCGAGTATCCACATTATCCGTATCCACATTATCGAGGGAGAGTAGAATATTTTGTCCACCTCTGTGGGCTCCTTGTTGGAATACTGGGTTGGTCTTGAGCAGGGTTGCCAAAAGGCGGAATTGTGGGGTGTTAATTATGCAAAAATAAATCTACAGAGGGATCTTCATCATTTAAATTTCAGATTTCTGCTTTCCTCTGTCTGGAACAGAAAATATTTCTGCATAGTTATCAAGGACGAAAAACTATTTTTTGGTATACAAATCTGTTTTATATTTATAATATGAAGTCTATGTTTTTATATCTGTTGATCTGTATTGTATTTTGAACTAAAACTAACATAACTCAAAATATAGAAATTGTGATTATATTTGGTTAATTTGGCAGATGTTTTGATGGTTTTCAGTACTGCATTGTTTAAAGGCCATTTTCTTTACCAGGAGGAGTTCTTAAGCAGATCCAGTGGAAACACTGGTCTTAAGTTTAGTAGTATCTTGTCATGTTGGGTTTTGGGTAGATCCTGAAAAGCACTTCATGGGGATTCTCTATGAGGGTAGTCATAGAAAATGTTTCTCTCCTACTGGAACACCTTCAGCAGATTCCCTTCTGTCTCTGCCAAAGCAGCTTGTTAGTAGAGTTGGAACTGGTCCATGTTCATGGACATGTTCATAAGTGGTCTTGTCTATTCTGGAAATTAGCTTTTAGGGTGGAATGGTCCTCTTCCTTAGGCCAATGGTGTATGCACCTCCTGTAAACTTGAGGAGGCATAGGGACATATTTCTGAAGACTGTCTTTCTTCTCTTCAATGAAAAAAGGTAGGAGATTTGCAGGCTCTGTCATCATGTCAGCTACATAGAGATGGCTATTCTGATACCTTCGTAGTCAATGAAACTTTATAAAGACACGGTTCCCTCTCTGGCCTATCCCTCTTATGGGAATCTGATTCAGAGATGTCAGTTATTCTGGAAGTCCCAGATGTGCTTCTTTACAGGTTTGACATCTCGCTCTCGAATGTCACATCTTCCTCTGAGAATTAGAAGGACATGAATGAAGTGGTTGGATAAGTTCCTTCCAGCTAGTCTTCTAATGACAGAGGCACCTGAGGTCAATGCAGACTTCTGAATCTCATGAATCTAACCTGTTGGTTAGATATTGTTTGATAGTTGCATACAATCTTCACCTTAGTACATTAGAATGGTGCTCACTGAACTCCTTCCTTGGGTCCTGTGGTGGCTGCTCAGTAATTGAGTGAGTCTCTTAGCTCCCTCAAGGGATAAGTATGGATAATAACACATTTGGCCTAAGTCTCTAGGGTAGGTAGAAACATTTGCCTTCCTATCCTTTTTGTTGATGTCAAGAGGATGAAACAGTGCAACTGTTACAAGCTGGTTCGACAACTGATGCTGGTCAGTTATGCTTCAAAGCGCTTTCCTTGTACACTACACACTGCTTAGAAGTGACTCCTCTTTCCTCCTTACAAGGGGACAAGGGAGAGGATAGGTTAATATTTTAGTTTCTTGATTTTCTTGATGGTCTAGTCCGTTAATTACGATGCTTCTCTCTAATAGATATAGGTGTTCTGTGACCTAGCACTGACTTTACCTTAAGTCAGTACTGGCCAAGGCCTTAATAGTATCTACATCCCTATGTGTCATTATTAGAAGGTTGCTGGAGTCACCTTCCTTGCTCTTGTATGGGACCAGGATGGATTTCATGTCAGGGAAGAAAAGAACCTTCCAATCTGGTTCTTCGGGACTGCCTCCCACCAAAGGATGAGTCTCCTATTTAAAGATTGATAGTTTGCGTGTTTAGGGATAAATCACTAATTTTCAAAGTAATTAGTTTTTTCCTAGCTATACAAACCGGAGTACTGTATTTAAAGTTAACTTCCTTCCTCAACCACCTTACGAGGTCCTTGAGTCAAAGGTCAAAAGTGACGTAATACAGTCAGGCAAGCGCGTGTTCCCAGCCCCCCACTTACTTCCAATTAATGGCAGCACTTATCTGGTTAATAGTGTCAGTGGTCATCCCAGTTTGCTAAACACACTCTTATTTAAAGGACCCAGGTTTGTATACTTAGGAAAAATACAAATCAATTTAAAAATTTCTGATTTTTCCAAGTTATACAAACTTTAGTCCTTTAAAGTCACACTTCCCACTTCAATTGCCCCTCTCAGTCCTGAGCTGAATGTCATAAGTGAAGGGTCTTTGACAGGAAAGTGGACAAAGCTACTTGCCTATGCTCACCACCTGTTGTTACTTCCTTGTTAATGAGGCCCGAGGCTGTGGCCATCCTTCCGCTCCAACTGTTACGTCTAGCAGAGGCATAGTATGAATTCTTCTTCCTTGTGGTCTGCGTCAGTTCCAGCTCCACTGAATACATTACTGATTTTAAAGGATTGAGGTTTGCATAGCTAAGAAAAATACAAATTACTTTTACAATTTGTTATGTAGCCATTTCCTTTCTTCATTTTATTTTGATTGGGATTCCTTTGAGACACACAAAGAATAAGGAATACTGCAAAGCATTATATTTAGTTCTAGGTGTGGAATGGGGGTCTTTCAGTCTCAAATGGTACAAGTTAGTGTCACTGAGATTTAATTTCATGATAGGGGGACAGCTTATTGTTACTGTATTGAGTTTGCATTGAAAAACAAGTTTTGTATGTTAATTAAGAACTTTTTTGTCTTTTACATTTGTAACTATGTCGGTGTTTAAATTTTAGAAATTTATCATAGAATATATGTTATTTTTATTAGAATGATAAAAAAATTCATATGCATTCAAGAAAAAAATTATTGCTGCAAACACTGCGCTGCATTAATATAAAATGACAAAGTTGAAAAATATTAAATATCAATTAAGAAAATTCATCAAAATAAATGTCCTTGGTTTTTTTTGCTTTTCATTATTTAAGGTCTTTTTTTCAACTGCATGAGTTTTTTTATTGTTTAACCAACCAATTTTTATATATCGTGACTTATTGTATTATATATTAACAGGATGTGTTTGAAGTTCAAGAAAATAGCATCAAAAAGGGACAGACTGTTGTTATTGTGGATGATCTGTTAGCCACTGGAGGTAAGGGAATTTAATATTTTACAGAAACAGAATTTTAGTGATATTTATTATTCTTTTAATACTTACCTGTAAGTCCTAAGCATAATATCTAAGAAGCTATGAGCTTCTTGACCTTAATATGAAAATCAGAACTATCGTAAGTCCAACTGCATGGTTTAAACCACAATCAGTAGTCCAGGAAGACTGAAGTTGGACTCTCAAGGTTATCTGTGAGTCATAACACTGCTTACCACACATCTTGGAAGGTGGGAAAGTGATATAGTAATACTGAGAATTAGCATGAATTTAAATTTTCAAAAATTTTTTGAATAAATCTTAACTCATTATTCTAATACCATGTCATACTTGGATTTACCATGCAGTATGTTAGAAAAAAGCAACCCTTGCCTTATCTCAGCCAATTATTATTATTACAAGGTAAGCTACAACCCTAGTTGGAAAAGAAGGATGCTAGAAGCCCAAGGACTCCAACAGGAATAAATAACACAGTGACAAAAGGAAATAAATAAACTATAGGAGCAGCTTAATGTGAGGAAGATCATGAAAAACATAAAATACTTCCTCTATTGCAGCCCTTTTTTTAATTATAAGGTTCCTATAACTTACATATTCCTCACAACAAGAGTTAATATTGTCCAACTTGCCCTCTGATAGACAGATACATCTGGTGAATTTGTAAATTGAAAGTTAAAAAGTTCTACACATTTTCCCTCGGACCTTGACCATTCTATTGGAGAATTATGTTGACACTAGTTACAAGTTTTTCAAACTCTAAACAAAAAGGATTCAACAACACCAGTTTAAATATAGGAAACTTACAGTCTATTAAATTTCTTATTCCTGATCTAGATATTAATCTTTTGCACCGTCGTTCAATTAGTTCATTATGCATGTTGCATAAGATTTTTCATAACTCTGACCATCCTTTACATTCAGATCTTCTTGAAATTTCCATCCTGTTCGTAATACTAGGCAGGCAGTTAGTTCTAATAGCCAGGCCTTCTCCATCATGAGGCTCAATACTACACAGTATTCTAGAAGTTTTATTCCAGCTATGACCAAGTTGTGGAATGATCTTCCTAATCGGGTAGTTGAATCAGTAAACTTCAAAAGTTCAAAGTTGCTGCAAATGTTTTTATGTTGAACAGGCTGACAAAAGTCTTTTTAAAGTTTATATATGACATATCTGTTTTGACGTTGTTACTGTTTTTAGAATGATTTATTGTTAATTCATTCTCATCATTTATTTATTTCCTTATTTCCTTTCCTCACTGGGGTAATTTCCCTATTGGAGCCCTTGGGCTTATAGCATCTTGCTTTTCCAACTAGGGTTGTAGCTTGGATAGTAATAATAGTAATAATAATAATAAATGAATATAAAGAGACTTAAGAAAAACATTGTTCACAAACTTATTTACAAAGAAAATTAAATGAATCCTCTCCTTTACTTTAAATAACATATTAAATTAAGTCAAAATTATTTATAGATAGGCTGGTAAGTAGAGCTATAATATACTTCAATGGCTAGCAAGTTACTTTCAGCTACTGAGATGATGGTGTACTGAATTTAGGCTTGAAAATGTTGCAGAAGGGCGGCTGAAGTTTGGTTGAAGAAGTGAAGCTGGCATGATGACTTCTGGCCTGAAGACACCCCCTTTTGGCCTGAAGACATCACAGAAGGGGGGCTTCAAGTTGGGGCAGTAACTGTTTTCTCCCATAATTCGGAGATTGTGCAATTGGGAGAGCAGGAAGGGCTGGCAACTTTGTGTCGCAGGCAAGGGCTGACTACTTCTTGTCACATGCTGCTTCTCTACTTCACTGGTATGACATCCCTTCATCTAAAGTATGAAAAATTTTTTTGGAGAAAAATTTTTGTCAGCTGTAAGCAAACTTCCGTCGGAACCTGGCTTTGTCCGAACTCTTCTTTTCTGCGAATGCTGTTTATTTTTTAACCCTTTTACCCCCAAAGGACGTATTGGTACGTTTCACAAAAGCCATCCCTTTACCCCCATGGACGTACCGGTACGTCCTCGCAAAAAAATGCTATAAAAATTTTTTTTTTCATATTTTTGATAATTTTTTGAGAAAATTCAGGCATTTTCCAAGAGAATGAGACCAACCTGACCTCTCTATGACAAAAATTAAGGCTGTTAGAGCAATTTAAAGAAAATATACTGCAAAATGTGCTTGGAAAAAAATAACCCCCTGGGGGTTAAGGGTCGGAAATTTCCAAATAGCCTGGGGGTTAAAGGGTTAACCCCCTGCTTTCTATCCCATCTGGACTTTCTCTTCTGGAAAGTTATATACCACTGTATGGGCAGACATAATTACAACATGCAATTGTAATTTCCATATGAGGTTTTTTATATTCTGCATCCTGATTGGTTTCTTTAAAAATGCCCATTTCAGTGATGCCATAGAAACTTCTAGAAAAAAAATTCTTATTCCAAACTGAACCTAATGTTGCACCATAAGAAAAGCGTGGCATGGGAGGCCACATAATGATGATTCCACAAAAAATGATTTATGTCAAATCTCGATTTGTTCCCTTGTGTTAACAACAGTAATTAAGGTGGTGACATCTTTGACCAAGCACTAGCTGGATTTCTTCTCTTTGAAAAAATTAGGGAAAGGGATACAGTTTTTTATATTCAAATATATATTTAACATTACTGTATTGCATCTGCTCACAACAGCTGGGTACCACTTGTTTCTTTCCAAAGAGTGAAGTCGAGGCAGCTGTAGCAAAGTGGACGAATCCTCCACAGGATTCCCTGATCCACTGTGCAGTAGCCCTCAAGGGTCCTGTTTTTTTTTAAAGCAACAGCAACCAAGCCTTTGGTATGGAGAACATGTAGGTTCCCTCTTTCTTATTTCACCTACCAGTTCCTTCTTCCTCTTCATTTTCTTTAGAAACTTGTTATTAGAAGAGAGGAGACTGGAGTAGCTCTGTTTCCTTATGGGGCTATTTTTCCCAGTTGGTGCCCCTGAGCTTATAGCATCTTGCTTTTCCAACTAGGGTTTTAGCTTAGCTAGTAATAATAATAGTAATAAAGGAGGTCCCCACAAAAAGCTCCTTGGTGCTTCCAGTGAACACTCATCCCTTTTGAGAAGGAATGATATGTCTTATTCTGACTTTAACCTTAGGGCTTGGAAAAGTGAATGAGGTTGAGCACATGTGCTCTTCTTCATTGTTCCTCTCGGAACATAGGAACCCCTGACCTTAAAAATGGTTTATTCCAACACGGAGTACTTACCTCGAACTACTTTCTTAGGAGTATCTGGGATCTCCTCCCAACCGACCAGAGTTTTGTGTAGTCTACCCTATACCCATTTTCTATGAGGGGTAACCTCAGGCGGAGTGATACACGCCCTGAGGCTAACCCTGGGTCAGAGAGCATGCTTGCTCAGGTCTCGACCTCCAGTAAGGTCTCTGGTCGCGTCGCGATATCATCTCGCCGCTCTCCTTAATCCCAGTGTGACACTTTGTGTCTCACGCGGTTCCTTTGTGCTTTTCCCTTTGCTTTCCCTGTGCGTTCTTGTCTCGTAGTGCTTCCTACTGCGTTATGGAGCATCCCCGCCGTTGTCCTGGGCCTATGGCCGGTAAATCGTGTGGAGCGTTTCTATCGAAACCGGAAGTAGACCCGCACTTCTTGTGTTCGTCGTGTAGGGGCAGTGTGTGTTCCCCTACCGCCACGTGTCCTGGAACGAGGTGCAGTCTGTGTGTTATGGCACCAGAAAGAAGAAGGCGACGAAGAAGTCGCCTAGGAAGTCGAGCATCGCTTCTCCCCTTGCTTCGCCTGGCGTGTCATCGGGCCGAGCTTCCCTGCCACCCTCCCCTACCCAGAGTAGGGGACGAGGTAAGTCCATTGCAGGGAAGAGGCCTGTGGCCCTTCACCAGGAGTCTGAGCTGCAAGATGTGGGGTTGTGGCGTATTTCCAGGCAAGTGTGGGGCCTGAGGGAGGGTCGGGAGAGTGTGTGGGGGACGGAGTCCTGGTGCAAGCAGAGCACGTCTCCTCTGATGACCCTATGTGGGGGAAAAATGTCCCTAATTCTTCTCCAGCCTCCTGGGCTTGTTTTTCAGGAACTTCTGCAACCGAAGGTACCGCGGAGAAGGAACACTCGCCGACACAGGACCCCCTCGCATGGGTACCCCCGAAGACACCCTTCAGGTCCCCTCTGAGAATGGAAGAGGGCTTCGGTTCCTGGTCCCCCACTGAAGAGCGTCTGCGCTCCCCTCCAGCGCCATCTGCTACGGTTCCAGACGTCTTTCTACAGGCCCCGCCGACGGTCAAGCGTAGCTGGATCCCTCCTACGTCTTTGCATGAATCGGCCCCTCCTAAACAAGCCTACAAGTCGTTGGGTTCGTCAGTCGAGGCTTCTTCCTGCTCCTCGGAGGACGAAGCCCGGAAAAAACACAGAAGGCATCGAGAGAAGTCCCGCAGGAGGCACTCCCGCTCCAGGTCTCGCCACAGGAGAAGACGTTCCGGATCCACCAGGAGGAAATGGAGGAGAAGTGGCTCCCCAGACGAGGAATGGGTGGTTATACCTCGCAGCAGACTGTTGGAGTTAGCAGCGGTCCCAGGCTCTTCAGGTTGGCGCCCTAGAGGCCGTTCGCCGGAGAGGTACTCTTCCAGTAGCAGATTCGACCGACGGAGGGAGTCGTCGTTCCAGGTCCCAGCAGACAGGCATAAGTCCGCGAAGGTTCCGGCTCCATCCGCCCTGCGGAGAGAGTCGCCCCTTCGGTCTGGCAGCCGCGTCCAGACCTCCAGGACATCCCTGAGCCGCCAGGATCGTGAAGGACGGCTCCCCTCGTCGAGTAGACCCGCAGACACGTGGCATTGTACGACCTCACGGTCCCTGAAAATCAGGCCTTACTCAAGGAGCTGATTAGCTCGGGGGGTAAGGCCCTGAAATTTCTCCCATATCAGTCACTAGCACAGGCCGGCAACTGGGTCCTACGGAGGAGGGACACGGTCCTTAACAAGATAACCAGACGGCTCCCCGACAGAGAGGCGAGGTCCCTGAGAAGCTTAACCCTGTGGGATGACTCGATTTTCCCCCTGAAGGCAGCTGAGGAGTCGATTGAAAGGGTCAGAAAACTCAAGGACCAGGGCGATCCCAGACCTCCCCCAGTGAGGAGGCCCGCGCACAGAAGGTCGACCTCCGATGTTCCTCCGCCATCTCGGCCTACTCCTAGCCAGACCAGGAGAGACACCCCTAATACGGCCTGGTCACAGTCCTCTCAGCCCTCCCGTAGGGGAGCAGCCTCAGCTCAATCCTCCTATAGGCCTGCGTACGCAACGTCCAGAAGAGGGCGTTCAGGCCGCACCTCTAGGAGAAGATAGGGAGGGAGGCCCCCTACTCCTGCCGAAGCCTCAGATGTGGGGATGCCTCAAACACTCTTGGCAAGCATGGAAAGACCACGGAGCAGACCCGTGGACAGTGGCAGTCCTGAAGGAAGTGTACAGGTTACCTTTCCTAGCAGAACCCCCACCTCTGATACCAGATCAGCAGGCAGGGTGGCTAGCCCCCCAGGACCCCTTGAAAAAGACAGCCCTACAGGAAGAAGTCTCAGCGATGTTGGCAAAAGGAGCGATGGAACCAGTCAAGGACCCTGATCCGGGGTTCTACAGCAGGCTGTTCCTGGTGGAGAAGGTGACAGGGGGCTGGAGACCGGTCATAGACCTCTCAGCCCTCAACAAATTTGTGTGCAAGACCGACTTCAAGATGGACACTCCGAAGTCGGTCTTAGCGTCCTTGAGGGAAGGGGACTTCATGATGTCAGTAGACCTCAAGGACGCCTACTTCCAAATTGCAATTCACCCATCCAGCAGGAAGTACCTACGGGTGAAATGGGGTACCTAGGCGTTGCAGTTCAGGACCCTCTGCTTCAGGCTGTCCACAGCCCCTCAGGTCTTCACCAGGGTCTTCACAACAGTCTCAGCCTGGGCACACGAACAGGGCATTCGCCTGATTCGGTACCTAGACGACTGGTTGTTACTTTCAGCCTCAGAGAAGGTACTGAGGGAACAAGGCGCGAAGCTTCTGCGGTTCTGCAACGTCCTGGGTATCATCATCAACCTGAAGAAGTCCCAGTTGATACCCTCCACCAGGATGACCTACCTCGGAATGGTTCTGGACTCACGGTTGGCGAGAGCCTTCCCCTCCGCGGAGAGATTAGATAACCTAGACCGAGTCCCCCGCCCCTTCCTGTCGGACCAGCCCAGGAGAGCGAAGGACTGGCAGAGACTGATAGGACACCTTGTGTCATTAGAGAAACTGGTCCCCGAGGGCAGGCTGAAGCTCAGAGAGGTCCAGTGGAATCTGAAGGAGAACTGGAACCAGAGGGATTCCCCCCACAAGGTGATCCCGGTGTTTCCTGAGACGAAGGAAGTCCTAGAGTGGTGGTGTGGCAGGTCGAACACCCTCAAGGGAGTGCCCTTTGCGGCCGACCCTCCGGAGATGCTCCTGTTCATAGACGCATCAAAGGAGGGGTGGGGTGCCCATCTGCTCGGATGGTCAGCAAGAGGGACCTGGACGAGCGAGGAGAAAGCCCAGCACATAAACGTGTTAGAGATGCGGGCAGTACGAAGGGCGTGCCTAGAGTTCGTCCATCTACTCCGGGGGAATACCGTGGCGTTGATGTGCGACAACGCCAGGGTAGTGGCCTACATAAAGAAACAAGGAGGACTAAGATCGAAGGAGTTGTGTGTCCTCACGTTGGAACTGCTGGAATGGGCCAAAGTAGAACAGATCAGGATCTCAGCAAGGTTCATTCTGGAAAAAAGGAATGTCCTGGCCGATGGCCTCAGCAGGATGGGACAAGTAGTGTGTTCCGAATGGTCCCTGCACCCAGAAGTAGCCAGAACCATCATTCTGAAATGGGGGTCACCGGTGATGGATCTCTTCGCAACGAGGTTGAACGCTCAGCTCCCCGTGTTTTGTTCTCCTGTCCCAGACCCAAGAGCGGCGTTCGAGGACGCCTTCCAACATCCCTGGGACAACCTCGACGTTTATGCCTTCCCCCCTTTGGGATGCTCAGACAGGTCCTCAACAGAGTAAGAAGGGCGGACAACCTGTGGATGACTTTGGTAGCGCCTTGGTGGCCGGAGAAAGAATGGTTTGTAGATCTGAAAGAACTGGCACGACTTCCACCTTGGCCCCTTCCAGACAGGCCAGACCTTCTTCGGCAACCACATTTCCAAAGGCTTCACGAGAACCCTCGGTCCCTCCGGCTTCACGCGTGGAGGTTATCGAGCGTCTCCTGAGGAAAGAAGGCTATTCGTCGGGAACGGCAGCGAGTATGTCAGGCTACCTGAGACGATCATCGGCAGCAGTCTACCAAGCAAAGTGGGCCACCTTTACTAAGTGGTGCACCTCTAAGAACATCGGGCTCCTGAGGGCCTCCATCCCGGAGATAGCGGACTTCCTGGTTTATGTCAGGGACGTGGACTTCCTGGTTTATCTCAGGGACGTGGCAAACATGTCCATCCCGGCCATCAAGGGAGTACGGGCTGCTCTGGGTCAAGTCTTCCTCCTGAAGGGCATCGACCTAGGATCCTCCAGACATTTATCGATGCTCATTAAAAGCTTCGAACAATTGTGTCCCCCGCAAGCCGTTCGGGTGCCACAGTGGGACGTGGGCAGGGTCCTGAAGATGTTGTTAGGGCCTCCCTTCGAACCCCTAAAAGACATCGTGGACAAGGATCTCACCCTCAAGACGGTTTTCCTATTGGCATTAGCTTCGGCGAAACGAGTAGGGGAGATACATGGACTGTCCTACGAGGTCTCTCACTTGAAGGGTTGGCGAGAGCTCACCTTCAGGTTCGTGCCGTCCTTCGTTGCGAAGACCCAGAATCCTGCCGTGTGGGATCCCAGGTTTGAGGGGTTCTCAATACCAGCAATTCCTCGTTCGGACAACTCGAAGGACTTGCGTCTGTGCCCTGTCAGGGCCGTAAGAAAATACTTAGAGAGGACAGCCAGACTTCGGCCCGAGATCAAAAGTCTGTTTGAGTCCACGGGCCTGGTGAAGAAGCCAGTCTCGAAGAAAACTATCTCCTTCTGGTTGAGGCAGGTGATCATCAGGGCCTACAGTAAGGCAGGTATCCCCCTGCCGGGGAAGCCCAGACCCCACGACATTAGGGGTCTGAGCACCACGTTAGCGTTCGAGAAGAATATGGCAGTGGACCAAATCCTGAGAGCAGGCACCTGGGCTAACCAGTCTACCTTCACTGCTCATTACTTGAAGGACTATTCAAGGAAATCCCTGGACGGTTTCTCGATAGGTATCGTCGTTTCTGCGCTCCAAACTGTTTAAAGGTCTGGCCCTAGTGATAACCACGGGTAGAAAGTACAAGAGACACAGGTTCGTTCCTTAACCCTCTTGTTCTCCCCCCCCCCTTTTTTTCTGCTTAAAATGGTCTCAGATAGGACTCTGAGCCGGGATACAAGGACCCCTACTTTGGAAGGACATGGCTCCTAGGATTTCTTGCACAGGTGAGTTACTTAGACACTAAGATGAGTTTTTTTGTGTAGTTTCCCCTATTCTCGTTTTTCTTTGGGGTCATCAAGACCTAGCCTCCTATCTAGGTCTTGGGATATATCTCAGCACGGTCTCAGAGGGTTAAGGCCACTCCCACCTCCTAAAGTATAAGTCTCCTAAGAAAGTAGTTCGAGGTAAGTACTCCGTGTTGGAACAAATCACAAATTTTTAAGTAATTTGTATTTTTCCTAACAGTACTTACCTCAAACTACTTTCAGGTAATGGCCCGCCCTTCCTTCCCCGAGTGCCTTATGGAATTCTTAGAGACCTAAAACTACCAAGAACTTACTGGAGGTCGAGACCTGAGCAAGCATGCTCTCTGACCCAGGGTTAGCCTCAGGGCGCGTATCACTCCACCTGAGGTTACCCCTAATAGAAAATGGGTATAGGGTAGACTACACAAAACTCTGGTCGATTGGGAGGAGATCCCAGATACTCCTAAGAAAGTAGTTCGAGGTAAGTACTATTAGGAAAAATACAAATTACTTAAAAATTTGTGATGTTTCTCCCTCTCCCAGAGCACTTCTAGCAGATTTTTGACTCCTGCCAGCTTCTGCTGAAGCAGCCCCTCAGTAGTTTGAATCCCTTCTTTAAGGGTATACTCACAGACAACTTTGAGCTCTCTTTGCTTACAATGGAAATTGGGTCCTAGATTGGGATATTCCTTATCCTCAAGAAACTGGCATATACACTTGCGAACCTGAGGACGGCATCATATCTCTAGAGAGTTATGGGGTCCCTTGACTGGCCAGACAGTATTACATTGGATCCTTCTCTCTGGTTACGGTTCATTTTCCCTTTGCCTACACATACACTGAATAGTCTGGCCTATTCTTTACATATTCTCCTATGTCCTCATACACCTGACAACACTGAGATCACCAAACAATTCTTCTTCTCTCAAGGGGTGAACTACTGCTGTTCAGTGGCCACTTTTCTCTTTGTAAGGGTAGAAGAGAGACTTCAGCTATGGTAAGCAGCTCTTCTAGGAGGACACCCCAAAATCAAACCATTGTTCTCTAGTCTTGGGTAGTACCATAGCCTCTGTACCATGGTTTTTCAGTCTTGGGTTAGAGTTCTCTTGCTTGAGGGTACACTCGAGCACACTATTTTATCTAATTTTGCTTCCTCTTGTTTTGTTAAAGTTTTTATAGTTTATGTAGGAAGTATTTATTTTAGTTTTGTTGCTGTTCTTAAAATATTTACTTTTTCCTTCTTTCCTTTCCTTACTGGGCTATTTTCCCTGTTGGGGCACCTGGGCTTATAGCATCCTGCTTTTCCAATTAGGGTTGTAGCTTAGCAAATAATAATAATAATAATAATAATAGGGACCTATCCTTCGAGACTGTATTTCTTCTCTGCATTGGCAAGATGTTGGGAACTGCAGGCTCTCTTATCATGGCAATTGCACAGGGGTGGTTTTCTGCCATCTTCATCATTAGTGGGACATTTCAAGAACCCAGCACCTTCACAAGCCTCTCTCCAAAGGGCATTTGACACAGATGCATGATGTCCTTGAGTGCCTGGCTGGGCTTATATAGAGGGTTCAACATCTGGTACTAGAGAGTAACAGCCTTCTCTTAGTACTAGCTGGACATGAAGGAAGGAAGTATCTTTTCGTGACAGATGCACCTCCTGGATTACCTGCCGGTATGCTTTCAATCGAAGGTATTGTCTGAAATATTCCTGAACACTTTTTTCTCTATACTTTCAGGGTATTCCCTACATGCCCCTGGATCTCTGACCCTCCTTCCTTGGGTTCTGTGGTAGGTGCTCAATAGTTGTGTAACTCTCACAGCTCCTGTATTGGACAATAATGCATCTCATCTGAGTTAGCATATTTGGCATGTCTCAAGAGTATGTGAAATGACTGGTCCTTCTGCCTTTTGTTTTTCTCTTGACGGGATGAAGTCGTCGAACCATTTACATGCTGGTCGGGCAACTGATGCTGGTGAGTTATGTGACGGCGAGCCTTTCTAGCAGGCTACATTCTGCCATGGAACAACACCTCCATCCTTCTTACTAGGGGTGAGGATGAGTTGGTATCTTCCATTCACATTGCTCTGCTATGTCTGATTCAATGCTCACAGTGTGATCTCACTAATAAAGGAATAGATTTTCCATGGCCTAGTAATGACTTGGGTTAATCTAGCACTTCCACATACCCTTGTGGGGCTGTTAGGAAGTTGTTGGAGTTACAGGAAGAATGACATGTCCAGGGAAGAAAAGAACACTCCAGTCTTGTTTTAGATGAAATGCCTCCCACCAAGAGTAAGTCTCTTAAAGGATAGAAGGTTTATAACTGCATAGGAAAAAAATAAAAAAAAATTTTCATTTGTATTTTTCTTACACATGTGAAGCCTTATAAGTTATAATTCACTCCTCAACCACTGTTCTTAGTCTTAACACCAAAGGTCAAAAGTGACGTGATACAGTCAGTCAGGATGACCTCCCCCATCTACCTCCTGCTAGCTACCACACCTACCTTGTTCACGAATCACTGGCTGTCCTAGCTCCATTGAAGAAATTTACCTGATTAAAGTACTCAGATTTGTATATCTAGAAAACTATTAATTACTTTGAAAATTTGTGATATTTGAGATGGTTGTACACATAACTAATGTATAGGTAAAGAAATAATCAACCACATTTTTCAAGAAAGTAGTACTTTTTTTTATAATCGCCATACTCGCATGATAACTTTCGTTGTCTCGGCTTTAACCCAATTTCTATATGGGGTAGCATGATATTTAAGTGAATTATAAATGTTTCTCCTCTCAAATAGGTTTATTTTGTATAAACCATATTTTATCCACTAATGTAATAAAAAATAAGATTTTATCAGCTTGAAACGGGTTCAAACCTTGAAATTGGCAAATATCTATTTTATAGAAAAATCAGGAAGCCAATTTCCTTAATTAATTATTTTATAATTTGTTACTAGATTAGTAACTTTATTCATATTTTCATTTTAATATGGTGTCAAATAACAAACAAAAAAGTAGTTAGGCTACAATATTCTTATAGAATTATACACAAGTTTATCACATTCATTTCTGTTTATGAAACAAACTAGCTACAGGTGATGAATACATACATTGTTTTTGGGCTCGGCCATGTCGTCCTGATGGAAGGTTCCTTTAGGTAGCTTTCTAAGGGATATTTGCTGCAGTGATACTCCAAGAGAATTAACCATAGGTCTCTAGAATTCTAACTCCTGGCGCGAGTATCCTTAATATATCTTTAAGGATATCGTATAATATCAGGGGACGTATTTTTTGATACGACACATAGCAATCTTCACCCCGAATAGATTTAACTCTTTGAGGGGGAAGAGTGGCGATCAAAGGGGAGCCGTTATCAAGGTACCCAGTGGACCCCCTCCCTGTACTACTACGGCCCTTTATTCCTTTCGACTGTAGCATTTAAGCTAAGTGCGCTCCCACGTTTCTCTCGGTGTTGTTACGGTTTATTGGAATATTATCATGCAATCTCCAGCATCTTCAGCCTCTGGAAAGTTGAGTATTTAATCTTTCCTCTGTATAATTTACAGCTCCCTTCTCAAAGTTAAATTAGCATGATTTAGATGTGTTAAGTGGAGCACAGCCATCCCCGGAGGCGGCCATTTTGAGACCGCTATCGCACGTCATAAATGCAATTTTTGGGCTCAGGCCATGTCGTCCTGATGGAAGGTTCCTTTAAGTAGCTTCCTAGGGTATATGTGACTACAGTGATATTCCCAGAGAATTTAACTTAAGGTCTCCAGAATTCTAACTCCTGGCACGAATATCCTTAAAGTTTCCTTTTAGGATATCGCATAATATCAGGGGACGTATTCTTGACACACCACGTAGCAATCTTCACCCCGCATAGCGTTTACGCTTCGAAGGGGAAAAGTGGCAAAATAAAAGAGGAGTTGTTAATAAGGTTCCCTTCCTCCATTACTGTTTGAGTACTCAGATGGCGCCATAATCGCCGCCATCTTTATTCCTTTTTCTGTAGCGATATTGCTCGGTGGTTTTCCCAGTGCTCTCTCCTGATTTTGGATTTATTATGCAATCTCCAGCCTCTTCTGCCTCTGGAAAGTTGAGTATTTAATTCTTATGCTGTATAAATATAGGTCTAGCTGTAAAGTAAAAAATTGAAGGAATTAAACATAATTTTTGGCAGAGCTATTGCCTGGACCGGAGGCGTCTTTGGCGCTGTCGTTCATAACGCATGAGTTATTTAGTTAGCTAGAACGACTTTCCCAGTATAATAGCTTAAATAAGGGATTTTGACGAAGGAAAAATCTATTTCTGGGCTCAACCTGTGTCGCTCCATGAAATGCTCCTTAAAGCACCAATTCAAAGGTATAAATACTGCTAAATATACCAGAGTAAAAAGTTGCATGGAATGCTAGGAATATATCCAGCTCGCTCACCCTAAAGGGCGTCGGTATTAAAACTGGGGCGAGTGATACCACTACCAGAGATCCCTTTCCAATTAGACTTCTCCCTCCTCAAAATCCCCCGTTACTACAAGGTGCCATTCACTACAGCTACTGCCCCCCCACCACTACCTAACCTTCTCCCATCATTCCTTGTTAACAACCGTGAACGTTCGGACGTGTTTTTCGTAGCTCTCTGTTATTTTGTTTTTGAAGATGTCAAACGTTTTGGAGATCCCTGCTCCCAAATTGAGTATTATATTTGTCTGTTTGGGATTTCTAGGTAGCGACACACGTTCATTCAATAACTTTGTTGGGTTTTATCTCAGCCGCTTTGTTGACGCTCCCTTACGGGTGTGTGTGCGGTCCTTTGGTGTCGCTTCCTCGGGATCTCTTTGTTTTGTAAGACTTTTTATTAGTTCCTTATACTAATTGCAGTCTTATTTTTGTGTTATGGACATCTAATTTAGCTATTTAGTCTTCATTGCTAGGAATTAATTATATTATGCCGATGGTATTCATTTAGTTCGGCGATTTAGGTAGTCGATCTATGCTAGGCTTCCTAGCCTAGGCGTTTTAGTTTACTCTCTTGCATGATATAATAAGTGTTCCTGGTGTTAATACAATTTAAATGAAGATATTAGGCAATTTACACATGTAAGATATATTGATTGCATATAAAATTTTCCTCTCCAAGATAGTATACGAGAGAGCTTCGATGAGTTAGGTAGTCGATCTCATTGTCACTAGGCTAGTAGCCTAGGGGCTTTAGTATGCTTTCATACAATCTCCCCAGTTATTATTATTATTATTATTATTAAATGCTAAGCTACAACCCTAGTTGGAAAAGCAGGATGCTATAAGCCCAGGGGCCCCAAGAGGGAAAATAGCTCAGTGAGGAAAGGAAACAAGGAAAAATAAAATATTTTAAGAATAGTAACAACATTTAAATAAATATTTCCTATATAAACAATAAAAACTTCAACAAAACAAGAGAAAGAGAAACTAGATACAATAGTGTGCCTGAGTGTACCCTCAAGCAAGAGAACTCTAACCCAAGACAGTGGAAGGCCATGGTACAGAGGCTATAGCACTACCCAAGACTAGAGAACAATGGTTTGATTTTGGAGTGTCCTTCTCCTAGAAGAGCTGCTTACCATAGCTAAAGAGTCTCTTCTACCCTTACCAAGAGGAAAGTAGCCACTGAACAATTACATTGCCGTAGTTAACCCCTTGGGTGAAGAAGAATTGTTTAGTAATCTCAGTGTTGTCAGGTGTATGAGGACAGAGGAGAATCTGTAAAGAATAGGCCAGACTATTCGGTGTCTGTGAAGGCAAAGGGAAAGAACCGTAACCAGAGAGAAGGATCCAATATGGTACTGTCTGGCCAGTCAAAGGACCCCCTAACTCTCTAGCGGTAGTATCTCAACGGGCGGATGGTGCCCTGGCCAACCTACTACATACAAATGTATAGGGTAATCCCTCCTTCCCTCTGTGGGTAGCCTAAGGCTACAATCCTAGTTGGTCTTGCCTCGAGTTGTCATTCAGGCAAGGTTAGGCTAGGGTTTTTCTGCTCCTTCCCCTAGCTACAGATGGTAAGCTTTGGGTTTAGGTCAGAACCTCAGAGTATATGTCGTGTGCCGGCAGCCGGTCGACAGGGTGAATGTATTCCCGTTGGGCTTTGGTTGTCGGCATAGGAGGCTTAGCCTCCCTAGACTGCACTTGAAGGGGTCATTTGATCCCTTTTTCTCCCTGTGGTTTAGTCGACTAGTCCTGTGCTTGCAGACCCTAGGCTGCAGAAAAGAGATTTTCTGCTGCCTAGGATGGCGCCGGCTCTGGAAATCTGTTTCTCTATGATAAAGGGTGGCGGCTAGATGATGCCGGCCCCCTTACTTTATTGGCAGACCCTAGGCTGGGGAATGAATTCTCCGTCCGCCTAGGATGCCGCTGATACTGAAACAGAGTTTCTTCGAGGTGTGGTAGGACCGGCTTACTACTGGCTCCTCTCACACCTTATACAGGACCCTTTCCCCCTCCCCATTCTTTCCTTTAGTGATGGCCTAGCCATCACATCCCTTTGGCCATCGTCCTGCAATCTCGCCGCTTGCCGGCAGGTTGTAGGGCCGGCTTGGGCTTCTGCTTGTATGGCCTAGTCGTTCAGCTCCCCTATCGGACACAGTACTACGGGAGAGCTGTGTCAGCAGAACCAGCTGCCGGCAGAAGACCCATTAACTTTGGAATGTTCTCCAGTCCTCCCTTGGGCTGCCATTCACATCCTATGACCAGCAGGGACCGGCAACGGAGGTGGATGGGTGGAAGCTTGATTATCTTATAATCTCCCCTTCCATTAGAACATGCATTCCGGAGGAAGGAAGTGAGACAGTGCTCTTACATCACCCTTCACTCCTTGCTTTCTCTCTCTCTCTTGGCTAGTGCCGCCAGGTATTAACCTAACTGGCGGCTGCCGGCCACTAACCTAACCGGCAAGATGCTGGCTAGACTTGTGGACCGACAGCCAATGATTCACTGACATAACTGACTCAGCCGTCAAGAGCCGGCCGAGTTTGGTCTATCGGCAACTACCCTGTCACATAGATTGCTGTCTGGGCTAGTGTGGCGACCCCGCCGGCGTCCAGTAAGCCGCCGGCAATCCGGTGGGCTGCAGACAGAAAACTGTGGTATAATAGTATACAGTAGTTAAAAAATTTTCCAACATACTCTGTGTGTCCAGGCGCAGTCTATTGTTGAGACCTTATAGATAGGGAAAGGATTTCCCTTGCTATATACTGATAGATGATCAGTTATTAATGACCCTCATTATTAATCCCTTTGGAAGTGAGTGTTGGCTACACTCTTCTATCCTTATAGGCTAGATTCTTCCACCGGGCCTCCTGAGGAAGATAACCCTAGGATTAATATTGAGGGAGGTCACAGCAATTGGCTGGGCAGGAAACACATGTATGTGTCTTTCCTAATTCATTTCTGGCTTATCTATCCTAAGCCATATGCAATAAAATAAAATGGAAAATATTAGTAATAATATTTATCAGTTTATCTAGTGAGATGAACTACAGTATACTCATTTTATTTTCCCCTCTTTCCAGGAGGACCATGTGAAGTGCGGCAGCATCTTATGCAACGTTCTTAGCAAGGATTTCTGCGGCCACCTGGAGTGTAGGACACACTCCCATTGTTCCATCACCAAGGGACCTCTCAAATATTGGGACCCCCAGGTATGTACTGTGTGCAAAGACTTGGTTTATGAGGCTTTTGAGAACCCCAAGACAACGTAGTCAAGGGATGCAGCTCGGAACAAGCTGCGCAGATGTGTTCGTGGCTTCCAAAAAAATGCCACAGGGCCTTACCTCCCCAACGAGCATATGAGGGCCTATCTTTTCCCCAAAGCATCTGCGGATGCTGTCATTCCTCAGCCTCACCCTGAGATCCCTTGCATCCAGATAGCCGTGGACACGGATGTCTCGGATGCGATGAAGGACATCCATCTAGATGATGAAAGGATGTCAGAGGACACCGAAAAGGACCTTCTAGCTGAAGGTCAAGAAGAGGAGTCTACGTAGGCTCCAATGACGGAATAGGATGAAGTCGAAACAGTGTCTATTTCGTCGGTTCCTGCCCCAGAACCAGTCCCCTCTACGTCCTCCGCTCCTCCACCTGAAAAGTCGGATGACACCCTGTCTGCCATCAAAGCCATGATGGAGATGTTTCAGAAGAAGAGCGAAGAAAGGGAAGCTGCGCTAAGGAAGGAGATTCACCAGCTTGCAGCGACCCGTGGGTCTCATAGGAGACTGAAAGTAAAGGATCTTCCCTCGTGGTCCGAGGTAAACCCATGGAGGCATACTGAGTACATGCCAATAACAAACGGCAAGATCTGTATTTCAGAAAAGCTGGGAGCAGTCCTTATTGAGGACATTGAGTTCTGGCCCAGCTTTGAGTCCTATCCTGACTGCTTTGTTCGTCTAAGGACGGAACCCGTCTCCAAGGAGGGGATTCTTCCACCGGGCCTCCTGAGGAGGATAACCCTAGGATTAATATTGAGGGAGGTCACAGCAATTGGCTGGGCAGGAAACACATGTATGTATCTTTCCTTATTCATTTCTTGCTTATCTATCCTAGGCCATATGCAATAAAATAAAATGGAAAATATTAGTAATAATATTTATTAGTTTATCTAGTGAGATGAACTACAGTATACTCATTTCATTTTCCTCTCTTTCCAGGATGACCATGTGAAGTGCGGCAGCATCTTATGCAACGTTCTTAGCAAGGATTTCTGCGGCCACCTGGAGTGTAGGACACGCTCCCATTGTTCCATCACCAAGGGACCTCTCAAATATTGGGACCCCCAGGTATGTACTGTGTGCAAAGACTTGGTTTATGAGGCTTTTGAGAACCCCAAGACAACGTAGTCAAGGGATGCAGCTCGGAACAAGCTGCGCAGATGTGTTCGTGGCTTCCAAAAAAATGCCACAGGGCCTTACCTCCCCAACGAGCATATGAGGGCCTATCTTTTCCCCAAAGCATCTGCGGATGCTGTCATTCCTCAGCCTCACCCTGAGATCCCTTGCATCCAGATAGCCGTGGACACGGATGTCTCGGATGCGATGAAGGACATCCATCTAGATGATGAAAGGATGTCAGAGGACACCGAAAAGGACCTTCTAGCTGAAGGTCAAGAAGAGGAGTCTACGTAGGCTCCAATGACGGAATAGGATGAAGTCGAAACAGTGTCTATTTCGTCGGTTCCTGCCCCAGAACCAGTCCCCTCTACGTCCTCCGCTCCTCCACCTGAAAAGTCGGATGACACCCTGTCTGCCATCAAAGCCATGATGGAGATGTTTCAGAAGAAGAGCGAAGAAAGGGAAGCTGCGCTAAGGAAGGAGATTC
The DNA here is from genome assembly GCF_036898095.1 of Palaemon carinicauda. Lineage (NCBI taxonomy): Eukaryota > Metazoa > Arthropoda > Malacostraca > Decapoda > Palaemonidae > Palaemon > Palaemon carinicauda. The sequence continues at coordinate 106,344,400 of NC_090725.1, read as the reverse complement.
ACCAGCTTGCAGCGACCCGTGGGTCTCATAGGAGACTGAAAGTAAAGGATCTTCCCTCGTGGTCCGAGGTAAACCCATGGAGGCATACTGAGTACATGCCAATAACAAACGGCAAGATCTGTATTTCAGAAAAGCTGGGAGCAGTCCTTATTGAGGACATTGAGTTCTGGCCCAGCTTTGAGTCCTATCCTGACTGCTTTGTTCGTCTAAGGACGGAACCCGTCTCCAAGGAGGGGATTCTTCCACCGGGCCTCCTGAGGAGGATAACCCTAGGATTAATATTGAGGGAGGTCACAGCAATTGGCTGGGCAGGAAACACATGTATGTATCTTTCCTTATTCATTTCTTGCTTATCTATCCTAGGCCATATGCAATAAAATAAAATGGAAAATATTAGTAATAATATTTATTAGTTTATCTAGTGAGATGAACTACAGTATACTCATTTCATTTTCCTCTCTTTCCAGGATGACCATGTGAAGTGCGGCAGCATCTTATGCAACGTTCTTAGCAAGGATTTCTGCGGCCACCTGGAGTGTAGGACACGCTCCCATTGTTCCATCACCAAGGGACCTCTCAAATATTGGGACCCCCAGGTATGTACTGTGTGCAAAGACTTGGTTTATGAGGCTTTTGAGAACCCCAAGACAATGGAGTCAAGGGATGCAGCTCGGAACAAGCTGCGCAGATGGGTTCGAGGCTTCCAGAAAAATGCCACGGGGCCTTACCTCCCCAACGAGCATATGAGGGCCTATCTTTTCCCCAAAGCATCTGCGGCTGCTGTCATTCCTCAGTCTCACCCTGAGATCCCTTGCATTCAGATAGCCATGGACACGGATGTCTCGGATGCAATGAAGGACATCCATCTAGATGATGAAAGGATGTCAGAGGTGTCAGAGGACACCGAATAGGACCTTCAAGCTGAAGGTCAAGAAGAGTTTATCACATTCATTTCTGTTTATGAAACAAACTAGCTACAGGTGATGAATACATACATTGTTTTTGGGCTCGGCCATGTCGTCCTGATGGAAGGTTCCTTTAGGTAGCTTTCTAAGGGATATTTGCTGCAGTGATACTCCAAGAGAATTAACCATAGGTCTCTAGAATTCTAACTCCTGGCGCGAGTATCCTTAATATATCTTTAAGGATATCGTATGATATCAGGGGACGTATTTTTTGATACGACACATAGCAATCTTCACCCCGAATAGATTTAACTCTTTGAGGGGGAAGAGTGGCGATCAAAGGGGAGCCGTTATCAAGGTACCCAGTGGACCCCCTCCCTGTACTACTACGGCCCTTTATTCCTTTCGACTGTAGCATTTAAGCTAAGTGCGCTCCCACGTTTCTCTCGGTGTTGTTACGGTTTATTGGAATATTATCATGCAATCTCCAGCATCTTCAGCCTCTGGAAAGTTGAGTATTTAATCTTTCCTCTGTATAATTTACAGCTCCCTTCTCAAAGTTAAATTAGCATGATTTAGATGTGTTAAGTGGAGCACAGCCATCCCCGGAGGCGGCCATTTTGAGACCGCTATCGCACGTCATAAATGCAATTTTTGGGCTCAGGCCATGTCGTCCTGATGGAAGGTTCCTTTAAGTAGCTTCCTAGGGTATATGTGACTACAGTGATATTCCCAGAGAATTTAACTTAAGGTCTCCAGAATTCTAACTCCTGGCACGAATATCCTTAAAGTTTCCTTTTAGGATATCGCATAATATCAGGGGACGTATTCTTGACACACCACGTAGCAATCTTCACCCCGCATAGCGTTTACGCTTCGAAGGGGAAAAGTGGCAAAATAAAAGAGGAGCTGTTAATAAGGTTCCCTTCCTCCATTACTGTTTGAGTACTCAGATGGCGCCATAATCGCCGCCATCTTTATTCCTTTTTCTGTAGCGATATTGCTCGGTGGTTTTCCCAGTGCTCTCTCCTGATTTTGGATTTATTATGCAATCTCCAGCCTCTTCTGCCTCTGGAAAGTTGAGTATTTAATTCTTATGCTGTATAAATATAGGTCTAGCTGTAAAGTAAAAAATTGAAGGAATTAAACATAATTTTTGGCAGAGCTATTGCCTGGACCGGAGGCGTCTTTGGCGCTGTCGTTCATAACGCATGAGTTATTTAGTTAGCTAGAACGACTTTCCCAGTATAATAGCTTAAATAAGGGATTTTGACGAAGGAAAAATCTATTTCTGGGCTCAACCTGTGTCGCTCCATGAAATGCTCCTTAAAGCACCAATTCAAAGGTATAAATACTGCTAAATATACCAGAGTAAAAAGTTGCATGGAATGCTAGGAATATATCCAGCTCGCTCACCCCTAAAGGGCGTCGGTATTAAAAATGGGGCGAGTGATACCACTACCAGAGATCCCTTTCCAATTAGACTTCTCCCTCCTCAAAATCCCCCGTTACTACAAGGTGCCATTCACTACAGCTACTGCCCCCCCACCACTACCTAACCTTCTCCCATCATTCCTTGTTAACAACCGTGAACGTTCGGACGTGTTTTTCGTAGCTCTCTGTTATTTTGTTTTTGAAGATGTCAAACGTTTTGGAGATCCCTGCTCCCAAATTGAGTATTATATTTGTCTGTTTGGGATTTCTAGGTAGCGACACACGTTCATTCAATAACTTTGTTGGGTTTTATCTCAGCCGCTTTGTTGACGCTCCCTTACGGGTGTGTGTGCGGTCCTTTGGTGTCGCTTCCTCGGGATCTCTTTGTTTTGTAAGACTTTTTATTAGTTCCTTATACTAATTGCAGTCTTATTTTTGTGTTATGGACATCTAATTTAGCTATTTAGTCTTCATTGCTAGGAATTAATTATATTATGCCGATGGTATTCATTTAGTTCGGCGATTTAGGTAGTCGATCTATGCTAGGCTTCCTAGCCTAGGCGTTTTAGTTTACTCTCTTGCATGATATAATAAGTGTTCCTGGTGTTAATACAATTTAAATGAAGATATTAGGCAATTTACACATGTAAGATATATTGATTGCATATAAAATTTTCCTCTCCAAGATAGTATACGAGAGAGCTTCGATGAGTTAGGTAGTCGATCTCATTGTCACTAGGCTAGTAGCCTAGGGGCTTTAGTATGCTTTCATACAATCTCCCCAGTTACCCTAATGTATAGGGTAATCCCTCCTTCCCTCTGTGGGTAGCCTAAGGCTACAATCCTAGTTGGTCTTGCCTCGAGTTGTCATTCAGGCAAGGTTAGGCTAGGGTTTTTCTGCTCCTTCCCCTAGCTACAGATGGTAAGCTTTGGGTTTAGGTCAGAACCTCAGAGTATATGTCGTGTGCCGGCAGCCGGTCGACAGGGTGAATGTATTCCCGTTGGGCTTTGGTTGTCGGCATAGGAGGCTTAGCCTCCCTAGACTGCACTTGAAGGGGTCATTTGATCCCTTTTTCTCCCTGTGGTTTAGTCGACTAGTCCTGTGCTTGCAGACCCTAGGCTGCAGAAAAGAGATTTTCTGCTGCCTAGGATGGCGCCGGCTCTGGAAATCTGTTTCTCTATGATAAAGGGTGGCGGCTAGATGATGCCGGCCCCCTTACTTTATTGGCAGACCCTAGGCTGGGGAATGAATTCTCCGTCCGCCTAGGATGCCGCTGATACTGAAACAGAGTTTCTTCGAGGTGTGGTAGGACCGGCTTACTACTGGCTCCTCTCACACCTTATACAGGACCCTTTCCCCCTCCCCATTCTTTCCTTTAGTGATGGCCTAGCCATCACATCCCTTTGGCCATCGTCCTGCAATCTCGCCGCTTGCCGGCAGGTTGTAGGGCCGGCTTGGGCTTCTGCTTGTATGGCCTAGTCGTTCAGCTCCCCTATCGGACACAGTACTACGGGAGAGCTGTGTCAGCAGAACCAGCTGCCGGCAGAAGACCCATTAACTTTGGAATGTTCTCCAGTCCTCCCTTGGGCTGCCATTCACATCCTATGACCAGCAGGGACCGGCAACGGAGGTGGATGGGTGGAAGCTTGATTATCTTATAATCTCCCCTTCCATTAGAACATGCATTCCGGAGGAAGGAAGTGAGACAGTGCTCTTACATCACCCTTCACTCCTTGCTTTCTCTCTCTCTCTTGGCTAGTGCCGCCAGGTATTAACCTAACTGGCGGCTGCCGGCCACTAACCTAACCGGCAAGATGCTGGCTAGACTTGTGGACCGACAGCCAATGATTCACTGACATAACTGACTCAGCCGTCAAGAGCCGGCCGAGTTTGGTCTATCGGCAACTACCCTGTCACATAGATTGCTGTCTGGGCTAGTGTGGCGACCCCGCCGGCGTCCAGTAAGCCGCCGGCAATCCGGTGGGCTGCAGACAGAAAACTGTGGTATAATAGTATACAGTAGTTAAAAAATTTTCCAACATACTCTGTGTGTCCAGGCGCAGTCTATTGTTGAGACCTTATAGATAGGGAAAGGATTTCCCTTGCTATATACTGATAGATGATCAGTTATTAATGACCCTCATTATTAATCCCTTTGGAAGTGAGTGTTGGCTACACTCTTCTATCCTTATAGGCTAGATTCTTCCACCGGGCCTCCTGAGGAAGATAACCCTAGGATTAATATTGAGGGAGGTCACAGCAATTGGCTGGGCAGGAAACACATGTATGTGTCTTTCCTAATTCATTTCTGGCTTATCTATCCTAAGCCATATGCAATAAAATAAAATGGAAAATATTAGTAATAATATTTATCAGTTTATCTAGTGAGATGAACTACAGTATACTCATTTTATTTTCCCCTCTTTCCAGGAGGACCATGTGAAGTGCGGCAGCATCTTATGCAACGTTCTTAGCAAGGATTTCTGCGGCCACCTGGAGTGTAGGACACACTCCCATTGTTCCATCACCAAGGGACCTCTCAAATATTGGGACCCCCAGGTATGTACTGTGTGCAAAGACTTGGTTTATGAGGCTTTTGAGAACCCCAAGACAACGTAGTCAAGGGATGCAGCTCGGAACAAGCTGCGCAGATGTGTTCGTGGCTTCCAAAAAAATGCCACAGGGCCTTACCTCCCCAACGAGCATATGAGGGCCTATCTTTTCCCCAAAGCATCTGCGGATGCTGTCATTCCTCAGCCTCACCCTGAGATCCCTTGCATCCAGATAGCCGTGGACACGGATGTCTCGGATGCGATGAAGGACATCCATCTAGATGATGAAAGGATGTCAGAGGACACCGAAAAGGACCTTCTAGCTGAAGGTCAAGAAGAGGAGTCTACGTAGGCTCCAATGACGGAATAGGATGAAGTCGAAACAGTGTCTATTTCGTCGGTTCCTGCCCCAGAACCAGTCCCCTCTACGTCCTCCGCTCCTCCACCTGAAAAGTCGGATGACACCCTGTCTGCCATCAAAGCCATGATGGAGATGTTTCAGAAGAAGAGCGAAGAAAGGGAAGCTGCGCTAAGGAAGGAGATTCACCAGCTTGCAGCGACCCGTGGGTCTCATAGGAGACTGAAAGTAAAGGATCTTCTCTCGTGGTCCGAGGTAAACCCATGGAGGCATACTGAGTACATGCCAATAACAAACGGCAAGATCTGTATTTCAGAAAAGCTGGGAGCAGTCCTTATTGAGGACATTGAGTTCTGGCCCAGCTTTGAGTCCTATCCTGACTGCTTTGTTCGTCTAAGGACGGAACCCGTCTCCAAGGAGGGGATTCTTCCACCGGGCCTCCTGAGGAGGATAACCCTAGGATTAATATTGAGGGAGGTCACAGCAATTGGCTGGGCAGGAAACACATGTATGTATCTTTCCTTATTCATTTCTTGCTTATCTATCCTAGGCCATATGCAATAAAATAAAATGGAAAATATTAGTAATAATATTTATTAGTTTATCTAGTGAGATGAACTACAGTATACTCATTTCATTTTCCTCTCTTTCCAGGATGACCATGTGAAGTGCGGCAGCATCTTATGCAACGTTCTTAGCAAGGATTTCTGCGGCCACCTGGAGTGTAGGACACGCTCCCATTGTTCCATCACCAAGGGACCTCTCAAATATTGGGACCCCCAGGTATGTACTGTGTGCAAAGACTTGGTTTATGAGGCTTTTGAGAACCCCAAGACAACGTAGTCAAGGGATGCAGCTCGGAACAAGCTGCGCAGATGTGTTCGTGGCTTCCAAAAAAATGCCACAGGGCCTTACCTCCCCAACGAGCATATGAGGGCCTATCTTTTCCCCAAAGCATCTGCGGATGCTGTCATTCCTCAGCCTCACCCTGAGATCCCTTGCATCCAGATAGCCGTGGACACGGATGTCTCGGATGCGATGAAGGACATCCATCTAGATGATGAAAGGATGTCAGAGGACACCGAAAAGGACCTTCTAGCTGAAGGTCAAGAAGAGGAGTCTACGTAGGCTCCAATGACGGAATAGGATGAAGTCGAAACAGTGTCTATTTCGTCGGTTCCTGCCCCAGAACCAGTCCCCTCTACGTCCTCCGCTCCTCCACCTGAAAAGTCGGATGACACCCTGTCTGCCATCAAAGCCATGATGGAGATGTTTCAGAAGAAGAGCGAAGAAAGGGAAGCTGCGCTAAGGAAGGAGATTCACCAGCTTGCAGCGATCCGTGGGTCTCATAGGAGACTGAAAGTAAAGGATCTTCCCTCGTGGTCCGAGGTAAACCCATGGAGGCATACTGAGTACATGCCAATAACAAACGGCAAGATCTGTATTTCAGAAAAGCTGGGAGCAGTCCTTATTGAGGACATTGAGTTCTGGCCCAGCTTTGAGTCCTATCCTGACTGCTTTGTTCGTCTAAGGACGGAACCCGTCTCCAAGGAGGGGATTCTTCCACCGGGCCTCCTGAGGAGGATAACCCTAGGATTAATATTGAGGGAGGTCACAGCAATTGGCTGGGCAGGAAACACATGTATGTATCTTTCCTTATTCATTTCTTGCTTATCTATCCTAGGCCATATGCAATAAAATAAAATGGAAAATATTAGTAATAATATTTATTAGTTTATCTAGTGAGATGAACTACAGTATACTCATTTCATTTTCCTCTCTTTCCAGGATGACCATGTGAAGTGCGGCAGCATCTTATGCAACGTTCTTAGCAAGGATTTCTGCGGCCACCTGGAGTGTAGGACACGCTCCCATTGTTCCATCACCAAGGGACCTCTCAAATATTGGGACCCCCAGGTATGTACTGTGTGCAAAGACTTGGTTTATGAGGCTTTTGAGAACCCCAAGACAACGGAGTCAAGGGATGCAGCTCGGAACAAGCTGCGCAGATGGGTTCGAGGCTTCCAGAAAAATGCCACGGGGCCTTACCTCCCCAACGAGCATATGAGGGCCTATCTTTTCCCCAAAGCATCTGCGGCTGCTGTCATTCCTCAGTCTCACCCTGAGATCCCTTGCATTCAGATAGCCATGGACACGGATGTCTCGGATGCAATGAAGGACATCCATCTAGATGATGAAAGGATGTCAGAGGTGTCAGAGGACACCGAATAGGACCTTCAAGCTGAAGGTCAAGAAGAGGAGTCTACGTTGGCTCCAGAGACGGAAGAGGATGAAGTCGAAACAGTGTCTGTTTCGTTGGTTCCTGCCCCAGAACCAGTCCCCTCTACGTCCTCCGCTCCTCCACCTGAAAAGTCGGATGACACCCTGTCTGCCATCAAAGCCATGCTGGAGAGGTTTCAGAAGAAGAGCGAAGAAAGGGAAGCTGCGCTAAGGAAGGAGATTCACCAGCTTGCAGCGACCCGTGGGTCTCATAGGAGACTGAAAGTAAAGGATCTTCCCTCGTGGTCCGAGGTAAACCCATGGAGGCATGCCGAGTACATGCCAATAACAAACGGCAAGATCTGTATTTCAGAAAAGCTGGGAGCAGTCCTTATTGAGGACATTGAGTTCTGGCCCAGCTTTGAGTCCTATCCTGACTGCTTTGTTCGTCTAAGGACGGAACCCGTCTCCAAGGAGGAGATTCTTCCACCGGGCCTCCTGAGGAAGATAACCCTAGGATTAATATTGAGGGAGGTCACAGTAATTGACTGGGCAGGAAGCACATGTATGTATCTTTCCTTATTCATTTCTGGCTTATCTATCCTAAGCCATATGCAATAAAATAAAATGGAAAATATTAGTAATAATATTTATTAGTTTATCTAGTGAGATGAACTACAGTATACTCATTTTATTTTCCTCTCTTTCCAGGAGGACCATGTGAAGTGCGGCAGCATCTTATGTAACGTTCGTAGCAAGGATTTCTGCGGCCACCTGGAGTGTAGGACACGCTCCCATTGTTCCATCACCAAGGGACCTCTCAAATATTGGGACCCCCAGGTATGTACTGTGTGCAAAGACTTGGTTTATGAGGCTTTTGAGAACCCCAAGACAACAGAGTCAAGGGATGCTGCTCGGAACAAGCTGCGCAGATGGGTTCGAGGCTTCCAGAAAAATGCCACGGGACCTTACCTCCCCAACGAGCATATGAGGGCCTATCTTTTCCCCAAAGCATCTGCGGATGCTGTCATTCCTCAGCCTCACCCTGAGATCCCTTGCATCCAGATAGCCGTGGACACGGATGTCTCGGATGCGATGAAGGACATCCATCTAGATGATGAGAGGATGTCAGAGGTGTCAGAGACACCAAAAAGGACTCTCTAGCTGAAGGTCAAGAAGAGGAGTCTACATTAGCTCCAGAGACGGAAGAGGATGAAGTTGAAACAGTGTCTGTTCCGTCGGTTCCTGCCCCAGTCCCATCTATGTCCTCCGCTCCTCCACCTGAAAAGTCGGATGACACCCTGTCTGCCATCAAAGCCATGATGGAGATGTTTCAGAAGAAGAGCGAAGAAAGGGAAGCTGCGCTAAGGAAGGAGATTCACCAGCTTGCAGCGACTCGTGGGTCTCATAGGAGACTGAAAGTAAAGGATCTTCCCTCGTGGTCTGAGGTAAACCCATGGAGGCATGCCGGGTACATGCCAATAGCAAACGGCAAGATCTTTATTTCAGAAAAGCTGGGAGCAGTCCTTATTGAGGACATTGAGTTCTAGCCCAGCTTTGAGTCCTATCCTGACTGCTTTGTTCATTTAAGGACAGAACCTATCTCCAAGGAGGAGACAGAGCCCAAGGAGGTCATAGTGCTTGACCATACAAAGGCTCAAGCTTTGCTAGCCAGCAGTCTGAAGGACAGGGGCTTCACCAACTCTAAGGTGCCAGCCCTGAGTAAAAAACACCCTTCCTTTCTTGCTCCAGCAACAAAGGCCTTCTCCTTTGCGGAAAAAGGGTTCAAGGCAGTGGAAGCTGGGAAACCTTGCCCTACACTCAAGGAGTGTAGACCACTTTCCCTAGCCCTGCCGACAGATCAGAAGGACTGGAAGGATGTTCAGCTTACCTTCTCAGTCGGGAAGTTGGAGGCCGACATCGCTGGATGGCAGTTTAGCGAAAACTTCCCCAAGTTGTCAGAGTTCCTCCTGCGTAAGGAGCAGGACACAAAAGAAAGGCTTGCTGCGTCTCTGTCCCTCCAGGTGACCCTGGAGGCAATGGCCAGTGAACATAGGTCCCCAGATGTGTTCATGGTCATAACCAAAACACACTTGGCAACCCTAACTAAAGACTTTTATAGCTTTGTTAGGGCTAGAAGGGCTTGTAGGGAGGTCGCGTTTGCCTCGGCTGCGGTACGACACGAACCCAGGAAATTGATATCTTCCAACATCTGGGGGAAAGACCTCTTCCCGAATGAAGTGGTCAAAGAGATTGTCAACAAAGCTGCCACGGAGAATAGGAATCTTCTCCAGAAGTGGGGCATGTCAGCCAAGAGGAAGTCTTCTCTGGTTGAGGGTTCCCAACCGAAACGGAAGACAAAGAGGCCAAGGTTGCCTTCTCGCCCTGCTAGACAACAACAACTTCCCATGACCGCGGTGCCTCAGATGGTGGCACAGCCCCAACCCACCTACCAAATGGTTCCCCAGCAGGTGGTGACTCCGTCACCAGCCTTCACTCCCACCTATGAGAGACAGACCACTACCTTTCACCCTGAAGGTAGAGAGTCAAACAGAGGTTCCTCTAGACGTCCCTCTAGAGGAAGAGGGGGTAGGGGAGGACGCGGTCAAGGAGGCAAGCCCTCCGGAAACCAGAAGCAATGAGATGCTTCCGGTAGGAGGAAGACTCTGGCTATTTCGGTTGTGCTCCACCATCATTCCCCCAATTCTTCCAACACTCCACTCCCCCCCCCCCCCCGCCCTGGAAGAATACACCCGAGAGCTCCTGAGCAAACGGGTAATAAGGAGGGCAAAGTCCATCAAATTCCAAGGAAGGCTGTTTTGTGTTCCCAAGAAGGACTCGGACAAACTCAGAGTCAGTCTGGGTTTGTCGCCACTCAACAAGTTCATAGAAAACGACAAGTTTAAGATGCTGACCCTTCAACACATAAGGGCCTTGCTGCCCAAAAGGGCATACACAATCTCCATAGACATGGCGGATGCCTATTGGCACATTCCGATTAATCGCCAAATTTCCTCCTACCTGGGATTCAGGCTACAAAAAAGAAAGTACGCTTTCAGAGCCATGTCCTTCGGACTAAACATAGCCCCAGGGATCTTTACGAAGCTTGCAGAAGCAGTCGTTCAACAACTACGCCTACAAGGGGTTCAGGTAATATCCTACCTGGACGATTGGCTGGTGTGGGCAGCATCCGAGACGAAATGCATGCAAGCATCCAAGAAAGTGTTCCAGTTCCTGGAACATCTGGGATTCAAAAAGTGTCGACTGTCTCCAGCTCAGAAGTTTCAATGGCTAGGTATACATTGGAACTTACAGTTACATCACCTCTCCATTCCATTAAAGAAGAGCAGAGAGATAGCGGGATCTGTCAAGAGACTACTAAAATCCAACAGGATTTCAAGACGCCAACAGGAGAGGGTGCTGGGCTCCCTCCAGTTTGCATCAGTGACAGACCCAGTGCTAAGAGCACAGCTAAAAGATGCATCAGGAGTCTGGAGAAGATACGCATCAAACGCTCGAAGAGATCTAAGAAGACCAATACCGATCCGACTTCGATCACTTCTCAAGCCATGGTCGGAGGCCAAGAATTTGAAGAGGTCAATACCTCTGCAACTGCCTCCACCCTCAGTCATCATCCACACGGATGCATCATTGGAAGGATGGGAAGGTCACTCTCATCATCGGAAAGTTCAAGGAACTTGGTCCTCTCTATTCAAGACCTTCCACATCAACATTTTGGAGGCCATGGCAGTCTTCCTTACATTGAAGAAATTATCCCCTCGCTCTGCGGTCCACATAAGACTGATCCTGGAGAGCGAGGTGGTAATGAGATGTCTGAATTGTCAAGGCTCGAGATCACCTCAAATCAACCAAGTAATGTTGGCCATCTTCCGCTTGGCGGAAAAGAAGAGATGGCACTTATCAGCAGTTCACCTTCAAGGGTTCCGCAATGTGACGGCGGACGCTCTATCCAGGTTAACCCCCATAGAGTCAGAATGGTCCCTAGACGCAAGATCATTCTCCTTCATTTTACATCAAGTCCCGGAACTGCAGATCGACCTCTTTGCCCTCTTAATGAGAGAATGCCTTGATGAAGTCATTGAGCTTCAGCACGGCATTTCATTCCCGTGCTGAATCTTGGTGACGGGCAAGAGGGCTCTCGAACTTCGGGAAATTGCTCCCCCAGTTCGAATCTAAATTTCTCTCTTTCATCTTTTTCTTCTGCTTAATATTACTTCGACCTTCTCCTAATTTTATCAAATTTCCTTTCTTTCATCTTGCTGTCCTATCTCTATGATTATTATTTTTCTTTGTTATATATATATATGTAGATGTATGCATATATATATATATTTATTTATTTTATTTGTTCATTTATTTTTTTATCTATTTTTTTTCTATTTTATTTAAATGGCGTGGATATTTCCACATTCGTTATTACTGCCTGCTTAGATGAATGGGAGAAGGGATCACGGTTGGGAGGTATTCGCATTCAAAGCTATATATGAGAGTATTGGATGATCTCAGCCATCCCAAAGATGGTTTGGACCTTTTTGGCGGAACTACTCTCAAGGGTTGGGTCATCGGAATCCAGGGGGATCCAATCCTTGAGGTGGGACTCTTGGCTTTTGGCCGGAAGCCCATCATTACAGATATGGGGAGGATGATTCCATATTACTTTGGTCTCAGTCCTAACAGGCGGGTTTAGCTTACACCTGTGCCTCTATATCTGTTTTGATGCTATCCTTCGGGTAGGGTATGGAGTGGACCATCGGGGAAATATACTCTCATTGTGCCGATAGTGGCGAATGCAAATTTCCTTTCCAACGTATGATACTTTCTTATAATTCTCAAGCAGGTACCCCAACAAAACAACAAAAAACCTGAAAATCCCTCCCTTAAATATGGACCCTTCAAATACTGACTCCCCATCCCCTGGATTTGCTGACTCCCCCCCGGCACTGTTGACGACTTCTGCTACTGAAATTAAGGAAAACTCTGTTGACGACCTTCGAACTAAAAAGGACCACTCTACTGATGTTAAAAAATCTAGCAATTTGGGTAACACAGGGAAACTACGATTCCTTCATGTTTCCCAAATCCCATTAGAGACAAATTATGATGATATATATAGAGCATTTGAGTGCTATGGATTGATAAAGGAAATACGGATGCGACTTGGAGATGAAAAATGGGACTCTTGGATATCTTTTGAAAGTCATGATGAAGCGTTTAATGCCATAAGTAATATTAGTAGTATCAAAATTAACGAATTGAACATCATGGGAGCTCTTTGTGATAAGGTCCCAAAGGAATTGGATGTGTACAAACCTGCTGATTGGTTTGAAAAAGATAGAAATGTACCCATGCCTTCACAGAGAAAACCCAAACCACCTATGTGGCTCTTAGCTGAACCTAAAGGGATAATAGGGAATTATTTTAAGATATGTAAGTTTATCCAAAAAAAAGTAGGAACCATAGCACCTGGAGATATATCTCGTTTTGGGAAGAACAGTTATCTCATCCATGCCAAATCTTCGACTCAGTCTGCAATACTGTCTAACTTACAGACAGGCAGTGATGAAATTACATTGGAAATGAAACCTCATCTAAATTTTAGTTATGGAAGGGGAGTGGTCTTTAATAAGGACCTATACGAATTTACAGAGGAGGAGATACTTTCTATGTGTCCATTAAATGTATGGAAAGTGCATAAGGTTCCTGGAACTTCAATGATTATACTTACTTTCCAGGATGCTGATGTACCTTTCCATATTTTTATTGAAAATGAAAGGATTAAAGTTCGACCTTTCAAACAAAAGCCCCTGCAATGTTTTAATTGTTTTAAATTTGGACACCCATCCAAAGTTTGCAAAAATGGAAAAATGTGTGGTATTTGCTCCAAAACTTATCATGGAGAATGTACACTTGAGGCCAGGTGTTCAAATTGCAATTTGAATCATAAATCAACTGATAGGATATGCGAACTGTATAAGTTGGAGGAAGCTGCCCTAAACAAATCAAGTTTAGAACACATAAGTGTGGGACATGCAAAAAGAATGTTGAATAAATCAACCAGCTATGCAAAGGCCTTAAAATCAAAGGTAAATTTACCACAGGAGACAGCAACCCCACCTAGCACTGCCAGTAATTCTAAGAAAAGAAATACAACCTCTGATGATAAAGTACTGCATGACAAAGTAATCGTATTGCCTTCTGAGGCTTTGCCACAGCGTATTAAAAATGGGTCATTGCCCATTTCTGTACAGCCTTCGTCCCCCATTACTAACATTAGTACTAACCTCTCCCAGCCCATGTCCTTGCCTGATTTGATGGAGATGCCACCTGACACTAAGTTACCAGGTGCACCTGTATTGGGGAAGGTGCAAAAACCTGGTAGCTCAAAACCTACTAATCGGAAAAGAGAGAGACCTCCATCTCTCTCACCCCCTTCCATAAGAAATATCAAAATTACGACGTCAAATAAATATGATGATTTGTCTGTTGATATTTCTGATCTGGAAGTCAATTTAAATAAATCGGAAATTCAAGTGGAGGTCCACCAACCTCCTCAACAATCAGATAAAAAAGACAAAAAGAAAATCATAAATTCTAAACCCAATCTATCAAGACCTTCTTTAATAAAACCACCTAAAAATAGTGTTAGATCAAAAACTGCTAATGGGAAGACTCCATCCAAGGGGTCTACCAAATTATAAACCATAGTTTTTTCCTCCATTTTGCAATGGAATTGTCAGGGTTTAAGGGCCAAATATGAAGAACTTAAGCTCCTTATTCATGAGCATTCCCCCATAATTATTTGTCTACAGGAGAGCAAACTTGATCATAATACCCCATGTCCTCGCGAATACATTAGTTATAGGACACCATATGATCACCAAGTGGGGAGCCATGGCGGAAGTCTCATATACGTTCGTCGAGATGTTCCCCAAGTTTCTCTATCTATTCGTACACCTCTGCAGGCAGTGGTTGTACAGATCGACATAGGGCGAAAATATACAATTTGTTCTCTGTACTTGCCTCCAAATGATAACATTTTGTATGACAACTTAGTGGAGGTGATTCAACAACTCCCTCAACCTTTTCTTTTACTTGGAGATTTGAATGGTAGACATCCTTTGTGGGGTGATGTTTTAGCAAACACGAGGGGAAATATCATATCATCAATTGTGGAAAATGAAGATGTGGGACTCCTTAATACAGGAGAGCCCACACACTTTCATGTCCAGACAGGTACCTTGTCATGTATTGACCTAGCAATCGTAAGCTCTAATTGCCTAATAGACTTCGATTGGAGAACATTAGATGATTGGCATACTAGTGATCACGCACCAATCATTATAAACACCAACAATGGTCCACCTTTACAGGGATCGCCACGATGGAATCTTGACAAGGCGGACTGGGGTAAATTTCGTGAGCTAAGCGAAATTGAGGGGGATGCAGGACAAGTTGAAAATATCGATGATGCCATAGACTTACTGAATGGAACTCTCCATACAGCAGGAGTCAATTCAATTCCAAAAACAACAGGGTTATACAAACGACGACCAGTCCCGTGGTGGTCTTCAGAACTAACTGCCCTGCACAGAGCCACAAGAAGATCTTTAACACGATTGCGTAGACGCAGAACTGATGAGAATTTAATTATGTACAAGAAATGTAGAGCACAGTTCCGTCGTGCCATGAAAGAAGCAAGGCGCCAGTCATGGATGTCTTTTGTTTCCTCCATTAACAGTAGAACACCACCATCTTCTGTGTGGAGGAAAGTAAAAAAGATAGCTGGCAAATTCACCCCCAACCCACCACCAGTGTTGAAGGTGAATGGCCAGTATGTAACTGAAGCAAAGGAAGTTAGCAATGCCCTGGCTAATCATTTTTCAAATGTATCCAGCAAGTGTGAAGGAGCCCCTGGTCACCTGTATAGGAGCGCTGAAGAAAAGAAAATTTTAAATTTTGCAACAAGAAGGGAAGAGTCGTATAATTCTCCTTTCACTGAAAGAGAATTTGATTCCGCACTTGCTCATTGCAACGATACAGCCCCTGGACCCGATGGAATTCCATATGCAATGATTAAACATGTACATTTTAATACAAAGCTATTTATTTTAAGTATTATTAATAGAATATGGCATGATCATAGTTACCCAAGTGTTTGGGAACTAGCCATTATTTTAGCCTTTTTAAAACCCGGTAAAGACAAGTTTTTAGCAGCAAACTATCGTCCTATTGCATTGACATCTTGTTTATGTAAAATCATGGAGAAGATGGTCAATGCAAGGCTGATATGGTACCTTGAAAAGAAAGGTATTTTATCTCCGATTCAATGTGGATTCCGAAAAATGCACTCAACGACTGATGTGTTGATACGACTAGAGTCTTCTATTTGTGAAGCCTTTGCTTCCAAACAGCACCATGTTACAGTATTTTTTGACCTTGAAAAGGCATATGATACCACATGGAGATATGGTATACTTAAAACCATTCATGAATTGGGATTGAGAGGAGAGCTGCCACTATTTATTCAGGCATTTCTTTCACATAGAGTTTTTCAAGTGAGAGTTGGGGAAACACTATCTGAGAGTAAGTGCCAGGAAGAAGGAGTTCCTCAGGGTAGTGTGCTGAGTGTAACCCTTTTTGCACTAGCAATTAATGGGATATCCAAAGCCATTCCCCAGGATGTTCTCTCAACATTATTTGTGGATGATCTCTCAATATCATTTGCTGGCACTAGAATGGCAATGGTTGAGAGAAAAATCCAACACTCTATTGATAAAATTATCCAGTGGGCTGACATGAATGGATTTAAGTTCTCGACAAGTAAAACTACCGTTGTCCATTTTTGTCGTATCCGGGGAGTACATCCAGACCCGGATATATACATTAAAGGTCAACGGATACCATGTGCAAGAGAAGCTAAATTTTTAGGTTTGATATTTGATTGTAGGCTGACATGGGTTTCTCACTTAAAAGCATTAAAAGCTAAATGTGTTGAAGCTCTGAATATCTTAAAAGTATTGTCCCATACATCGTGGGGGGCAGACCGCAATACTATTTTAAAATTATACAAGGCCTTGATTTTTTCCAAAATTAGTTATGGTTGTGAGGTATATTCTTCAGCCACCCCAAGCCGGTTAAAAATATTAGACTCGATACATCATGCAGGTATTAGATTATCTACTGGAGCTTTTAAAACCTCGCCTATCCCAAGTCTCCTTGTTGATGCTGGAGAGTTACCTCTAGACCTTTACCGAATGTCTTCCATTCTTCGGTATTGGTTTAGATTGCAAAGACTCCCTAGCTCTCTAGCCTTTCAGACTGCAAGCCTTGTAAGACACGCATCATACTTTGAGTTGCACCCAAAATCTCCTCAACCTTATGGCTTTCGGGTGAAACGATTATTAAATAGTCTGGATTTAATTAGAAATAAGGTACTTCCATTCAAGGTATCACCAACGCCTCCATGGAAGTTACCAGAGATATCTTTTTGTAAATATTTTATTGGAGATAAGAAGAATATGTCAGACCTAGAAGCCAGGTCTCTTTTTAATGAACATGTTAAAGAACATAGAGGATCAACTTTTATCTATACTGATGGCTCCAAATCTGATGCTGGCGTTGGATTTGGAGTACATAGTAATGGTTTTAATTGTAGAGGTGCACTTCCTCTGACCGCTTCCATATTTACTGCTGAACTGTATGGCATATTAACCGCTATTGAGAAAATAGCGTTGGAGAAGGAGGGTAATTTTACAATTTTTAGTGATGCAAGGAGTGTCCTTCAAGCTATGGAAGTTTTTAATTCTAATAACCCTTTAGTTTTAAAGATTTTAGAATGGCTTTTCATAATTGGACGGAGAGGTATAACAGTTCAATTTTGTTGGGTTCCAGCACATGTAGGTGTGTCTGGGAATGAGAAGGCAGATTCACTGGCTAAGGAGGCTGCATCAGAGTTGCTGCCAAGAAGGTATCCCATTCCCTGTGATGATTTCTTACCTGACATCAAGAAATTGGTTTGCAATAAATGGCAACAGCAATGGGATAGTCAAGATGGCAATAAAATGCGAGAGATAACAAATGACATATCTCCTTGGAGGTATAATATGATGCCCCGAAAATGGGAGACGTCTCTTTGTCGTCTCCGTATTGGTCACACTCGGTTTACACACGAGTTTTTGCTGAAGGGCCAACACCAGCCGTTTTGTGACGACTGTGTAGTACCTCTAACAGTAAGGCATTTGTTGACCGAATGCCCCAATTATAACAACTTGCGGAATAGATATTTGTTTGAGGCTCGAGGTGAGGGTGGCAGGTTCATCCTTGCCAAGATTCTTGGAAATGATGTGTCCTACCATGCAAGTGGCATTTTTAGATTTATTTCAGAAGCAGGTCTTCTGAAAAATATTTAACTTTTATTACATTCAACTTTTATGATTTTAATTGAATACTCTTTTATTTTTTATTTTATTTTATCTTTTATTTTTGTATACATAAATTAAATGTTACCGGCGTCAATGACCTCAGATGTCAGGATGCCTGAAAACTTTGAATCAATCAATCAATCAATCGACCTCTTTGCAAGGAGCGACAACAAGAAACTTCCTCGATACGTGGCCCCATACGAGGACCCTCTAGTGGAAGCAGTGGACGCCATGTCCCTCGACTGGAACGAT
The DNA here is from genome assembly GCF_036898095.1 of Palaemon carinicauda. Lineage (NCBI taxonomy): Eukaryota > Metazoa > Arthropoda > Malacostraca > Decapoda > Palaemonidae > Palaemon > Palaemon carinicauda. Next base: position 106,326,236 of record NC_090725.1, on the reverse strand, counting down.
TGGAGCAGGATTTACCTGTTGCCTCCATACAACCTGCTTATGAAGATCCTCGACAAGCTGAGATCTTTTCAAGGAACAGCAGCCCTAGTGGCGCCCAATTGGCCCCAGAGCAACTGGTTCCCTTTAGTATTGGAATTGCAGCCGAGGCTGATTCCCCTGCCGGACCCAGTTCTGTCTCAACAAGTACAGAAGTCGACTGTCTTATAAATCTACCAGAAGGTAATATAAGTCATCTTGGAAGAAATGGGTAGCCTTCGTCAAGGCAAAGAAACCAAAGGAAATCTCAATAGATTTCTGCTTATCTTTCTTTATTCACCTTCATGAACAAGGTTTAGCAGCCAACACGATAACTAGATGTAAATCTGCCTCGACTAGACCCCTGCTTTACGCTTTCCAAGTAGACTTTTCTAATTATATTTTTAACAAAATCCCTAAGGCCTGTGCCAGGCTTAGGCTGGCAGCACCTCCAAGGCCCATTTCTTGGTCCTTGGATAAGGTACAGTACTACATTTGGCTTCAACTTTGAATAACGAAGATTGCTCTCTGAAAGATTTGGCTCAAAAAGTTATTTTCTTGTTTGCTCTAGCCTTAGGGGCTAGAGTTAGTGAAATGTGGCCCTCTCTAGGGAGGAGGGCCATATCCTTTTTACTGAAACCGGAGAACTAAATCTCTTTCCTGACCCAACATTTCTTGCTAAGAATGAGCTACCCACTAAGAGGTGGGGTCCCTGGAGAATCTGCCCTCTGAAGGAAGATGTCTCGCTGTGTCCAGTAGTGTGTCTAAAGGTCTATCTTCGTAGAACTTCAGACTTCAGGGGAGGACAGCTCTTGAAAGGAGAAACATCGGGCTCAAACTTATCCCTGAAACAACTGAGGGCGAAGATCACCTACAGTACTTTGTTCGCTGAGCGGATCCTGGCAGTGCACCCACGGGTCATGGTCCTGGGAGGGTTGCTTCGTCGTTGAACTTTTTACAGCTCATGGATTTAGAGAGCCTTCGCTCGTTTACTAGATGGAAATCATCCAGAGTGTTCTTCAAACACTACGCGGAGCAAGTCCAAGAATTAAAGAAATACGTGGTGGCGGCAGGTAGTGTACTAAAGCCTGTCGCTTGGTGCTGCGAGGAACAGTGAATTATTTGGGACTACATTCTAGAGGGTGTACATGTTGGTACGTTATGGTGCAACATGGTAAGTGAAATGTCATCATGGTGACATTATGGACTGTTCCAGTGTATATAGGTGAAGAAACATAGACTTAACACTAGTGCCATGTGTTTTTACACTAGTGTAAATAAACAGACTTCTCAGAAAGACATTAGAAGGTTATTTAAAAATTTTCAAATAAGTGGCATAAAAGTTTTGTTTTCAGGTAAAACAAGTATTTCTGATTTAATTTTGTTTTATCTATGTTAATAAATTCTATTTCACTTGCATTTTTTACATTAGTATGAAAATGTATGCTGAATTTTTGGTTTATTGTTTAACAATAAATGTCTAATGGTTTTGTGCGTCTTATTTCGCCCTAAACATATATAAACTTATATATAAATAAAGTTATGTCTGAGCATTATCTTTATTCCTTACTATTCTGCATAATTATATTGAACAAATATAGTAAATTTGTTCCTATACGTAAACAAACCTCTTCTGGCCAAGCTTACCTTGTTTCTGATACAGATAGAAACGTGTCTGCGGTGGTATACAGCTAAGCTGATATACCTTGGATGCTATGGTGGTTTACATGTACCCATGTAGGGTTTATAAATACAAACTTTGGCTTGAGGCATACAGTGAGACCTGTACGCCCTTTTGATTACTAGGTTGGTCATATGAAATATGCAGACTTCCGAGACTTTTTCCCGAGTCTGGCATGACTCTTCCCTGTAGGGGGCAGGAAGCACTAACATGGTTCGTGATTAGAAGTAATGACATAAAACGGTAATGTCATAGGTCTCTAGGTCTAAATGACCAAGGAAATATTGTCTTGAGGTTAAGGCACGACTGGGAAATCCACGGATACATTAATGCTCTGGTAAACTTCCATCAGGACGACATGGCTTGAGCCCCAAAAACGGATTTTGAGCAAAGCGAAAAATCTATTTTTGGGTTAGATAGCCATGTTGTCCTGATGGACCCGCCCTCCCTTCTTTGAAAGGCCTTGGCAGGATCCCTCCCAATAAAACTGTATCTATAAGTACCGGCTCAACGCTACAAGGAATAAAGATGGCGGCAATTATGGCGCCTTCTGAGTACTCAAACAGTAACGGAGGAAGGGAACCTTATTAACAGCTCCGCTTTTATTTTGCCTCTTTTCCCCTTCGAAGCGTAAACGCTATGCGGGGTGCAGATTGCTATGTGGCGTGTCAAGAATACGTCCCCTGATATTATGCGATATCCTAAAAGGAAACTTTAAGGATATTCGCGCCAGGAGTTAGAATTCTGGAGACCTTAAGTTAAATTCTCTGGGAATATCACTGTAGTCAAATATACCCTAGGAAGCTACTTAAAGGAACCTTCCATCAAGACGACATGGCTATTTCACTCAAAAATAGATTTTTCGTGCCGTTTATTTAGTTAGTAGTGCGACACTCCCGTTATTTAGCTATAAAGAAACTTTTCTAGCTAGTTGGGCAAAGTTATATTACTGAAGTTTGCATATATATAATATTTCCTCTTCCAAAATATAACGTTTCTTTCGTATACAATATGACCCCGGTGGTATCTCTCGTAGCCGCGGTCCCCACTCGAGTTAGGCTAGCCTAGCCCGTTTGGTATACGTTAGTAATGTTAATCCCATTTTTTAACCTCTTGTATCGTTTCTATTAATTTGGTTGGGGATATATATATCCCCTAGAATTATTGGTATAATTCGATACGCTTCTCTTTTAGAGAAAAGAGGATAAACCCTTCTTCCCCCCTGAACGCCGCCATCCCAAGCGGCAACCCTATCTTTCGTCATCGCCAAAGAGTAGTTAACTCCGGCTTGACTTGGATAGTTTTTTACCGTCGATCGTCTTTGCCGCCGAGTATCCCGGCTTAGAAGTATGACAGTAACTCAGGGTGTATTGTCTTGCAGCCGACAATGTCACCGACAGGGGAATCGTGATTCCTCTGCCGGCTATGCCGTTGTCGGCAAAGGAAGCTATGCTTCCTTAGTTTACAACCGAAAGTAGGCGGCATACCTGCCACAGCCTTTCTCCCTAGTAGACCATAAGATATGTCTTATAACCGACAATGTTGCCGACAGGGGAATTCTTATTCCTCTGCCGCCCACGACGGTGTCAGCACAGGAAGCCATGCTTCCTTGGTTTACAGCCGAAAGTAGGCGGCATACTTTCCGTCACCTTTCTCCCCTGTAAACTATAAGACCCTTTTCCCTCCCCCCTCTATCCTTTAGTGTCGGCCTAGCTGTCACAATATTCCTTTGGTTGGTATTCTACAATCATCCCCGCTTGCCGGGGTGAATGAGTTACCGGCCAGTTAGGTTACCGCCTCGACCAGCTTCCCCTTATGTCCTTCCCTAACGGAAGCGAAGGCCCTGGGGTAAAGGCTGAGCCGGCCCTGACGGCTGCCGGTGGGAAACTCATTATACTGTGGAGAATTCTTCAGTCCTCTCTTGGACTGCCATCCACGAACCTTGCAGCCGGCAATACAGCCAGCAGCAAAAGTTGTGGCTGGATGGAAGCTAGAATCAAATGCATTCCTCCCCTTCCATTAGAACTCTCATTCTGGGAATGAGGCAGTAGGCAGCAGTAGCCCTCCTACACTTCCAATTATTGTGCTAAACCATAATAATACGGAATCCTCCTTTCCATTCTTTCTCTCTCTCTTATCTGGCGGCACTAGCCTAACCCCGGTAGTATACTGGAAAAACTACAGTATATAACAATACAGTAGCCAATATATCTGCAGTGTATAATAATACAGCAGTTAGAAAACTACAGTTCACAATGATACAGTAGTACAAGAAATTTTAACATACTATGTATCCTTTCACAGTCTATTGTTGGGACCGTATAAAATGTTGAGGTGAAGCATTCCTTCAACACCCTGATGAATTCTTTGATCATCAGGACACTTATAAATCACCGTTCAGTATTAATATTCTACAAGTGGAGGAGTTAGTCTAAATATTCACTGACCCCGGCTCTACGAACGAGTTATTCCACACTGTATTTTCCCTCATAGGGAAATTAAAATATCACAAATTTTAAGTAATTTGTATTTTTCCTAACAGTAATTACCTCGAACTACTTTCTTAGGAGTATCTGGGATCTCCTCCCATCCAACCAGAGGGATAAGCGCCCTGAGGCTAACCCCAGGTCAGAGAGCATGCTTGCTCAGGTCTCGACCTCCAGTAAGTTCTTGGCAGCTTAGGTTTCTAAGAAGTCCAGTAAGACACTCGGGGAAGGAAGGGTGGGGCCATTACCCGAAAGTAGTTCGAGGTAAGTACTGTTAGGAAAAATACAAATTACTTAAAATTTGTGATTTGTTCCAACACGGAGTACTTACCTCGAACTACTTTCTTAGGAGACTTATACTTTAGGAGGTGGGAGTGGCCTTCCAGACCTAGAGACCGTGCTGAAGTATATTCAAGGAACCTAGATAGGAGGCTAGGTTCTGTTGACCCCAATAAACACGAGAAAAAGGTACCTTTATGTTAGTGTCTAAGTAACTCACCTCTGCAAGAAATCCTCGTAGACATGTCATTCCAATGACAGTGTATCTTGTAGCCGACTCAGGGGGCTATCGGAGTCAATTTTTGAGCGGAAACAGGGGAAGGAAGAACAAGGGGGTTAAGAAACGAACCTGTGTCTCTTGGACTTACTACCCGCGGTTATCACTGAGGCTATACCTTTAAATCTTTTGGAGCGCGGAAATGACGGTACCTATTGAGAACCCGTCCAGGGACCTCCTCGAATAGTCCTTCAAGTAGTGAGCTGTGAAGGTTGATTGGTTAGCCCAGGTGCCTGCTCTCAGGATCTGGCCCACTGCCATATTCTTCTCGAATGCCAACGACGTACTTAGGCCCCTAATGTCGTGGGGTCTGGGTTTGCCCGGCAGTGGAATTCCTGCGCTACTGTAGGCGCTGATAATCACCTGCCGCAACCAGAAGGAGATAGTGTTTTTCGAGACTGGCTTCTTCACTGAGCCTGTGGAAACAAAAAGACTTTTGATCCCGGGTCGAAGTCTGGCTGTCCTCTCCAAGTATTTCCTTATTGCCCTGACCGGGCACAGCCGCAAGTCCTTTGGGTTGTCCGACCGAGGGATTAATGGCACTGAGAAGCCCTCAAACCTGGCATACCACATGGCTGGATTCTGGGTTTTTGCTACGAAGGATGGCACGAACCTGAAGGTAGCTTCTCGCCAACCCTTCGGGTGTGAGACCTCGTAAGACAGTCCATGAATCTCATCTACTTGTTTTGCTGAGGCCAACGCCAGCAGAAAAACTGTTTTGAGGGTAAGGTCCTTGTCCACGATGTCTTTTAGGGGTTCGAAGGGCGGTTCTGACAACATCTTCAGGACTGTGGCACCCTAACGGCTTGAGGGGGGCACTACTGCTCGAAGCTCTTGATGAGCATCGAAATGTGTCTAGAGGCACCCAGGTTGATGCCCTTCAGGAGGAAGACTTGGACCAGCGCAGCCCGGACCCCTTTGATGGCTAGGATGGACATGTTAACCACGTCCCTGAGATAGACCAGGAAGTCCGCTATCTCTGGGATAGAGGCCTCATTTAGTAAAAGTGGCCCACTTTGCTTGGTAGACCGCTGACGAATAGCCTTCCTTCCTCAGGAGACGCTCGATAACCTCCACGCGTGAAGACGGAGCGACCGAGGGTTCTCGTGGAGCCTTTGAAAGTGGGGCTGCCGGAGAAGGTCTGGTCTGTCCGGAAGGGGCCAAGGTGGAAGGCGCACCAGGTCCTTTAGATCCACGTACCATTCTCTCTCCGGCCACCAGGGCGCTACCAAAGTCATCCACAGGTTGTCTGCCCACCGTACTCTGTTGAGGACCTGTCTGAGCATCCCGAAGGGAGGGAAGGCGTACACGTCGAGGTTGTCCCAAGGGTGTTGGAAGGCGTCCTCGAACGCCGCTTCTGGGTCTGGCACAGGAGAACAAAACACATGGAGTTGTGCGTTCAGTCTCGTTGCGAAGAGATCCATCACTGGCGATCGCCATTTCTGAATGATGGCTTTGGCCACTTCCGGGTGTAGAGACCATTCGAACCCTACTATTTGTCCCATCCTGCTGAGACCGTCGGCCAGGACGTTCCTCTTTCCTGGAATGAATCTTGCTGAAATTCTGATCTGCTCCCCTTCGGCCCATTCCAGAAGTTCCAACGTGAGGACGCACATCATCTTCGATTTTAGTCCTCCCTGCTTCTTTATGTAGGCCACCACCGTGGCGTTGTCGCACATCAGTGCTACTGTGTTCCCCCGGAATAGATGGGCGAAGTCCAGGCATGCCCCTCTCACTGCCCTCATTTCTGGAATGTTTATGTGTTGGGTTTTCTCCTCGTCCGTCCAACTTCCTCTTGCTGATCTTCCGAGGAGATGGGCACCCCACCCCTCCTTGGATGCGTCTGTGAACAGGAGCATCTCCGGAGGGTCGGCTGCGAAGGGCATCCCCTTGAGGGTGTTCGATCTGACGCGCCACCACTCCAGGGTTCCTTTCGTCTCCGGGAAAACTGGAATCACTCTGTGGGGGGAGTCTCTGTGGTTCCAGAGCTCTTTCAGATTCCACTGGACACCCCTGAGTTTAAGTCTCCCCTGGGGGACCAGTTTCTCCAATGACACTAGGTGGCCTTTCAGTCTCTGCCAGTCCTACACTCTCCTGGGCTGGCCCGACAGGAAGGGACGGAGGATCTTGTCTAAGTTGCCTAGTCTCTCCTCAGAAGGGAAGGCTCTCGCCAACCGGGAGTCTAGGACCATTCCGAGGTAGGTCATCCTGGTGGAGGGTATCAATTGGGACTTCTCCAGGTTGATGATGATACCCAGGACGTTGCAGAACCGCAGTAGCTTCGCGCCTTGCTCCCTCAGTACTTCCCCTGAGGCTGAAAGTAACAACCAGTCGTCCAGGTACCGAATCAGGCATATACCCTGTTCGTGTGCCCAGGCTGAGACCGTTGTGAAGACTCTCGTGAAGACCTGAGGTGCCGTTGATAACATGAAGCAGAGGGTCTTGAACTGCAACGTCTGGGAACCCCATTTCACCCTTAGGTATTTCCTGCTGGAGGGGTGAACTGGAATCTGGAAGTATGCGTCCTTGAGGTCTATGGACATCATGAAGTCCCCTTCCCTCAAGGACGCTAGGATCGACTTCGGGGTGTCCATCTTGAATTTGGTCTTGTGCACAAACTTTTTGAGGGCTGAGAGGTCTATGACCGGTCTCCAACCCCCTGTGGCTTTCTCCACCAGGAACAGCCTGCTGTAGAACCCCGGGCCTGGATCCTTGACTGGCTCTACCGCCCCTTTCGCCATCATCGCTGAGACCTCCTCTTGCAGGGCTGCCCTTCTCAAGGGGTCTTTGGGAGCCAATCACTCTGCCTGTTAATCTGGCATTAGGGGTGGGGGGTCTGCTAGGAAGGGTAACCTGTACCCCTCTTTCAAGACTGCTACGGTCCACGGGTCCGCCCTGTGGTCCTTCCATGCTTGCCAAGAATGTCTGAGGCATCCCCCCACCTGAGGCTTCGGCAGGAGTAGGGGGCCTCTCCCCCTATCTTCTTCTAGAGGCGCGGCCTGAGAGCCCTCTTCTGGCCGCTGCGTAGGCAGGCCTAAACGAAGACTGAGGCGGGGCTGTTCCCCTACTGGAGGGTTGCGGTGGCTGCGACCAGGCCGTAGTAGGGACGTCTCTCCTGGGCTGGCTAGGCGAAGCTCGAGGAGGGCGGGGAACGTCAGAGGTGGTTCTTCTGTGGGTGGGTCTTCTCGCTGGAGGGGGTCTGGAATCTCCCGTGTCCTTCAGTTTCCTGACCCGTTTGATTGTTTCTTCTGCCGCCTTCAGGGGGAAAATTGAATCGTCCCACAGGGGCAGACTCCTCAAGGACCTCGCTTCCCTGTCGGGGAGGCGCCTGGTGAGCTTATTGAGGACTGTGTCTCTCCTCCGCAGAACCCAGTTGGCGGCCTGTGCGAGGGACTGGTATGACAAGAACTTCAGGGCCTTACCTCCAGAGCTATTCAACTCCTTCAGTAAGGCCTGGTTCTCTGGGATAGTAAGGTCGTAGGAGGACTGGACGCCTACTAGCGTGGAAGCCCACCAGTCCAGCCAAGAAGACACGTTTACGAGGTCCTTAGCTATCTCCTCCATCATGGCAGCTTCTGACGGAGAGAAACAGACTGGTGCTGTAGAGGCCCTTTCTTCCGCTGCTCCTTGGACTAAAACGGCTACTGCTGGCTCCACCGTACAAGCACCTGCACAATGTCCTTCCGGCAGGTAGAACTTGCTCTGCGACTTCAGGCCTTGAAGCAGCTTGGAGGAACTCTGGGTCTTCGGGGCTTCGGCATGGTTGGCCACGATTTTATTCACGTGGGCCCTACCTAGCTTAACGTCCCTGGCTAACGGGAGAGCTAGAGAGGGTCTCTGCTGGACGGGGGCATCCACTAGCCTACTGAGACTCGATTGCCAGAACTCCTCGGAAGAAGGCTCGGGCTCGTCCAACCTATGGTGTCTCCTGATGAGCCCTATCACCCTCCTGTAGGCTGACACCTCCGCTGCCGAACCCTCTGCATGGTCGTCCAGCTCCTCCGTAGGATGCCCAACTGCTTGAGACGGGGTCCTTCCGACGGAGGCCTCCATACGGGGGGAAGGAGGCGACTTGATCCGCTCCAACTGCTGTGGCTCTGGACGTAGGGTGGGCATCGCCGTCGTGACGGGGGCCTCCGTCCTAGGTCTATCCTTCCTCGCGGAGCTCCAGGCTTCCATGGGTCTACTCGACGAGGGGCGTCGCTTCTCACGATCCTGCCGATTCGAAGATAACTTAGGGGTCGGGACAAGGCTGCCAGACCGAGGGGGTGACTCTCTCCGCTGGGCGGATGGAGCTGGAACCCTCGCAGGCTTATGCCTGTCCGCTGGGACCTGAAGCGACGACTCCCTCCGTCGGTCGTATCTGCTGTAGGATGTGTATCTCTCCGGCGAATGAGTCCTAGGGTGCCAACTTGAGGCGTCCGGCACTGCCGACAACTCGATGAGCTTGCTGCGTGGGATGACCACCCAGTCTTCCCCCGGGGAGCCACTTCTCCTATATTTTCTTCTGGGGGATCGGGACCGTCTACCCCCGTGGCGGGACCTGGAGCGGGAGCGAGAACGGGAGTGTCTCCTGCGGGACCTCTCGCGACGTATATGAAGTTTCCTCCGGGCCTCGTCCTCCGAGGAGCAAGAAAGGACTTCAGCCGAAGATCCCTACGATCTGTAGGACCTCGCCGGTGGGCCCGACTTGCGTCGCGCCGTTGGGGGGTCCACTCGGCGCTCGATGGAAGGCGGGGCTGCAAGAAGACGTCTGGAAGTGTAGCTGAAGACGCTGGAGGGGGGCGCGGGCATTCTTCCTTGGGGGACCAGGTTCCAAAGTCTTCTTCCATCCTCAACGGGGACCTGAAGGGCGTCTTCGGCGGTACCCACGCGAGGGAGTCCGACGGCGGCAAGTCCTCTCTCTCAGCGGCACCCTCGGCTGCAGAAGCACCTGAAAAGCACGGCCAAGAGGCGGGAGAAGAGGTAGGAACAGTTTTACCCCACATGGGGTCATCTGAGGAGACGGGCACTGCTTGCACCAGGGCTTCGTCCCCCGCACACACTCCCGACCCTCCCTCAGGCCCTTACTTGCCTGGGATGATGCCACAACCCCACTATCCTGCAACCCTGACTCCTGGGGAAGGGCCACAGGCCTCTTCCCCGCAACGGACTTACCTCGTCCCCTACTCTGGGTAGGGGAAGGTGGTAGGGAGGCTCGGTCTGACGACACGCCCAGCGAAGTAAGAGAAGAGACGTTCCGCTTCTTCGGTGACCTCTTCGGCGCCTTCTTCTTTTTGGTGTCGTAACGCACCCCTTTGCACCTCATTCCAGGACATGCACTCCGGACACGTGGCCGTAGGGAAACACACACTGCCCCTATACGACGAACACAAGGAGTGCGGGCCTACTTCAGGTTTCGAAGGAAAGTACCACACGATTTACCGGCCATAGGCCCAGGACAACAGCGGGGATGCTCCATCACACACTAGTAACGCACCGCGAGACACAGGAACGCAGAGGGAAAGAATAAGCTAAAGCACAAAGTTACCACGTGGGTACCGCGTGAGACACAAAGGGTCGCACTGGGTTAAGGAGAGTGTCGAGATGATATCGCGACGCGACCAGAGAACTTACTGGAGGTCGAGACCTGAGCAAGCATGCTCTCTGACCCGGGGTTAGCCTCAGGGCGCGTATCCCTCCACCTGAGGTTACCCCTCATAGAAAACGGGAATAGGGTAAACTACACAAAACTCTGGTCGGATGGGAGGAGATCCTAGATACTCCTAAGAAAGTAGTTCGTGGTAAGTACTCCGTGTTGGAACAAATTAATATTGACGGAGGTCACAGCAATTGCCTGGAGAGGAAACACAGATATGTGTCTTTCCTATTTCCTTTCTAGCTTACTATCCTACTATGAGATTCAGGGCCTCTGTAACACGGTTTTTTCGCAATAACTTTTTTTCTATGAATTTCATAAATATAACGCTTATTCAGAATGCACATTATCTCTACACATAAATTTTGACTATATTCTGCATTACGTAGGTTGAATAAATTTGGTACTTTATTAAGTAAAAGTGACGATTTTTGAAGACGGGCCAACTTACTCAGAGAAAAGGGTTCGAACGCACTCGTTACGTAACTTATGACGGCATTTCTTCTCTCTTTCTCGATCGATGATTGGTTATACGTAACGAAGGCTATACCTCTGCCAACAATAACACAAAAGTGTAAATAAAAGCAAAGCAGTACACCTTTATGAACTCTGAAACCTCTCCACTGAGAATTGTCATAATGAACAAACTAACAAAATATGTTAATAAATACAAAAACACTTCGATTATTTGTCTAACTCCCAAAATAAGTTTCCTAAGAAATTACAGTCTACTTTATAGGTCACAATCAGATTGACAAAGTGTATGGAATAGTTGGTAATTTTCAAAAACGTAGTAGACCAGCTTGATTTGATAACTGCTATATCCAATGTCAAGCAATTTTTATTCATTGTCTATCTACCTACCTATTTACTGTAAAAAAAAAAAGATAGCCGGTACCGTATTTTCGCTTTAAACCTTCACCAATAATTATTGTCAGAATGATGACTTCATGAGGATCCACCCACTTTGGCCTCGTTATAATTCAGGATAACACTGAAGGCTATCATGGGCATTGTTGGATCAGAAAATTTAAATTCTGGCTATAAAAACTCATTTCTCGAGTAGTTGTAAGAAGTGCTAAATGATCCTCAAGGATCCCAGCAGTTGGCCTAAACGTTTAATTCATGTATACTACTGTTGCGGCTATACTGCTACAGTAGTATTACTACGCTAGCACAGATACCCCACCCACATTTATGTATCGTTCCGCCATTCATAAAGTCTTTGTCATGTTTTTTTCACTGTGCAATAAGCCATGGCCTCCTCAGAAATTAAGTTTAACATTAGATGATAGGTTATTTCATTAAGCTGACAAATTATGGCAACTGGGTATGTTATTGCCGTTGATGAAGCTAAAGATAAAGTATGGTATCATTCCTTCATTGCATTATCATCTTTACTACTATTTGTTTGCTACATGTAGTAATTATTTTAAAGGATAAATTAATTATGTTCACTTTACTTCTATAAATTCCCATTAGATGTACAAATAAAACTCCTAAAACTATTCATGATTTATTTACAAAATGCAGTCATGCCCAAAACATAGCCAACACGGTCGTACGGCCTAAGAAGAAGGAAAGAAATTATATCGGATGATCCGTTGGTCTGGTGGAGATTTTAGCACAAAAATCTTATTTTACCAAAATAGTTATATAAAGACTGTTTACATACAATCTCTCTCTTTCTCTCTCTCTTGGTGGCATAGTGAATAGTTAATGGAAATGTTCAAAAGCCTGAATGACATTACAAGTATTATAATAATGTTACGCTAGGTAAAAATCAGACCATAAACATTGGATTTAAACTAGAAACTGTATAATTACCTATTCAGGCTATAGTAAATATGGCCACGGGCTTTCTCTTGACTGTATAAAGTTGCAAGTCGTAAGACAAATGCAGTTTTGCAACCACGGGGGCAATTCCAGATCCTGTTAGCCATTCTTGAATGTTATGGGTTTCAGAGCCGATGGAAGAAGGTGAATGGGTGTCTGGTGGATGGGCGGGGCAAAATTTTGTCCAAAGCTGTTTACATTGCTTACGTAATGAATGTTTTCGACTCTTGGCTCGTTATCACTGGCCATGGCGTCGGCTAGATCATTTTTACTCTATAAAAATTCAAACTATTGGGTTTAGGTTATTGATAATGCTGACAAAATTTGTGTGTGGTTGTAAAATATACATATGTCAACTTTCAGCTACATCCGATGATTTGTTAAGGAGCAAAGTCCAAAAAACTGTGTTACAGAGGCCCTGAATCTTATAGTAAGCTATTAAATATAATAGTAAGTAATACTATTTTAAATATGCATTTATATTGATGATATAAATAACCCTATACTCATTTCACCTTTTCTTTCCTTACAACATACGATGTGCAGGTCTCATGCCCCCTGCTGCATCGTATCTGGATCCCTGAGGTATTGGGACCCGAAGGGTTGCTCCATCTGCTCGGCCCTGATGACTGAAGGTTTTGGAGAAGATATCCCTGACACTACAGAGTCAGGGATACACCAAGAGAAACTCTTCGGAGGTGGGTAAGAGGGTTTCAGAGGAACTCTCTGGGACCTTACCTACCTAATGAAGCTTTGAGGTGCCTTCTGTTCCCTAAGGCCCAATCCAGCGCGGTTGTGCCCCATGTACAGGTCAAGCCTCCCTTCATCCAACTGACAGTGGATGCAGACATTAATGAGGCACTGGAAGGCATGGACATCCACTAGGAACAGATGTCGGAGGTGTCTACCGACACCGAAAAGGACCTTCTAGAAGAAGATGTGGTTCAACCACCTACGGAGGAAGATGGATCCGTGTTGACGGTAACCGAGGACCCTCAGTTTTCCGTGATGGCATATCAACCCGTGCCGTCAACCTCTTCAGCCCCAACTCCCCATCCGGATGTGCTGATTGGCAGGAGCCAAGCGCTCCTAAAGTCGATTCAGCAGATGATGGCAGTGTTCCTGAAGGAACAACAGGAGATTAAGCAAGATCTCAAAGAGACGAAGAAAGAGGTGAGAGAAGGGAAACGCTGTGGCATTTCCAGAGGCTTTACTAAGCCTCTTAGAGTTTCTGATTTACCTCACTGCTCCGAAACCAACCCCTGGAGGTACTTGGAGCACATGCCCATGCTGAATGGGAAGCTCTATATCTCCAAGAAGTTGGGGGCCAAACCCCTTGAAGATCTCCAATTCTGGCCTAGCCTTTCGGCATACTCAGATTGTTACGTGAGACTGCGGGATGAACCAACATCCTGTGAGGAGACGGAATCGAAAGAAGTCATCGTCTTTGAGCATGACAAGGCACAGGCTATTCTGTCCAAGACCCTAAAGGGAGCCGGATATACCAACTCCAAAGTCTCAGCATTGAGCAAGAGGCATCCTACCTTCATTGCTCCTTCCTCCAGAGCTTTCCCCTTCTCGGTGAAAGCCCTTGACCGTGTCATGAGAGCAGTCGATGCGGGCAAACCATGCCTAGTGCTAGAAGAATGTAAACCATTATCTATAGCCATGCCTACCTGCGAGAAGTGGAACGAGGTTCATCTAACCTCCGTCTCTAAACTGGATCCAGAGATAGCAGGTCAGCAGTTCAATGAGAACCTTCCAAAACTGCCGGAGCATCTTTTGAGAAGGGAACAGGAGACAAAAGAGAGATTAGCAACTTCTTTGCCTCTTCCAAACTGCATGGAAATGTGTGCAGGCCTTACCAATGCCCCAGACATGTACATGGTCTTAGCCAAGTCTCACATGGGTACCCTTGTGAAGGACTTGTATGCCTTCATCAGGTCCAGGAGGACCTGTAGAGAGCATGTGTTCGCCGCAGCAACGGTCAAACACGAACCCAGGAAGCTGATCACTTCATGTATCTGGGGCTAGGACCTCTTTCCACAAAATGTGGTTCAGGAGGTTATCACCAAAGCCGCCACGGAGAATAGGAACCTTCTCCAAAAGTGGGGCATGTCTTCCAAGAGAAATCATCCTCAGACGGTGGTCCCCAACCTAAGAACAGGAAGACAAAGAAAACACGCAGACCTGCACAACTTCCGACCGTAACCATGACCACAGTGCCCCAAAGGGTAGCTAAGCTGCAAACCACCTTCCAGATGGTACCCCAATAGCTAGTAGCTCAATCACCTGCGTTTAATCCAGGCTTTGAGAGGCACACAACTACCTTTCGCCCCCACAAAGGTAGAGGCTCAAAAAGAGGTTCCTCAAGAAACCCCTCAAGGGGTAGAGGAGGACACAGTCATGGAAATAGATCCTCAGGAACATCTCAGCAATGAGAGGCTCCAGGTAGGAGGGAGACTCTTCCACTTTCGGGATCGTTGGACCTTCGATCCCTGGGCCCACAGCCTAATCAAGAATGGACTCGGTTGGAAATGGAACAAAATTCCACCCACTTTTCATCAATTCTTCCAACACTCCACCCCCTTATTGGAAGAATATACCTCAGAACTCTTGAACAAAAGGGTAATAAGGAAAACGAAGTCCATCAAATTCCAGGGAAGGCTGTTTTGTGTTCCAAAAAGGACTCGGACAAACTCAGAGTCATTCTAGACTTGTCTCCTCTCAACAAGTTCATCGAGAACAAGTTCCGGATGCTTACCTTACAACACATAAGGACCCTTCTACCAAAAGGGATGTACACAGTCTCAATAGATGCTTACTGGCACCTACCAGTCAGCCGACCCCTCTCCTCCTACCAATTCAGGCTATAGAAGACGAAGTATATCTTCACAGCCATGCCCTTTGGGCTAAACATAGCCCCAAGGATATTCATGAAACTTGCGGATACAATCGTCCAACAGCTACGCTTAGAAGGAATTCAGGTAGTGGCATACCTGGACGATTGGCTGGTGTGGGCAGCATCCAAGATGGCTTGTCTACAAGGAGCCCCAAAGGTGATCCAGTTCCTGGAGCACCTAGGCTTCAAAATCAACCGCAAGAAGTCTCAAGAAGATTTCAAGACTCCAACAGGAAAGAGTATTGGGTTTTCTTCAGTTCGCAGCAGTGATAGACCCAGTGCTAAAAGCACAGTTAAAGGATGTGTCAGGAGTCTGGAGAAGATAAGCATCAAACGCTCGAAGAGATCAACAAAGGTTGACACCGACCCGATTGCGCAAGTGCACGAGATAAAACACTTTGTGGTTTCGGCAGGTAGTGTCATAAAACCTGTCGTCTAGTGCTGCGATGAACAGTGGACTGTTTTGGGACTCAACAGTGTATCGGGTGAATAGGTGTTAGCACCCTCGAGTGTAATACCTTTTAGTAAAAATCACTGTGGTGATTTATGGACTGTCCTATATAGGTGCAGAATCTAACCAATAACACCAGTACCGTGTGAACATTTGTACACAGTGTTGAAGCATATCCAACATCTAAGTGAAACTAAACAAATTCATTTTAACAAATTAATTAATATATGTATATTCTTCCCTTACAGGTTACAAATATATATATAACCAGGATGTTCATATATGCAGGCTAGATTCCTTCTCACGATACATTACTATCATTTTGTTTTGGTTATGAAAATAAAAACAAAAAATGTATCTTCTTTATCCTCAGAATCACAATAAAAGATTCCAGAGCCTTTCTATTTTCCTTAAATAGATACCTTTTTAGTATGATTTCCAAAGAACAACCAGGTGATCTCAAAGGAAATTTTCCTTGTGTTCCTACGGAAATGCAAACTTTAAATCCTTATAGTCGAAGTCGACAATTTCCCTGCAGGGGGCAGGAAGCCCTAAGTTGTTCCAAACTTAGCTGATATGACAAATAACAGTAATATCATATATATAAAGGTCTAGGAGACCATATAAGGAACTTATTCAAAGTAAAGGCACTTGTACAAACCCACAGATATAGTAATTTCAAGTTAATTCTCTGGTAAGCTTCCATCAGGACGACATGACCAAGCCCGAAAAACGTATTTCAGGGCAAAGCGAAAAAAAACGTATTTCAGGGCAAAGCGAAAAATCTATTTTTGGGTGAGATAGCCATGTCGCCCTGATGGACCCACCCTTCTTTCAAAAAAAAAAAAAAAAAAAAAAAACTAATTAATGAAACGACTCCACCCGAAACTACTCTATCTGCGGCTATTCCTGTTTAAATGCAACAAGGAATGAAGGGCCGTAGTAGTACTGGGAGGGGGTCCACCGGGTACCTTGACAACGGCTCCCGTTCGTTCGCCACTCTTTCCCCTCAAAGAGGTAAATCTATTGCTATGTGTCGTATCAAAAAATACGTCCCCTGATATTATGCGATATCCTTAAAGATATGATAAGGATACTCGCGCCAGGAGTTAGAATTCTGGAGACCTATGGTTAATTCTCTGGGAGTATCACTGTAGCAAATATCCCTTAGAAAGCTACCTATAGGAACCTTCCATCAGGACGACATGGGTATCTCACCCAAAAATAGATTTTTTGCTTTGCTCAAAATCCCTTTTTTTCTTTAGACACTTTGAATAAAATAGCAATAATTTTATTTCCACAGAATTGTGATTCACCAAAAAGTTTAATTTCTTTTTAGGAACAATGAAGGCAGCATGTGACCTGGTGTCTTCCCTGTCAGGAAAGGTAGCACTTTGTCTTGTTGTTATTGAATTGAATGAACTGAAGGGACGTGATAAGGTCAAAGCTCCCCTTGAAGTGATTGTTAAATACTGAATATCCCCTTAAAATTGTTATTGATTGTTGAACTGTTATTTAACATCATCAGATTTTGTTTTCCACACATGACATTCCATATTTCTTTTATGAATTTGAATTTTATATAATTATTTCATTGTTTTTATAAACCCAAATTATAATTTAATTTATTTTACCAATATATCATTATACAGCATCAATAGCATTTGTTTCAATTGGTCTGTGATAGTTGAATCATGACATTCCTAATTATGCAGTTTGTACTTTTGAATAAATATTAAGGGATTTGGTTTTTATATTTTTCAAAATATTGCATAGTTTTAATTATCAATTCTTACACAAAACAGGAAATGTTTGAATGACAGTGAATTATCTGGTGCCCCAACTGTCAAGGTCACTGGTGTCAGATATGTACACAGCAAGTAAACCACCAATTTATCACTAATTGCTATTTTTTATGCCAGTTCTTTCTTTTCTTCAATTATTTGGTCTTCTGGGTGTCATCCTGTATAGCTACCCATCTTCACTGAAGTCTTCAGTTTTCATCTCTCATATATGATGAAACTGTTCAGGCCATCCCTGAAGCCCTAGAAATCCTACTCATTTAACCTAGTAACCTGATTATTAGTAATAAATGAATTGGGTTTTTGTACTTGGTACCTAAATTCTCATCTGACCCATGTCTTCAGGAAACCCCTCTTGTAGACTTGTCAATGAGACACGAGACACGAGTCTCCAACTCCAGTTCCGAATTCAGCTAGACCAGCGGTTCCTCCAGAGTATGATGCTAGATTTTTTAACCAGTATTTCTTGCCCATTTAGTTGGACACTAGGTGTAGTACTGTAGGGGAAAGACACAGCATACCACTCCTCGATAAGGTACTCGGTTGAAAAGTAATAGGAGGTCTCTCTCTCCATGGGGAATACCCTAGTGGATAACTACTGCCTCACTCGAATTGAATTTACGACTTCTCGCTCCCCTTCACCCAAAAGACAGAGGAAGGATAGCAGAAACCAGCAACCTCACAAGGTCATAGACATTCCCAACAAATAGAAAGTTCTAATAGTCACCTCACTCTCCCTTAGTGGCAGTCTCTCGCCGCAAAGATAGCAAAGATTGGAAGACGGTCCCCAAGTCATCCCAACCAACAGATTCAAGGCTTCCTGAAATAATCCAGGACTCTCAGTCCAAGAGGGGCACATCTACCACCCCCTTCCGGTTCAGTCATCCATCAGCGTGGTAGGGCGAGACATTTGAAATGACAACCTCTTTTGGGGCCGGCGGGGTATGGTTTCCAAGAGAAGAACCCAATTATGATTTGGAAGATTCAGAGGGGATTCTTCTCCAGCCAGCAGGATCAAAGTCTTTGGATACAGAGGAGGGTGGGTCTGACTCAACCTTTCTCCAAGTCCTTCGCTGTATTCGGAAAGTTAATGGTCTAGGAGAAACTTTTTGGCAGCTCTAGACCTCGTCTGGAGCTTCCTTGGTCCATCCTGGCCAAAGAGCTTTGAACAAGATAGACTCGCGTATCTAGAAAGGACTCCTTGAGGGCGGAGAGATCCTCCTGCCTGATTCCGCCAGCCTTTACTAGGCAGAAGAAATACTGCTGTACACAGGAGAGACTGCTCTCCCTTTCCCTCTTCCTCTGAATCCTGCAAGTGTCAGGACGGAGCGGCTGGCAGCATCATCTATCTCCTTGATAGTAGAGGCATCTTATATGGAGGCCACAGGTATAACAACACAGCAAGCAGCATCGTAGATAGACCACTGGTCAGGAACAGTTAGCTATCTAGCAGACACCGAGGACTTGCCTGACCCAGACAAGAGACAAGCCATGCAGGGCATTGTTCTGATGTGGGCAAGGGTGGTAGAATTTCTAAAGCACCAAGCAACCAACCAGTGGGCTAATTGGGTGCTGAACCAAAGTATGCCATGACTTCAAAACTTCATAAGCGAATCAGTTGCCAGGAAGGACTGAATCTCCGTAATTCCTCCCTTACGGCAGAACAATAGTAGAGACTGCTTATTGCATCGACCTGTTTCCATTCAGGCCACTTCCACCTCAGGTCATGCTAGAGCAACATCTCGTCCACCACAGCCCCGTAAACGAGCTCGGGGGAAACTCGACCTCAGGGGTCAATTCGTAACGAGCCAGCCCTTTACTGCCCGCATAAATAATTTTAATTAGGAATGGGCTACTATGGAAATCTTACAAATATGCTTAAATATCAAACTGGACTATTTGATTAAAATCCAATAGAAATTATTTCAATTCATTGCATTTATATATCACCATCTACTGTATGTTCTATAAAAATTTGTGATATTTGTTCCCATAACACACTGGCACTGCAAATAAAAATAAAATCTATACTTTAAAATATATACAGTAATATTGTAAAAGAAACCTCCCAATTATCATTTGTAGTACTATATTAAGCAAATCACAGTATTCAGCAAAGCTATTGTTTGTAATATTACGGGAATCAAAGAGTTTTCAAGAAGTTATTAAATTCTATAACCGGTGATTTTGCAACATTTGTACAGAATGCAATGTCATCACCAGCTACAAATGAATCTGGAGAGATATAATTAGGTTTAGAAGGGTCAAATTGATCTCTACCAATTAATTTTAAATATTTGTGGCGCTGCTTAATCTTAAAATCTCTGTGTGTTAATATATTAGGGAATTCAACAATGTGGGAGTGAGCAAGGCCCATTTCATTATGGATGTAGTCGAAGCGACGCATGAGAGAGACCCCATCTGAAATTCAAATATATATATATATATTAGCATGATCATTTCTAAAATGTCTAAATATGATATTTTAATTATAAAATAAATTTTTGAATATACTTACCTGGTGAATATATAATAGCTGAGCCTCCGGCGGCTCGACAGAAAAAAACACAAAAATTCGCGAGCGATCGCTATGAAGGTTGCGGGTGTGCCCACTAGCGCCAACTATCGGCCAGATACCGCATATACATGTAAACAGACCCAATTCTTCTCATCCCGCTGGGTCTCTATCGGGGAGGAAGGGGGGGGGCCTTTAATTTATATATTCACCGGGTAAGTATATTCAAAAATTTATTTTATAATTAAAATATCATTTTTAAATATTTAACTTAGCCGGTGAATATATAATAGCTGATTCACACCCATGGTGGTGGGTAGAGACCAGAGTTAATTAAGTTTACAGCGTATATGCTTAGAGTTTTTGATAGTTATATCATAACAAAACCCAAATATATAAAGGTACCTGGTAAGGAAGTTGACTTAGACGATTACTCTGCCTTATTACTCTGTCTTCCTCACGAAGCCCAGCGATCCTCTTTGGATGCTGAAAGACTCCCAGGAGCTGAAGTATCAAGGGCTGCAACCCATACAACAGGACCTCATCAAACCCCTAACCTGGGCGCTCTCAAGAAATGACATTTGACCACCCGCCAAATCAAAAAAGGATGCGAAAGGCTTCTTAGCCTTCCGTACAACCCAATTAAAAAAACATTTCAAGAGCAGATTAAAAGGATATTGGAATTAAGGGAATGTAGTGGTAGAACCCTTACCCACTACTGCATTCGCTGTAACGAATGGACCCAGTGTGTAGCAGTCCTCGTAAAGAGTCTGGACATCTTTTAAGTAAAATGACGCGAATACCGACTTGCTTCTCCAAACGGTCGCGTCCATAATACTTTGCAGAGATTTATTTTGCTTAAAGGCCACGGAAGTTGCTATAGCTCTTATTTCGTGCGTCTAAACCTTAAGCAAGCATCGGTCTTTTTCATTCAAGTGAGAATGAGCCTCTCGTATTAAAAGTCTGATAAAATATGACAAAGCATTCTTTGACATAGGCAATGATGGTTTCTTAACTGAGCACCATAATGCCTCAGATCCACCTCGTAAGGACTTAGTACGAGCTAAGTAGAAACTTAAGAGCTCTAACTGGACACAGCACTCTTTCAAGTTCGTTGCCTACGATCTCTGACAGGCAAGTTATATCAAAAGACTTAGGCCAAGGACGAGAAGGCAGTTAATTTTTGGCCAGGAAACCAAGTTGAAGTGAACATGTGGCTTTTTCTGTAGAAAAAGCCGATGTTCTTACTGAAGGCATGAATTTCACTGACCCTTTTAGCCGAAGCCAAGCACACTAGGAAAAGCGTCTTGAGGGTGAGATCCTTCAGGGAGGCTGAATGTAATGGCTCAAACCTGTCTGACATGAGGAACCTTAGGACCACGTCTAAGTTCCATCCAGGAGTTCCCAAACGACGTTCCTTAGAGGTCTCGAAAGACTTAAGGAGATCTTGGAGATCTTTATTGTTGGAAAGATCTAAGCCTCTATGACGAAAGACCGAAGCCAACATGCTCCTGTAGCCCTTAATCGTGGGAGCTGAGAGGGAGCGAACATTTCTCAGATGTAAAAGAAAATCTCCGATTGGGCTACAGAGGTACTGGAAGAGGACATAGATGCTGGCTTGCACTAATCTCGAAAGACTTCCCACCTCGACTGGTATACTCTGATGGTAGAAGCTCTCCTAGCTCTCGCAATCGCACTGGCTGCCTCCTTCGAAAAGCCTCGAGCTCTTGAGAGTCTCTCGATAGTCTGAAGGCAGTCAGACGAAGCGCGGGGAGGCTTTGATGAACATTCTTTACGTGGGGCTGATGTAAGAGATCTACCCTTAGAGGAAGACTTCTTGGAATGTCTACCAGCCATTGAAGTACCTCGGTGAACCACTCTCTCGCGGGCCAGAGGGTAGCAACCAACGTCAACCTTGTCCCTTCGTGAGAGGCGAACTTCTGCAGTACTGTACGTTGTTGACTATCTTGAATGGTGGGAATGCATATAAGTCCAGATGAGACCAATCCAGTAGAAACGCGTCTATGTGGATTGCTTCTGTATCTAGGACTGGTGAGCAATAGATTGGTAACCTTTTGGTCAACGAGGTGGCAAAGAGGTCTATGGTGGGTTGACCCCAAGTAGCCCAAAGACTCTTGCCCACGTCCTTGTGGAGGGTCCATTCCGTGGGTATCACCTGACCCCTCCGACTGAGACAGTCTGCCAAGACGTTCAAGTCCCCCTGGATGAATCTCGTCAACAGGGAGATGCCTCGATTTCTTGACCATATGAGAAGGTCCCTTGCGATCTCGTACAGCGTGAGGGAGTGTGTGCCTCCTTGCTTGGAGATGTACGCCAAAGCTGTGGTGTTGTCTGAGTTGACCTCTACCACTTAGTTTCGAAGAAAGCTTTCGAATTTCATCAAGGCCAAGTGGACTGCTAATAGCTCCTTGCCGTTGATGTGCATGCTCTTCTGACTTGAGGTCCACAGACCCGAGCATTCCCGACCGTCCAGGGTCGCATCCCAACCCAAATCCGACGCGTCTGAGAACAACACGTGGTTTGGGTTCTTGACTGCTAGGGATAGTCCCTCTCTCAGACTGATATTGCTGTCCCACCATTTCAGGCATGCCTTAACTGGTTCGGAGACTGGGAATGATACCGTCTCTAACGTCTTGTCCTTGTTCCAGTGAGAGGCTAGATGGAACTGGAGAGGCCGAAGGTGTAGTCTCCCTAGCGAGACAAACTGCTCCAGGGATGAGAGAGTCCCTACGAGATTGTTCCAACTCCTGACCGAACAAACGTTCTCTTTTCAGCATTAGTTGGACTTCGAGCAGGGCTTGTTCTATTCGGGTGGCAGACGGAAAAGCCCGAAAAAACTGGACTGCGAATCTCCATCCCCAAATATAGAATAATCTGGGATGGGATCAGTTGGGACTTTTCTAGGTTGACCAAAAGTCCCAACTCCCTGGCCAGACTCAACGTCCAATGTAGATCCTGCAGACAGCGAAGACTGGACAATGCTCTGAGAAGCCAGTCGTCCAAGTACAGGGAGGCTCGGATTCCCAATAGATGGAGGGATTTTGCCACATTCCTCATGAGCCTCGTAAACACGAGAGGAGCAGGACTGAGGCCAAAGCACAGGGCTCGAAACTGGTACCCCACATTCCTGTAAACAAACCTCAGAAACGGTTGGGAATCTGGGTGTATAGGAATGTGGAAGTATGCCTCCTG
Organism: Palaemon carinicauda; assembly: GCF_036898095.1. Taxonomy (NCBI): domain Eukaryota; kingdom Metazoa; phylum Arthropoda; class Malacostraca; order Decapoda; family Palaemonidae; genus Palaemon; species Palaemon carinicauda. The sequence goes on along the minus strand of NC_090725.1, from coordinate 106,303,141 downwards.
AAGGTCGAGAGAGACCATCCAGTCGCCTTCCATTAATGCTGTCAAGACAGCCTGGTAGACTTCATCGTGAAGTTTGTCTTGACAATGAACACATTGAGCGCACTTGCCTCTTACGTACTCCTGCAGTGAACATGGCTGCCAGATCATTGGAGCCATCCCTGATAGACTTGTTCCTGCAGAGAACGTGGCTGTCAGACTATTGGAGCCATCCCTGATAGCCTTGTTTATGCATGACATAATTGAACAGCAAAACTTCAAACGCTCGAAAAAAACTCCTAACAGGAGATGGTCTAGCTCTGAAGCCGACCATAAAATCTTGGAGCGTCTCATGGCCAGGCGCCAGGGAGAGTCTATGAGGTTTGAGAAGTCTATCTGGGCAGAGGCAGGAACTCCCAAGCCGAGAACTTCTCCCGTGTCATATCAGACTCTCGCTCTATAAGCCAGCTTAAAAGTAGGGAAAGCAAAGGCTGTCTCCACCAAACTCCTCCTGGTGATTAACCAGTCGCCTAGCAAACGTAAAGCTCTCTTAGAAGAGCGAGAGAGCACTAGCTTAGAAAACAACGGCTTCGAAGTAGCTAGGCCTAGTGTAAACTCTGACGTTTAGGCGAACGAGGAGCAGCAGTTACAAAAAAAATCCGGACAAAGATCCTTAAAAATCAGCATGATTTATTTAAAGTCCATAGAGGGCTGAGCAGCTTTAGGCTCCTCTCCGTCTGACAGAGTCCTCAAGGGAATATCAGTAGGAGGGGGATCAGCAACTTCCTCATCTGAAGGAACCTTGTCCGACAATTGCCGAGTCTCAAGCAAGGGAGAGACCTGCCGTGGTGGCAATGCTTGACAAGCAGAGTCCACACGCAAAGGAGCAACAGTAGCAGTCAAGGACGCTATGTCATGTAACTGCTTAAAGGACTGACCAGCAACAACAACAGGTGCGGGAGGACGCTCGACATCAACTCGAGACTGCCTTGACTGCCTAGACTGAGCAGTCAAAACAACTCTTGACTGCGGTGCTTGACGCTCAACGTCAAAACAAGTCAACTATGCTGGTTGGCGAACGTCCTGAACGTCAACAAGAGCAAGCGGCAGCGGCTGAACATCCACAAGCGGCTGAGAGTCAACACGGGACTGCATCGAGTGAGGCTCTACAACACATGATTGACGTGACTTTGTAACGTCAATGTCAACAGGACGAGCAAAGGCTCGTTTGGGCGGCTGACGGCCAGGATCTCGATCAGCTAAGCAGCGAGGATCATCGTGAACCTGCTCAGCAGAATAGTCCTCCATAAGAGAGGCAAGCTTATTCTGCATGTCTTGCAGTACAACCCATTTAGGAACAACGGGAATGGGTGCGGTAAGAGACTAGGGTAACGTCTGTGACTGCAAAACCTTGCCTACAATAAGACTCTCGGAGCCTGTGTTACGCTTTTGTTTAGGCGGCGAGCAGTCTTCCGATGACTGCATAGGGTCAGAGCTGTCCCAATGGCTACAACCAGGACGCTGGACCTGTCCTGAAGGGACTGACTTTCGCTTTAAGGGCCTCGAAACCTTGCTCCACGGTTTCTTACGCGAAAAGCCTTCGGATGACGAGGAGAAAATCGTCTCGCTCGTCTTATGGTAGGGGCGGTCTTGATGAGACACGCCTGAAACCATAGAGGGAACGTCTGTTCGCTGATCAAGGCCTCTCGAACCCATAAGTCGTACGACATTACTTCTCCTCTGGGCTTGGGAGCTTGCAAGAGGTCCCGGACTAGGCGAACGACAGGCACGAACAGACGAACCCTCAGTCGCAACACTGATAACACTTTGTGCAATTATCACTTTATCACTACGATTTTCTGTTTTGCACTTACTTCACTGAAATCGAATTTTTCAACAATTCACATTAGGCATGAATAAAACTGATTTCTACCTGAAGCACGCAATTCTACCCTACATCAAAAGGTTATAATTGCAAAATAAGTCGTATAATGTAAGCACATTAATACAAGCAAAAAACAGTAAACATATATTAAGATAAAAAGATCAGTGACTGGGGAGGAGACTAAACACTAGTTCATTCAAAACTACGTTTTCAATCTCTCATCGTACAGTGCCTTGGGACGAGAATAAAAACTAAAAACGTTTCGTCCCAAGTCTCTGTACGGGGAGAAAGGATAAAACGTTTTTAGTTTTTATTCTCGTCCCAAGTCTCTGTACGGGGAGAAAGGATAAGAGTAAAAAACTGACTCGAGAACAACGTTACTCGCTTGGGACGAGAATAAAGATCGGAACGTTCTCTCTTCCTCTCTCTCTCTCTCTGTCTCTCTCTCTCTCTTGATTTCACACCGAAGAGAAAAGCCCGCTTACCTTTCGTCAATAAACAGGTTATTTGACCAAAGGAAAAAACTGAAAGGACTAAGAGATTGAAAATTAACAAGTTCCTTTAAATTAGTATTTAAAACATTTAAGTTTGAAAGAAGAATGAACAAAACGTCAGAATCGATTTACTCTTTCTGCAAAGTGAAACCGTGATTCTCTCTCTCTCTATCGTAACGATAGAGCGCAAACTGCGTAGCATAAATAAACCAAACGTTAGTTCATCTTTGAAACAGTACGAAGACTATTCAAAGAAAAATCTTTCATAAAATATCTACTAAAAAATATTCATTTAATAAGTTTTAAATCATTTGCTCTGTAAAAGTTATTTACGATTGAAAGGGCTCAACGTTGTTTAACTTCGGTTTCCAAGTTAGGACCGCCTACTCTCGTATTAGGGGAGGAATAGGTAAGGTCGCATATAAACAAATCATTAAAATTTATCTTGATGTTTATTATAAATGGAAAGCTAATCGAAGAGGCCTAATAAAGGCGGTTGAGATATAAAATATATAGAGGAAAATCTATAATTAACAACAACAATTTATAACGTGATAAGATAATTGCTAAAAGCCTAAAACACACTTCCGTACTAAGGGAAGGGTCGGCCATTTTTAAAAGTCAAAGAAAGTCCAAAAAACAATCCAAAGTCATCAACAATTAAATCTATCCAAAAAAAGAGTTCAAGATTTAAGTTGAAGATAAAACACCTGCACTGCGAAAGCTCAAACCAAAATGAAGTACTTCACCAAGTCTGTTGAAAAACTCCAGGTTATACAGCGAGTAATGGTACGTCTTGTCGTTCAGACCGACAGAGAAGAATTGGGTCTGTTTACATGTATATGCGGTATCTGGCCGATAGTTGGCGCTAGTGGGCACACCCGCAACCTTCATAGCGATCGCTCGCGAGTTTTTGTGTTTTTCTCTGTTGAGCCGCCGGAGGCTCAGTTATTATATATTCACCGGCTAAGTTAAATATTTAAAATTTATTAGTTACATTAAGAAATTTTAGCATACCTAAATGTATTTGCATTCGCAAGAAAAGTTATAATAACAACAATTTCAATACTTACCCAATATTCATAGTGCTATATTTGTTCCTACACAACATATACAAACCCTTGTTCTTTAATTAGGGAGGTTCATTCAGCACAAGCAGTTATCCAGCTGAGAGGGTGTGGTGGGAGGAGCCCGACACCCTTTTCCAGCCGGAGAGCTTCACTTTTGATTTGGGCACTGTCAATTATGCATGTACTGCCAGTGCCTTGCCAAACTTTCTCATTTACTTTTTCTGTTGCAGGAAGTGAATGTGGTTATTGATTTGGACTAATGGATGGTATTAGTACTTGCCGGGGGGGAAGGGTGGATGTTGCAGCCAGTTTACGAGTTAATCGGCTGTTGATCCACACTTCCTCCGTACAACTTATAGGGGGCATGATTATTCGCAATCATGCCCATGCGCAGAGTGCAGGTCGTGGCCTCCTGTGCAGTGGCAAGCATACACCCTGAAGGGAGAAGAGAACTAAGCCTTTGGCAGGGTCTGTCTTGGCAAAACCAAAGAAGACACCAATTAAGTCTTTTGCTGCTTCAGTCCCCTGGGAGTATGCGTCGGGAGTAAGGAGCCCTTGGATCTCCTTCGATAGTCTTTAAATTTTTTAGTGATGTGATCCTAGTATTTGCTATACCCCTTTTGGAAACTGGAATTTCATTGCTCATGACCATGCAGACTGCTGTCAACGAGTTTGACCTTAGGAAGTCTTTCAGGTAGGCCCTCCATGACTTTGTTAAGGAAGCTTGTAGCTAAGGCTACTGCCTCCCCGATTCCCCCGGTGCAAGTGTCCAAAGTGATCCCAGTGACTCCAGTGGTGAAAGGCAAGTTGGTGATGGCCCCAGTGTCAGGGCCTCTGGTGATCCACCCCAAAGCCAAAAACAACTATGAAAACCCTAAAAGTGACTACTTTGCTGGTCAAATTGGTACTGGCACTGGGATGTCTTGGCCCCAATATTGGGCATAAGAAAGTTGTCAAGACCAAAGGGAGTGTTGCCCCTGTCCCCGGCGGTGTTAGCCCAATCCCTAACTCAGTCCTAATGTATTTCACCCCTTCTCCTGTACCCGTCACACCGACCCTTGTGCCTGGGGGTCCGAGGCCGATATTTAATGCTCCCTCTGTGTCTGGTTGTAGACTCACAGGGAGAGAGTCCAAAGCCGACGCCTCCTTGGTCGCTGACTCAGAGACTGAGAAGGATGTGCCTTCCGCCTTGAGTCTCTCCATTGAGTGTCTTCCCAATCAGTTTGCTCTCTACAGAGGTACAGACATGCGTGCGTAGAACTTCTGTTGGCCAGAGGGCGGGGAAGGCAAGATTTTATTTATCCTGTCTGAACAAGGTGAGCTCTCAGATCCAGAGATCTGATCATCTGCACTGTCTAGGGCTAAGAATACGAGATCTTACTATGGCAACCCCAAGGGTTTTCATTCTTGAGAGGTTTGTAATGCCGATCAATTATCGAGTCCCCCACAGAAGGTGGAGCCTTGGCCATCTCCCCTTCAGACAATTCCACTCACAGATGAGACATTCTGCCTTTAAGCACCCTCGACCAAAGGCACACTCCAGTGAATATGCCCCCCCCCCCCACAGTACAACTATTTCATCCCTAGGATTGTTATTGAGGGCAGATGAAGGCTCGGGCAAGCTCATGGCCATGGGAGATCTCCTGGTACGTGACTTGGTGGTACTTGGCGCCACAGATCGGGGCAGTGTCAACCATGGCCCTGAGCCTGGCACAGGAGCTAGACCTACTAAAGAACGCATGCATCTTATGACATCGAATGGTACCATCTTCTCTTCCATGACCAACTCAGCAAGAGAGAGAAAGAGGAGCAGATGTCCCATGTCCAGGAAGGAAGGGAGATGGAGGTCGCTGAAGCTCTTCCATAAACCTTGAAACATACATGTCTGTCCCATCAGCTGTCAGGGTAGCTGGAACCACGACAAGATGGCTGTTGCCTTGACACCTACGAGGCTGGGAACCACAGCGGTACAGTACACCCCTCCCGTAAGAGAGGGGGGGGGTGTTGCAGGAAGCCCTGTCCTTGCAACTACAGCTAGCCTTCCTGGACTTTTTTTACCTCTTCCTCCTCCTCTTCAGCTGAGAGAAGTTGTATGACAAGGAGGGGGATGAGGAAGAACAACACATATGCTTCTTCTTCCTAGCTCCCGCTCCTGGCACGGAAGCAGGGCCGTCAAAGTTGGAGGGACCGTCGACGTTGACACCCCCTAAAGTAAGAAAAGTCACATGGTTTGCTCCAGCAGGAGCCACAACACTGGGGTACACTGTCACAGTGAAAGGGGAAGGCACACCGACAATGCCATGCAACCCGTCAACACGAGGGGCTGGAGGCACAACCATTGACACATAGGGAGGAGAGACAGACTTCTTGGCCTGAGGGTCAGGGCAGTAGACACAGGAAGAAAGGGTGGGGAGTACTGGCACCAGGTGTTTTTTTGCCTTACCTTTACCTTCCTCCAGCCTGGGGCTATGGTCTGGCCTGGAACCTTGACAGCCACGCTGGGGCAACCAACATAGACTTACCAACATCTGTGTTCCCTGACACTGAGGGTAACACCACGCCCTTCACACCTGGTGCCACTGGAGCTTCAAGATCACAAATCTGCACAAAGGGTACCGGGAGAAAGGTAGCCTTGGTTACCACCTCCCAACACAGTCATGGAAAGTCTACCTGAAAGACTTAAGGAAGACCCAGCCTTCCTTAAGTCAAACTCATTATAAACCGCTTGCACAGACAAAGTGGAGGATCCTTCAGCCTATACAGTGGAGTAGCAAATACTCGGAGTTAACAGCTCATTGGCAAAGCCCGAAAAGAAAGCAGTTTTGATCACCATGGCATAATCATCAAGGACCAGCAGACACCTCCCGGGGAGACAGCAGTGGCAGCAGCCAGCACCGGTGTCTTCTTTGGTGTTTCTCAGTCCGACTCTGATGAACACCTCACGCATTTCTTCCCCTTCAGGGCATACACTTGCCACTGCACTGGAAGCCACGATCGACGCTCGGCACATGGGAATGCCTGCGTACAGACATGCCCTTGACACGAAGCACAGAGGCTGTGCTGATCTACAATCGTCTTTGCCATGTAGCAGTTGCAGCGTTCGCCCTTCCACCAGGAAACACAAATATTGTTTTTCCATTCTGGCACAACCACAGTATAGAAGAAAAAAAAAATCCTTCATTAGAAGAGCGCAACAGTTAAAGCAAAAGAGAATACCAGTAGATTACTAACTGAGAGGGGTACAGGGCAAAGCCTCTCCAGCCGCATAACTGCTTGTTATCCCTTTCAACGACCGATTCCAGCATGCGCTGAAGTAATCTCACTAATTAAAGGATAAGGGTTTGTATGTTACCTAGGCACAACTTAGAAAATTTACACAAGTGTTCATTAAACCATCCTTGTGGAGAAGTAGTAATATGACCATTAGGCGAACAGATTATTAGAATTCTATTTTTTGGTACTGTACCAACCGTGTGTCACACGATCGTACATAGTACAGTGGAACCTCTACACACGAACGTATCTACATCCGAATTTTCCAACATCTGAAGTAAAATTTGAGCAAATTTTTGACTCTACACCCGAATTTTATTTCGACACACGAAGTAAACATTATGCCATTAAGCGTCGGGTGCTCAGTTCTCTATTCTTGTGTGTATCGTGTGGTTGTCCTCAGTTTGGTCTGTTATTAACAGTGCTTATTTTCTTCCTTTTTGATTTTATCTATAATCATGGTGCCTAAGAAGCTAAGTTTCAGTACAGGAAGAAGGCAATTCTTTCATTAGAATTGAAGCAAGAAATTGTAGAAAAATATGAGAGCAATGTGCATGTGAGGGATACTGTATGGCTAAACAATATGGCCGGAATAGGCCTATGATCTCGAGGATCATCAAGCTGAAGGCAGCCATTAAAGCAAATAACCATCGAAGGGGATCACCATTATTACAAGACATCTTAGCAATACCCTGGAAGAGATAGAACGCCTTTTGTTCATAGGGATAAAGGACAAAGAGATTGTTGGCAACGATCATTTGTGAGAAGGGCCAGCGTGATGAACAGAAAAAAAGAAAAAAGTGAAGCAAAGAAAACCTTGATAGCAATAACAAGCTCTTTTAAATAAGACTTCTCTCTTTTCTGTTTCTCTCTAAACAGAGCATTAACATGTACTTTAAATAAAATATCTCTCTCTCTCTCTCTCTCTCTCTCTCATCTCTCTCTCTCACTCTCACTCTCTCTCTCTCACTCTCACTCTCTCTCTCTCTCTCACTCTCTCTCTCTCTCTCTCTCTCTCTCTCTCTCTCTCTCTCTCTCTCTCTCTCTCTCTCTCTCTCTCTCTCTCTCTCTCTCTCTCCTCTTTTTTTTCTTCGCTGTTATAGTGTTAGATACATCTATTATTTTTTCCCCCCAGAGAGAGAGAGATTAAACAAAAATGTGTTTAGAGTACATAGGATTTCTAACAGCGTCAACGAGTTGAAAAACAATTAAATGTAACTAAGAGAGTAATAACAGCTAATCTGAATTCCTTTATCAACTAAAACAAATATTAATACAAACACACTCGTGTGCGTATGCACAAACACACACACGGTGCAAAAATTGCTACGCAGTAAGAGAGACGGTCGGGGAGGAAGTAGAGATGGTGACTGCGATAACATACCGTAACTCGTCACTGAAAGTGATGAAAATAAAAAAATAAAAGAAAAAAAAATGTAAAAAATATGAAATATAAAAATAAAAAAAAAAATAAATAAGCTAAGTTAGATTAAAATTTCAGTAGTGTAAGTTACGGTATGTTATCGCAGTCACCATCTCTACCTCCTCGTGCGTGTGTGTGTGTTTGCGCATACGCACACGAGTGTGTTTGTATCAATATTTGTTTTAGTTAATAAAGGAATTCAGATTCGCTGATATTGTTTTTTTCGTTACATTTAACCCTGGATAGGTACGGTGGGTCGTTTGCGACCCCGAGCGTCAAAAAAAAAACAGGTTTTTCTCACGTGACTCACCCCTGTGACTGAATTTGTGGGTGATCGACCTGCAGGAGGTGTCTCCCCTACACGCTCTAGTAGTGTCCAGATGTGCATTGCTGTAGCTGTACTCCTTCCCCGATTTCTGAGACGCGTCGGGGTCGTTCGCGTCCGAGTTTACCCTTCTGAGGTAGTTTGCATAATTATCAAAGTTACTGTATTACGTATTATGAAATTGTCGTAGAATGGTGCAACTTGTATAGGTTATCAGTTGTGGAAAGTCTTGGTGGATTGTTTGGCTACCATGTGCATGTTTTTTTTTTTAGTTAAAATGTCGTTCATCACCACGAGGACCATTTTACCGCGAGTGCCCCTTTTTCATTTTTTTTGCCAAGTCATTTTTCCGTAAGATATTGCCAAATAGTGTCGTAAAACTTTTGCTTGTTTAGTGTTGGAAAGTGTGTCTAGATGATCTGGCTACCCATGCATGACTTTGTTTTTGTCAGATACGACGTAGTTATTGGTATATTGGGTATTAACTGCGGTTACCAATTTCTGTTTTTTTTTCAATATTTGTAAAAATTACTACGTAGTAAGGAATTGCCGTATATTATTCATTTTTTTTTCATGTTTATGTGTTAGAAAGTGTGCCTTGATGGTTGGGCTAACACGTGCATGTCTTTTTTTTTATCTGAGATGTCGTATATTAGAATGTCGGGCATTTTACCTGCGAGTGTCCCTTTTTAATTTTTTTTAATTTTTTTGCCAAGTCATTTTTCCGTAAGATATTGCGAAATAGTGTCGTAAAACTTTTGCTTTTTTAATGTTGGAAAGTGTGTCTAGATGATCTGGCTACCCATGCGTGATTTTGTTTTTGTCAGATACGACGTAGTTATTGGTATATTGGGTATTTAACTGCGGTTGCCAATTTCTATTTTTTTTTCAATATTTGTAAAAATTTACTACGTAGTAAGGAATTGCCGTATATTATTGATTTTTTTTTCATGTTTATGTGTTAGAAAGTGTGCCTTGATGGTTGGGCTAACACGTGCATGTCTTTTTTTTTTATCTGAGATGCCGTATATTAGAATGTTGGGCATTTTTCCGCGAGTGCCCCTTTTTATTTGTTTTGCATTTTTTTGCTTAGTCATGTTACCGTAAGGAATTGGCAAGTAGTGTCGCAAAACTTATATTTTTATAGTGTTGGAAAGTGTTTCTAGATGATCTGGCTACCCATGCCTATTTTTTTTTTAGCCAGATATGGCGTATATATAAGTATGTGTTCGATTTTCCTGTGATTGCCATTTTTTCGTTTTTTCCCATTTCTTTCAAAATTACTACGTACTAAGGAACTATCACAGAGTAATATTTCATTTATATGTTTATTTGTCGGAAAATATGCCTTGATGGTTTGCCTAGCACGTGGCTGAAATTTTTTTTTTCTGAATTGCCGTATATTAGAATGGCCATTTTTCCACGAGTGCCCCTTTTTATTTGTTTTGCATTTTTTTGCTTAGTCATGTTACCGTAAGGAATTGGCAAGTAGTGTCGCAAAACTTATATTTTTATAGTGTTGGAAAGTGTTTCTAGATGATCTGGCTACCCATGCCTATCTTTTTTTTAGCCAGATATGGCGTATATATAGGTGTGTTCGATTTTCCGGTGATTGCCATTTTTTCGTTTTTTCCCAATTCTTTCAAAATTACTACGTACTAAGGAACTATCACAGAGTAATGATTCCTCTAGATGTTTATTTGTCGGAAAATTTTGTTTACTTTTTTTTTGATTGAATATCATCAAATTTTTTTAGCTAAAATATTGTTTTTACATTTTTTTTTTCGATTTTATTTCCCTTCAAAAAAAATTTTTTGGGTCAGAATTTTAATTTTTATAGTCGTAAAATAATCTACAATTATCCAGCAACCCACCATACAATTTTTATGCATATCCAATAATAATTAGATTAGTAAATAACACCTTGGAATTGACATACCCTTCCTACATTTCAAGTGGCAGATTAGGGAGTCTGAGTCAGTGTGGTTGGCGGCCATTTTGTGGACATATCCGAAGCGTAAGCTGCCCTATCTATATATATTCTTGTTCCCTATAGAATTTGTGATATTTTGCTATATTTTTACCTGCATAAATATCATATTATATATTAAATATATGTATTTTTTTACGAAATTTCCAAGTACTCAAAAAATTACCTTTAGATATGGCCCCTGATATAAATGTAATTTACAAAATAATGAAGATTTTTTTACATATTTCTATTTTAGGATAACATATGTTTATTCCCTAAAAAAATTAGCCACTTCCTATTTCATTTGGGTACCCAAAAAAATTCATGAAATTTGGACAATTTTTTTTGGCCAAAAAAAGTTACCCTTTTTTCTCATTTCAGATCTTCACCTCCATGGGTCTGACTTCATCCAAAATACATCAAGATGTGTCCTAAACATTCAAGAATCAATTCCTAAAAGGATTTGTGTATATATGTATAAACTTTTTTTTTATGAATTTTTATGTCAGGTCTTTTTTTTTTTCTACTTAATTTTTTAAAATATTTATAATAAATAGTTTTTCTGCAGATGAGTAGTATTTATCTTTACAGTTGTTTTAAGCATTCATTGAAGTTTTTTTTGGCAAAAGAAAAAAGGAGGTTACTGCAAAAACTGATTTTTCAAGAATTTTTTTGGCGTCGGGGTCGTTTGCGTCCGAGTATACCCTTAAAGGGGTGTCCGAGGACCGTACCTATCCAGGGTTAACTGTCTTTCAACTCTTTAACGCTGTTAAAAATCATATGTACACAACACATTTTTGTTTATCTCTCTCTCTCTCTCTCTCTCTCTCTCTCTCTCTCTCTCTCTCTCTCTCTCTCTCTCTCTCTCTCTCTCTCTGTTGAATATCTAACGGATATAGATATTAATGAAGCAGATATTGTCACGGCTATAAACGAAATTAAAAATGGATCGGCAGCCGGACCAGATGGAGTTCCAGCGATTTTGTTAAAAAAAACTGCAAACACTATCGCGAAGCCACTTGCAATACTGCTAAGACAGAGTATAGATATGAGCGAGATATATGTTAAACATAAATTAGCTTATATAACCCCTATCTTCAAAAGTGGATCAAGACTAGAGGCAAGCAATTATAGACCTGTTAGTCTAACATCACATATTATGAAAGTGTATGAGAGGGTAATAAAAAGAAAATAATGAACCATTTGGTCAAAAATAATTTGTTTAATATGGGTCAACACGTTTTCGTACCTGGAAAAAGTACACAGACCCAACTGATAGCTCACTATGAAAACATATACAATAATATGATAAATGAAAAAGACACAGATGTGATCTATCTAGATTTTGCAAAAGCCTTTGACAAGGTAGACCATAACATATTGGAGAAAAAAATGAGAAAGCATAATATTGTGGGAAAGATAGGAAAATGGGTAAAAGAATTCCTGCAAAACAGAAAACAGATAGTGGTTGCAAATGACGAGAAATCAGATGAAGCCCAGGTAATATCTGGTGTGCCCCAAGGTACGGTATTAGCTGCACTGCTATTTGTTATTATGATCTCAGACATAGACTGTGATGTTGAAAACTCCGTAGTGAGAAGTTTCGCCGATGACACAAGAATAAGTAGAGAAATTACTTGTGATGAAGATAGGAACTCACTAC
>NC_090725.1:106282974-106290560 GCF_036898095.1 Palaemon carinicauda | reverse complement strand
TGTCTTTTGGAAAAATATCTGTTTCAAAGCAGTTTCTTATTTGATAACGGATTTTTTTCTCTTGAAAAAAAAAAAACTTTGTTCCAATCAAGTTTCTTACTTATAACAGATTCTGTCTCTCGAAAATTATTTGTTCCAAAGTATATTTCCTTCAATCACAATTCCATCACACTGGTATTTATCAACACTGAAGCATAATAATACGTTGTTATACTTTCAAAATCACTGAGATAAACACTTAAGATTTCGTAAAACTGCAGAACAGACTACCAAAGCTTTTTCTGAATGGTAAATATGGAAGACCTGGGTTATGATCCTTACAGCTGTGGGGAAAAGGAGATTGCATTTGTTATGGATCTTTTAGTGGCACCACAGAGACTAATGAGAGAATTTATCAAGGGAAAATACATTCCTTCGTTAAAGTGAAGCTTCTCTAACAGTACGAAGCAAAGGATTAAGGAAAGGAGAGACTATTCTGAGGATGATCAAGTGAGGGAAGTTGAAGTATTTTAGAAGGAAAAGATTAAACTAAAACATTTATGGTTAGTGAATGAATTTCTAAAGGAAGTTCTAAATACATTTATAAACTATAAGAATATTTTTCTAAAGCACAGCTACGTTAGATAATTGAAAAAAAAAACCTAGAAAACAAATTGAATAGAAAAACTGAAAAACTCAAAAGTTCCAATTGCCATTAAAATGTCTACTAGAAAACTAATAAACAGAAAAGCTCTAAGTTCCAATTGCCGTTAAAATATCTACTATAAAACTAATTAATAGAAAAACGCAAAATTCCAATTGTCTTTAAAAACTACTAGAAAACTAATAAAACAGAAAAACACAAAAGTTCTAATTGCCTTTAAAAAATACTAGAAAACTAGTAAAACAGAAAAGAAATATTAAAAAAAAAATACTAGAAAACAAAAAATTCAAATTACCTTTAAAAAATACTATAAAACTAACAAAACAGGAAAACACAAAACTTCCAATAACCTATAACAAAAATATACATCAAATCTACGAAAAAAATGAGTCAGAATTTTACTCTCGGGGGAAGTAGGCACAAGAAGAGGAGGAGGTTTGCAACAAGAGGCGCTGTGGGCGTATGGGCGAGAGGAAAATATGAGGGCTGGGTGCCGCAGCCTTAGATGGGTGATGGGTTGGCACTGGGTATGACGAGAGACTCATGCCCTCCACCTCTTTTGCTGCCACGGCACACAGGGTATTTTTAAAATAAGTCATAAGGGCACCTACACACACACACGTACATACACACATATGCGGGCTTTCAAACGAGGTAGTCTCCGTTGTGAGTGATTTATTTAGCTCGATGCAACAAGAAGCATGAGAGGATCTCTGTCTTACAGTGTCTGCTGTAGGACTGGCAATTACAGGGATTTTATAATAATAATAATAATAATAATAATAATAATAATAATAAAGAAAGCTGTGTAAGGGGTACATGAAAACTATTCATTTAAAAGTATACACACGATATATATACATATATATATATATATATATATATATATATATATATATATATATATATATATATATATATTATCATGTCAATGACCTTAGAGGTCAGGACCTGAAAAACCTCAAATCAATCAATCAATCAATCAAAGATTGCCAATGGAAAGACTTTATCCAAAGTATTATTATCATTATTATTATTATTATTATTATTATCATTATTATTACTAGCTAGACTACCACCCTAGTTGGAAAATCAGGATGCTATAAGCCCAAGGGCTCTAACAGGGAAAAATAGCCCAGTGAGGAAAGGAAATGAGGAAATAAATAAACTGCAAGAGAAGTAATGGATAATCAAAATAACACATCTTAAGAACAGTAACAACCTTAAAATAGATCTTTCATAAATAAACTATAAAAAGAGAGATTGTTAAACATAAAAAACATTTGCTGCAAGTTAAAATGTTTGACGTTCCAAAGATTCAACTACCCGATTAGGAAGATCATACCATAACTTGGTCACAGCTGGAATGAAACTTCCAAAATACTGTGTAGTACTGAGCCTCACGATGAAGGTGTGACCATTAGAATTAACTGCATAATATCACATAATAGGCAGGACATGACGGGATCATATACAACAGAGGAAAGGTTAATATTTTTAATGTTATCTCATGTGTATTCATTATTAGGTTAGTCATGAAGAGATTTTCCTTTATTAAAGGCTCTGGATGGCAGAGAGAGAGAGAGAGAGAGAGAGAGAGAGAGAGAGAGAGAGAGAGAGAGAGAGAGAGAGAGAGAGAGAGAGAGAGAATTATACTAAGACGAGATTTAAGATTATTGGAAAATATATTCTCTCTGTACACTAACAGTTGAGAGAGAGAGAGAGAGAGAGAGAGAGAGAGAGAGAGAGAGAGAGAGAGAGAGAGAGAGAATTATACTAAGACGAAATTTAAGATTATTGGAAAATAATATATTCTCTCTGTACACTAACGAGAGAGAGAGAGAGAGAGAGAGAGAGAGAGAGAGAGAGAGAGAAAATTATACTAAGACGAAATTTAAAATTATTGGAAAATAATATATTCTCTCTGTACACTAACGAGAGAGAGAGAGAGAGAGAGAGAGAGAGAGAGAGAGAGAGGAGAGAGAGAGAGAGAGAGAGAGAGAGAGAGAATTATACTAAGACGAAATTTAAGATTATTGGAAAATAATAAACTCTACAATAACAGCCGAGAGAGAGAGAGAGAGAGAGAGAGAGAGAGAGAGAGAGAGAGAGAGAGAGAGAGAGAGAAAAAAAAATTCATACAGTTGTTATGGCCTAAGAAAACCCTTTTGCCATCCTAATTCTTTTATAACGAAAGGAGAAGGTCACTCCATAATCAAATCATTGTTCTCTAGTCTTGGGTAGAGCCACAGCCTCTGTACCACGGTCTTAAGCTCTCTTGGGTCCGAGATCTGAGACACACTATTTTATATGACTCCTTATTTCCTTTCCTCACTGGATTATTTTCCCTGATGGAGCCCTTGGGCTTATACCATCCTGTTTTTCCAACTAAGGTTGCAGCTTAGCCAGTAATAATAATAAAAAAAATACTCATGCTAGAAAGAATTGTTTCATATATTCTAAAAAGCTATAATACTGGTACATCATATAAAATAGGGAAATTAATGCAGTTAGTTGATTGAAAATTACTAAGTTCCTTTACCCAGCAAAATATATGCTGTTAATTAGACAAACGTTTTATGAAATCACACAACGAATATAATTAATAGAATATTACTATGATTATTAATATTACTATTGTCATTATTATCACAACCCAGAAATAAAGAATGCTACAACTCAATAAGTTCTGATAAAGAAATTAGACCAAAATGGAAGAATAGATTGATAAGTAAAAATTAGCTACAAAGGATAAACAATAAAAATAAGATAAATGACAAATAAAATAAATAAGATGAATAACAGATGAACCATGAAACTTAGTCATGTCAATCTGCTTAATAAGAAACCATTTGTGCCTCTGAAGTTCAAACAATTCAACTAAATTATTGGGAAGATCTTTCAAAACTTGGTTGTAACTGGTGCAAAACAATATACTGTACTGATATTTTCATAAGAAGAGGCAAGACTGTTAGAAATAACCGCGTATCTAGTATGGAAAGATCTGAATTCGGAAGATGACTAGGAATATGCAAAATACTGTACAGTATGCACTACAAGATAATTCAATGACAGTGCCAGGGATTAATACTAGAATCCTTGATCACAAATAAAAGCTTTGGCCATCAACTTACAATGAGAGCTAGTTGTGAGGGATCAAACAGCAAAACAATATATGAAACATGGCAGAATGGAAGAATATTTCTGATAATATATTTTGAACAAACTATAGACATTACAAGTAGTGTCCCTAATTCATTATGTGGGGCCAAAATTCCAATTCGTCCTCTATCCAGAAATGCAGTGTCATTTCTGGTGCAACGTTTAGTCAAAGAGACTCACCAAAAGTTAGAACCAAGTCTTATAAAAACATTGAAAATCTTGAAAGACTTTAGGGCTAGCTTCATATAAACAGACTTTTATCCGTACGGAAATATTTACGCTCTTAAGGAGGCATGTCTCCACAAAAAAGGAATTTTCCAGAGCAGCCTCGTACTTCCTAAAAGCCACTTCACTGGAACCGTGCTGATTAGCAGTGCACTTGGCTGGTAAACCACTGCCGCCGAGCAGGCAGCATGTGAACAGCCCAAGACCTACACAAAGAGTTCTATCTGTAAGTGTTGGAATAGCCTCACTGAACATTGATTTCTAATCCACGGACAAATATACATCAATTACCTCGTGTGAAACGAGAATATGACGATTTCTTATGCAGACAAAGAACGGATTGACTGAATGTGTTTCTCAGAAGATCAAATATGAATTTGTAATCCAGAATAACATACTAGAGTTACAAATCAATGGCTTGTAATTAAGAAAATTTGGAAGGAGTAAATATATTAAGAAGGGTATATCAGCAAAGGGAAGCTCTTATTACATGCCTGACTGTCAACCAATAAACACATATTCATTAAGCATTACTAGATTAATACAAACAGAACCTTCAAATTAAAGCCAAATTATTAACCAGATATAAAATGCTTCCTGGTGATAACTAGATTCCAATGGAGAAGATTTTACAAATACTTCGGAATAAGAAAACCAAGACAAAAACGCTCCTAACTAAGCTGGCCAAAAGCCAAACATATGGATGTCAATGAAGTAATAATACGGAGAGTAACTGACTTTGCAATGGAACTTTTGTATCCCAAATCCTACATGTTACAAGACGGGTTCAAGTTTTTGTTGAAAATGGACTGCAACCTCAAAGAAACAGTTCTGGAGTTACAACATAGATTTGGGAGAACAGAACCAGTTATAATTTTACCAAAGTTAATAATCCTGCAAATGAAGTCATATGCACATATTTCCTTTGTTCATTTAACATTAAAGTAGTACTCAAAACCTCATGTAACGTTCTCAAAGACAAACTAACTATCAGTTGTATAATTTGAAAACCCAAAGAGGTTCACACCACTGCCTACAGTGCTAATATAACGATCTACGGAATTCTTGCAGAACTGGACTTTGTGATGCCTATCAGTTGGCTAAAAGATTCCCAGAAAATAAAACCATCACCACAGCAAAACAGGTGTTTACAAATACCCAAAACAGACTTCAATTTGGTACATTTGAAAGGAATCTCACTCAATTGCATTGGACATACAAAAGAAAGACCTAAGAGTGCTGAAGCGAAGAAATCCAACCAGTGACGGACCGTAGATTATGATTGCTATACTGTGTGTGTGCGTGTATGTGTATATATATATATATATATATATATATATATATATATATATATATATATATATACCTTTCTGAGTGGGAATATCTTAATGTGTTAGAGTTCTCTTGCTTGAGGGTACACTCGGGCACACTATTCTATCTAATTTTTCATGCTTTTGTTTTGTTAAAGTTTTTATAGTTTATATAGGAGATACTTATTCTAATGCTTTTACTGTTCATAAAATATTTAATTTTTTGTTTTTCCTTTCCTCACTGGGCTATTTTCCCTGTTGGAGCCCCTGGGCTTGTAGCATTCTGCTTTTCCAACTAGGGTTTTATCTTAACAAGTAATAATAATAATAATAATAATAATAGTGTTATGTATTGCCACAATCAGCAAAAATGGGCTATTCAGGGTTTGCTATGAGCAATCAAGCTAAAGTCTTCACCATCACAAATCTGCAGTGTCCAGCATAGCGATGAGTACCTCAGATATCAATAAGGACATGTCTGAGGCCTTTGTCATGCAGTGGACCAGAAACCACTACATTTGCTTTAGTTATATATATATATATATATATATATATATATATATATATATATATATATATATATATATAACTAGAAAAGGTCAGGCAATAGGCTAGTTGCTAATGACTCAGCAGATATACCTTACCAATCACTGAACACAGTCCAGCATACCCACCATACTTAAAATCAAATCTCATATCACAAAATGTCTCACTTTTCTCTTATTCGTTAAGGTGTTGTGGTAGCCTACTGGAAACCTCCCTGTCTGGCAATCTGCCGGCTGGGGTTCGAGTCCCGTTTAAACTTGATAGTTTCTTGTACTGTCTGCAACCTCACAAACCTCGTGAGTCACGTATGGGGAGGTTATGAGAGCCTATAAGTCTACCTGCTGAATCATCAGTAGCCAATGCCTAGTCCTCCCTGGTCCTAGCTTGGATGGAGAGGAGGCTTGGGCGCTGATCAGATGTATGAATAATCAGTCTCTATTGTCAGTATCCCTTGCCTTTGCCATCCATGAGCGACCTTTAAACCCATCCATCGAGACTTGAATTTGATTTATAAAACAAAAGGTTAGAAAGTAAATTGGAATAAGAGGGAGGAAGGCCTTAGCAACTAAACAACAAAGAATTTGGTTGCCTTATTTGCTGAACTTCACTTTTTGCACACACTGTCCCTCTTCATCCGAATAGAGAACATCTCTAACCAATGACCGACATCTTGATCCTCCAATTGCTTGTTTGCACTTCTGTTCTTCGGGGATTAAAATACTTTATCCTTGTGACCCCTAAACATCTTAGCTTCTTCGGCCCGAAAAAGTGACGGCCTCCCATTTGCCATAGAGCTCACAATATCCGCGCCACTTTGCCTTTGTCTGGTAAATAAAAAAAACAATCCAATGCGCATGCGTACATCTAACAGGCTAAAAATACTTAATACATACAGCATAAAGACTGTATACATTTTTTATTTCAAAGAATAAATATGTTCGATATATATGCAAATTTCTAGACTAAAATTCCATCTTTCTCGTGAATGAGCTATTGGAAAAAAGGAACGTCTGGATGGCCGTGCATATATAAGGCTTCCCCTCACGCCTTTGATGCCATATCCGTCTCTGACATTACAAGAAGAAGACTTCCCTTGTCGATTACCATGAAGAATCAGGTAGGATTTAATACTTGAAATTCCACACTTCGTTTCTAATAGAAGATTCAGTCTTTTTGTGAATTGCTTTAAACAATTTCTTCTTCTTTAGAGCTTTGAATGACTTGTTTCATATTTAAATGTTTAAAAGCCGCTCATGAATGACAGAGGTAAGGGACATTGACATTGCCCTATCAAGCAGGATAATGCCCTAGAGACAGACCATATTACAGATGATCAGCGCCCAAGACCCTTCCCACCCAAGCTAGGACCAAGGAGGGCCAGGCAATGGCTCCTGGTGACTCACCAGATAGACCTATAGTCTCCCCCAACCCGCCTCCATCCTTAGCTCACATGGATGGTGAGGTTGCAGCGACCAAAGGAACTAACGAGTTTGAGCGTGACTCGAACCCCAGTCTGGCAATTACAAGGCAAGGATGTTACCACCAGGCCATCACAATCCCTATGAGCAGAAACAACAACTGACTAGACAAGTACTCTGAGAGTGCAGACCTCCACCATGGCAGCTTATTTCTCAAAAACAGCTTGCCTTTCCCAGAATCAATTTAAACCATAAGCGTATTTGAAGTCTGTGTAACAACCA
>NC_090725.1:106255474-106277974 GCF_036898095.1 Palaemon carinicauda | reverse complement strand
CGGACTTGTTAAGAGAAAAGGAAAATAATTTGATTGCCATACATTGCTGAAATGTACAGAGTTTATAGAGTGATGCCTATTGTAATATTATCACACTAAAACTTTCAAAACAAGAAATATATCTGAATATATTGTGAGAAGTGGTAGAAACAAAAAGTCATCGAAACACATGTTCAAGTTAGTATTTAGCATGAAGAGTGAAAGTGAAGCAAGCCAAATAAAATGCAGATAACAGTGAAATAACATCTGCAAAATACCAAAATAACATCCGTGAAATAGCGAAATAACATCGGCGCATTGAAAATAGCTTGCTGCCTCCTGAGACACGATTGATTATGATTTTCAGTAATTTATTTCACCGTCCTTTCTTTCATCTATTTGTAATGTATAATTTCCCATACATTGTATAAGGATCTTTTAATTGTATAAGCAGAATGAATGAGCTGAATCAATTCGCCTGAATTTCATTGAGACCTTCACAAAATCAATTTTCTTTTAACTAAGAACTATATTACGAAGAAAATATTTTATCCTACTAATAAGGCTTAGAACACGCAAATTCTAAGAGTAATTTGTGTTTTTCCTAGCTATACAAACCAGCTCTTGAGTTGCTAAAATTAGGAAGTTATGGTAAATAACACCATGCAGATGAGGAGAGTCCATCTATCTGCCTGACAAAGTTAGAACACTATGACCTTTGACACAAGGACTAAGAAGGGTGGTTGGGGAGGGGAAATTTTAACTTAAATGACTCACATTTGTATAACTTTTTGCACTGTTCTATTTGTTCCTATACAAATACAAACATTTAATCCTTTAAATAAGAGACTTACTCCCACAGAAATAAACCGGAACTTCCGGAAGGTTCTTTTCCTTCCCTAGAAGCGTCTTCTTCCTGGTACCATATGGAAGAGAGGAAGGGGCTTTAAGAACTTCCCAACAGTTAATTACAGGGATGCAGAAGCTTTTTAGGCTACAGCCAGTACTTGTTTAATTGGTATCCAGTACTAGATCACGGATGTCTGTCTACCTGATAAGGGAGATGATGTCAGAAGCGTCAACCTAGGCATATCGAGAGAAATGTGTTTAGCATGAAACTAACTCATTCTCCCCTATAAGAGGATGGGGGAGTTATTTCTTGGCAGACATAGTCTGCAAGGAAGGCGCTTCATTGTATATCTCACCAGCACCACACGTCTGACTAGCAGGTAAGCTAACAGTTGTGGTGGCTTTATTCCCTTGAGATGTATGCAGATTACATTACCTTAGACAAGATGCATGCTTGTCCCATCAAAGCTGGAAAAGTTACACTACTAATGACAAGCAACCAAGACCTAAGAAAATGGGTCAAAGGGTCTGTGGATAGTGACCATACGATACATAAAGGTGAAGATAGCCTTACCCTCTCAGACACAGCCATTCAGCTACCAATACTGTATTCTGGAAAGTTGCTGATAGGGCATGCTTGGGAAATTTTGCTCGAGATGACAGAAATACTCAATTACCAAACCTACTTCTACATTCAAGAATTGCTACAAAACTTCAAGTGTTTGGAAACCACCTTCTTGTTCCAGCCATGTAAGGCTTTTTTCCCAGGTTAAATAAGAGGGATAGGATTGAAAATGTCTTGAACTGCTGTCATGGAAATACAGTACACGGGTAGAGCCTAGTAGGTCTTCGTAAAAACCTCTGGTACAAATATAGAAGTGACAGAAGCCTCTTCCCTTCATGTTTAACATGATGAGAGAGCCTGATTCTCCTACTCTCTTACCAATGCTAGATAACAGAACGTTGCTTTGGCCGAGATAGGCTAGGAAGTCCACAAATAGCAAAAAGAGAGATAAGTCATCTATGAACCCCAAGGGAAAGAGTGGCATACTTCCCTCGTAAAACACTGTGGGACAACACACGGGTATCCCATGACAACAAATGACTGGAAGTATCCATTATCAATAACCAAGACCCTGCTGAACATTTTGTAGAAGGTTGGAAGTGAAATGAAATGAACTAAGTCATTTCTTGGATAGTTGAAAAGTTTGGTAGTGACCTTTGGAGGTTACAGTTCCCTTTCATATGAATAGTGGCTAACTTGAAAATATAAATCTAATACATTTGACTATATCACTCTTTTCCTTCCCCTTTCATTATATTCTTTCAGTTTTAGTTAAATAAGGTATCCTTACTATATTGTATAATATTTGTACAAATTTCATACCTACTTTATTCTTTCAAGAATTTTTTTATTTCAGTTTAACAGTACAGTATATGAATCTATTAAAAAAAATAACCAAAATGTGGGTAAATATATATTATAGCACAATTTTCTTAATTACAAAAATAATTAGTGTTTCTGTTCATTGAACTGTTCTGATTCAAAGAATTGAGGAAAACCTCTATATTTGAAATTTTAGACATTCTAAAAATAAATAAGTTAAATAAAAATCCACATTTTACAAGGGAAGCAAACACAAGAACATCACCTAACCTAGATCTCCACCTAACCTAACCAAGGAGCCATATCTTACCTATTCAACTATGGCGGACTGCGACCCCCCTTAGACTGCCGTATTCTTAGCTTACCCTAGGACTAAGTCTCGACCCATTTTGCTTCCCAACCAGCTTTACTCATGACAAATTAACACTAAAATACAACATTTTGTAGATCGTAAAACTAGCTCCATATCATATTTCAGATAAAGATAAACAACATTTATCCTCATAAGGAAAATTGATTTGTCAAGTGATAAGAAAGTTTATGCCTGTCCCAACCAACCACATGCCCCCAAAAAGGTTAATAATTTTCTATATTCTTCCTTTACCACATCTTACATCCATTAAATCATTGGCATTGCAATTACACGGTATATACATGTGCGTATATGTGTGTACTTTATATATATACATATATATATACATATATATATATATTATATATATATATATATATATATATATATATATATATACATACATATTTATATATATATATATATATATATATATATACAGTATATATATATATATATATATATATATATATATATATATATATATATATATATATATATATATATATACATATATATATATACATATATATACATATATATATATACAGGATATATATATATATATATATATATATATATATATATATATATATATACATATATACAGGATATATATATTATTTCTCTATTCATTAAGGAAATTCCTGCACTGATACTGTTTTAGGAATTAACGTGCTCGTTCAAGAAGTCAAAAGTGTACAGTGGAACCTCTACATCCGAACGTATCTACATCCGAATTTTCCAACATCCGAAGTAAAATTCGAGCAAATTTTTGACTCTACACCCGAATTTTATTTCGACACACGAAGTAAGCAATTTTCGTCGTACCGGTTGTATCCGAATTTTTCGACACGTGAAGTACAATTCGAACACGCTCCGACTCTACACCCGAATGTTTTTTTCGACACCCGAAGTAAACAATACTCGTACGCGTAGTCGGTGCTCATAGTGCCAGAAGTGTTTTTTATTTCCGCCAATAGAAGGCAGCACATCGACCTCGGAGGGACGCTCAATTAGCGGGGCTAGGGTCAGTCCTCTGTTCTCGTCGGCTTCTTGCGGTTGCGCTCTGTGCGTTCTGCTATTAACTCTGTTTTAATCGTGATTTTTTACGTGCATCATTTAACGGTAATTTACGTAAAGTATGGGTCCTAAAAGGCTTAGTTTTGCCAGTGGTAGTGGTAGTGGTGAGAAAAGGAAGAAGGAAATGCTTTCTTTAGAAATTAAGCAGGAAATTATTGAAAAACATGAGCGTGGCGTCCGCGTGAGTGAACTTGCTAAACAGTATGGCCATAATATGTCGACGATCTCGACAATCCTTAAACAGAAGGAAGCCATTAAAGCAGTGAAACCTTCTAAGGGGATCACCATAATTTCCAAACGCCGTACCCCTATCATAGAAGAGATGGAACGACTTCTACTAGCGTGGATTAAGGACAGAGAGATCGTTGGCGACACCATCACCGAGACCGTCATCTGCGAGAAGGCGCACGCCATCTTTACGGACTTGAAGGAGGAGAGCTCTGGGGGTGATGCTGGGGAGAGTTCAACCGAGCCTTCCTCAGATGATTTCAAGGCATCTCGTGGCTGGTTCGAGAAATTTAAGAAACGGTCCGGGATTCATTCAGTTGTTCGCCACGGAGAGGCTGCTAGTGTGGACACAAAGGCTGCAGCTGACTTTGTCAAGAACTTCGAAAAGATCGTGCAGGAAGAAGGCTACGTAGAGCAGCAGGTGTTTAATTGTAATGAAACTGGGCTGTTTTGGAAGATGCCGAGTCGAACCTACATCACTGCCGAAGAGAAGAAATTGCCTGGGCATAAGCCAATGAAGGATCGGTTGACTCTTGCCCTATGTGCCAACGCTAGCGGGGACTTTAAAGTCAAGCCCTTACTGGTTTACCATTCAGAGAACCCTAGGGCCTTTAAAGCACACAACGTCGATAAGGATCAGCTTCATGTTTTCTGGCGATCCAACTCGAAGGCCTGGGTCACTAGGCGATTCTTTGTGCAATGGGTTAACCAAGTTTTCGGCCCTTCTGTGAAGAAGTATCTTCATGAACAGAAATTGCCTATAAAGTGCCTGCTATGCCTTGACAATGCACCCGCTCACACCCCCCCCCCCCCCCCCGGACTTGAAGATGATATCTTCGATGAATTCAAGTTCATAAAGGTGCTGTATCTTCCACCGAATACCACCTCTATCCTCCAGCCCATGGACCAGCAAGTCATCTCTAATTTTAAGAAGCTGTACACCAAGCACTTATTTAAGCAGTGCTTTAATGTCACGCAAAGCACCAACTTAACGTTGCGTGAATTTTGGAGTGGCCACTTCAACATCGTGCACTGCTTGAAGATCATAGATCAGGCTTGGGTGGGATTAACTCGACGGACCCTCAATTCTGCCTGGAAGAAGCTGTGGCCTGATGCAGTTTCTCCCCGAGATTTCGAGGGTTTTGACCCCGAACCTGATCCCGTGGTCGGTGCAGCGGAAGCCGTAGATGAAATCGTCTCCCTTGGCAAGTCCATGGGTCTGGAGGTCGACGCAGATGACGTTACGGAACTCGTCGCCGAAAATCACGACGAACTTACCACGGATGAGCTCAAGGAACTCCATGCTATGTCGGAGCACATGAGTGATGACGAGGAAGGGAGCGAGGAGGTAGAACATGTGTTAGGTTTGGCGCATATAAAAGAGGTGTTAGGAAAATATCAAGACGTGGTCGACTTCATCGACAAATACCATCCAAAGAAATTGCAGGTTTGTCGTGTAGTTTCTCAATTCGATGATGTTTGCCTAACTCACTTTCGAAACATTCTGAAAAGCCGTACCAAGCAATTATCTATCGATAATTTCTTTAAAAAAACTGCGAAGCGAACTCCTGATGAAGAGGATGTAAGTGATTCGAAGAAAACGGCAAAGAGTGAAGCGGAAGAAAGTGAAACAAAGAAAACGGAAAAGAGTGAAGCGAAAGAAATTCAGTCAATTTTAAGTGTAGAGAGTGAAAGTGATTAAAATTACGTAATCATCAAAAAGAAAAAAGAAAATGTAAAAAAATATAAAATATAAAACTTAAAAAAAAATAAGCTAAGTTATGTTAAAGTTCACTTAGTGTAAGTTAGAATAAGTTACGGTAGTGTACGTTTATCGTAGTTAACCTCTCTACCTCCTCGCCGCCCGTCCGTCTCCTCTCTGCGTAGCAAGACTAACAACACCTGCGCTGGAGTTTCTAAGGTAAAGTGAGGCTAAAAACTCATTTCTTATTTATAATTTTTTGCTAATTCTTCTTATTTACATGTCTATTCTTCTTATTTACATGTCTATTATCTGATTTAGTGTTCATTATTCTCATGGGAAAATTATGTGTAGTAGTTTATTAAGAAGTTATCATAGGTTTTAGGGCTCAACCACGGATTAATCCTATTTCAATGTATTCTTATGGGAAAATTCGTTTCGACATCCGAACATTTTCTACATCCGAAGTTGGTTCTGGAACGGATTAAATTCGTATGTAAAGGTTCCACTGTATATCTACCTGATATCAAAAACTTCCATGCCCCTCCCCCACCATCCAAAACCCCATGGAAAATTTGATATAGCCACCCATGGTTAAGTAAAACACAATTGAAGATTTGACATGACTACTAATAGACATAAAAATCGCTCAGGTCAAACAACTCTACTTATTTATAAATTATGCTAAGTCAAGGCCGTTGTGTTTCTGCATGTAGGCTATGATTCATATTATCTATAAAAACAATAACAACTCCAAGAGCATAGGTAATTCAACCATAAAGGCCTATAAATATATATATATATATATATATATATATATGGTAAATTTACAGTTTCATCCATTATGAGGAAACTGGAATAAAAATATATTTGTTGCATCAGAAATAGTGTAGTTTCAACGAATTTAACGTTTATTTTGACCGCAAACCATCCGATTTAGAGATTTACTATGTAATTGGAGTTAAAACAACAAGTTGTTCCAGAATGCAGAAAGACCCTACTTCATCCCAACAATTATGGGGGACACCAGGTGGGAACCGGGGTTTTGGGTGGGGGGGAGGGGAGTCAAATGATATTTGCAATAAAGTAATACTTATCCTTCCACCACCCCTCCCCCTATACCCCTATCTAGCCCTACCGGGGGGGGCTCCGCCCCCCCCTGCGACCCCCCTTAAGGCCACAGTGATTTTCAGGGCACTACTGAACCTAAGAAAACCCACCTAACCTAGCATAGGGGCCCTGTATCCCTACCTAAGCCTACCGGGGGGGGGGGGGGGGGGGGGGGGGGGCTCCGGCCCCCTGCGACCCCCCCCCCTTAAGGCCACAGTGATTTTCGGGACACTACCGAACCTAATACAACCACCTAACCTAGGGCCCTGTACCCCTACCTAGGCCTAGCCCCTGCGACCCCCCCCCCCCTTACAGCCACTACCTAACACATCCATCAAACCAAATCCAAAGTGATGGTACTGCTGTATACATCGTTATACTATCACCATTATAATATACTCTATAAATTAATGAAGCTTACCTTAAACAGGTTGGTTCATAAAGATGTGCTGCTGCTTTGAGGAAAACGTGAAGCCTTGGGAAGGTTCCTTGGCATGCAGGACAATTTTTATTTCGTAAAATTAAATTGTGTCTCTGGCACAAATGCACTAGTTTTTCAACAAATTCATTGTAAGTTAGGAAACAGCCAGGACAAGAAGATGGAATTTCAACTTCTTGTGCAACATGAGATGACGTGCTTTCTATGGTCTCCATGTCTAAGAACGAAATGAAATGCCTGGGAAGATAATGTATTGTCGTGCAGTTGTATTGTCGCGCTGTGATTGGCCAAACATGTATGACGTCATAGTGGACAGGCGCTGTGATTGGCCAAACGTGTAAGTCTTCATAGTGGACTAGTTTGTCAGCGGATTATAGTGGTTACAGGGCTCATTTAAGCAAATACAAGACACAGTCAACAATAACAATAGACTTAGAAAAAATCTGGGAGGAAGACATGAGTAGCGTGAGTTTGATCGTCGATATATAAAGAACTAGGCATTTGCGACAGATAATATTTTACAGAAATACTACAAAAGACTTGCTTTACTCGAGAAATATATTATTATAATAGATTTCCCATAATGGATGAAACTGTAATAATACCATATATATATATATGTATATATATATATATATATATATATATATATATATATATATATATATATATGTGTGTGTATACATATATATATATATATATATATATATATATATATATATATATATCTACTGTATATATGTATATATATATATACTGTATATATGTATATATATAATATATATATACATATATATATATATATATATATATATATATATATATATATATATATATATATATATAATACAATATGACAGGAAATAAAGGAAACAAATTTAGGGTATTTAAAACCCAGAGTTCCCACTGGGGGGTTCCCCATTATCAGCAGATAAGGGATATATATATTTCTCTAAGTATTTATTTGCGGTGAAAATAATTGTCATTTTCGAAGAAAACATGCGTTTTTTCTGAAGGGAAATACTGCTTCTAGCAGGAAACTTTTCCCTGTCCGGAACTATAAAAAAGCCACTTAAGTAGATGGAGTAGGTATACGTGCACTTTCCCTATTCAAGGGTAATTTTGTATATTATTACATCGTGTGACTTCGCACAAGAAATATATGATTTCCTATAGCAAATAACGAGATTTAACCGATTTTGATGACCATTTCAATCGCAAACAAACAGATCAACCAATTCGGTTAGTTATAAGTTGACGAATTGGTTGATGTTATTACGGATGAAATGAATGAGAAAACCAGTTAAATCACGATATCTACTATAGGAAATCATATATTTCCTGTACGAAATCACACAATGAAATACAATACAAATGAACCATATAAATATTAACACTGTGGACATATATACTGAGTTAAAATATATAAACAACAGATGTTGGGGACGATAACATTAGCAACGTTACCAATGGTTGACAGAACTACCAACGATGACGAATGGTACACAGTGTTACCAACGGCACGATGTCATTACTAGAGGTAGAAATAAATTTTTCCATACGTAAACTAAATAATACTTCCATAAAACTATTACACAATAAATAAAGAGTACCAAAAGGCCACAGAACCTAACAAACCCACCTAACCTTGCCTAGAAGTACCCCGGTCACAAAACACATATACTGTAATAAGAATGGGGGAATGACTTACCTTGATACACAGTACTACCAACGGAGACGAATGGTACACAGAACTACCAACGACACGATGGCATTACTAGAGCTAGAACTGCTAAATATCTCCTCAGATATATTCAATAATTTCTCCATATAACTGGTACGAAATATATAAAAAGTACAGAAAGGCCACAGAACCTAACAAACCCACCTAACCTTGCCTAGAAGTACCCCGGTCACAAAACACGAATAATGACTATTGAGGAATGACTTACTTTTATGAAGGAAACGTACATAATATTATCTTCCATGGGGGTAGCCGACTTTGGTCCAAAAAAATGTTATTTTCATTAGTAAAATAAATTTTTGAATATACTTACCCGATAATCATGTAGCTGTCAACTCCGTTGCCCGACAGAATTCTACGGAAGGGATACGCCAGCGATCGCTATACAAGAGGGGGGTGTACTCACAAGCGCCACCTGTGGCCAGGTACTGCAGTACTTCTTGTTGACACCACTTCAATTTTTCCTCGGTCCACTGGTTCTATGGGGAGGAAGGGTGGGTCAATTAAATCATGATTATCGGGTAAGTATATTCAAAAATTTATTTTACTAATGAAAATAACATTTTTCAATATTAAACTTACCCGATAATCATGTAGCTGATTCACACCCAGGGAGGTGGGTGAAAACCAGTGTACATGTATATCAAGAAGCTAAGTATCCCGTATTTCATATTATCAGTTATTCAAAATAACAATGAAATTACAAGTACCTGGTAAGGAAGTCGACTTGAGCCATTACTCTGCCTTAAATAAGTTCGTCTTCCTTACTGAGCGCAGCGTTCCTCTTAGGAGGCTGAACAACTCTAAGGTGCTGAAGTATCAAGGGCTGCAACCCATACTAAAGGACCTCATCACAACCTTTAACCTCGGCGCTTCTCAAGAAAGAATTGACCACCCGCCAAATCAACAAGGATGTGGAAGGCTTCTTAGCCGACCGTACAACCCATAAAAAGTATTCAAGAGAAAGGTTAAAAGGTTATGGGATTATGGGAATGTAGTGGCTGAGCCCTCGCCTACTACTGCATTCGTTGCTACGAATGGTCCCAGGGTGTAGCAGTACTCGTAAAGAGACTGGACATCTTTGAGATAGAATGATGCGAACACTGACTTGCTTCTCCAATAGGTTGCATCCATAACACTCTGCAGAGAATGGTTCTGTTTGAAGGCCACTGAAGTAGCCACAGCTCCCACTTCATGTGTCCTTACCTTCAGCAAAGCAAGGTCTTCTTCCTTCAGATGAGAATGTGCTTCCCTAATCAGAAGCCTGAATAGTAAGAAACTGAGTTCTTAGAACTTGGGAAAGAAGGTTTCTTGATAGCACACCATAAGGCTTCTGATTGTCCTTGTAAAGGTTAAGACCTTTTTAGATAGTACCTAAGAGCTCTAACTGGGCAAAGTACTCTCTCCAGTTCATTCCCCACCAAGTTGGACAGGCTTGGGATCTCGAACGACTTAGGCCAAGGACGTGAAGGAAGCTCGTTTAGCAAAAACCGAGCTGCAAGGAACATGTAGCCGTTTCAGATGTGAAAACAATGATCCTGCTGAAGGCGTGGATCTCACTTACTCTTTTAGCTGTTGTCAAGCACACGAAGAAATGTTATTTTTATTAATAAAATAAATTTTTGAATATACTTACCCGATAATCATGTAGCTGTCAACTCCGTTGCCCGACAGAATTCTATGGAGGGATACGCCAGCTATCACAATACTAGAAGGGGGTGTATTTACCAGCGCCACCTGTGGCCAGGTACTCAAGTACTTCTTGTTGACACCTCCTCAATTATTCCTCGGTCCACTGGTTCTCTATGGGGAGGAAGGGAGGGTCGATTAAATCATGATTATCGGGTAAGTATATTCAAAAATTTATTTTATTAATAAAAATAACATTTTTCAATATTAAACTTACCCGATAATCATGTAGCTGATTCACACCCAGGGGGGTGGGTGAAAACCAGTGTACAAGATTAAAGGATAGCTAAGTATCCCATATTTCATATAATCAGTTATCCACAATAACAATGAAATAATAAGTACCTGGTAAGGAAGTCGACTTGAACCGTTACTCTGCCTTTAATAAGATCGTCTTCCTTACTGAGCGCAGCGTTCCTCTTGGGAGGCTGAATCAACTCAAAGGTGCTAAAGTATACAGGGCTGCAACCCATACTAAAGGACCTCATCACAACCTTTAACCTTGGCGCTTCTCAAGAAAGAATTGACCACCCGCCAAATCAACAAGGATGTGGAAGGCTTCTTAGCCGACCGTACAACCCATAAAAAGTATTCAAGAGAAAGGTTAAAAAGTTATGGGATTATGGGAATGTAGTGGCTGAGCCCTCGCCTACTACTGCATTCGTTGCTACGAATAGACCCAGGGTGTAGCAGTACTCGTAAAGAGACTGGACATCTTTGAGATAGAATGATGCGAACACTGACTTGTTTCTCCAATAGGTTGCATCCATAACACTCTGCAGAGAACGGTTCTGTTTGAAGGCCACTGAAGTAGCCACAGCTCTCACTTCATGTGTCCTTACCTTCAGCAAAGCAAGGTCTTCTTCCTTCAGATGAGAATTTGCTTCTCTAATCAGAAGCCTGATGTAGTAAGAAACTGAGTTCTTAGACATTGGTAGAGAAGGCTTCTTGATAGCACACCATAAGGCTTCTGATTGTCCTCGTAATGGTTTTGACCTTTAGATAGTACTTAAGAGCTCTAACTGGGCAAAGTACTCTCTCTAGTTCGTTCCCCACCATGTTGGACAGGCTTGGGATCTCGAACGACTTAGGCCAAGGACGGGAAGGAAGCTCGTTTTTAGCCAAAAAACCGAGCTGTAAGGAACATGTAGCCGTTTCAGATGTGAAACCTATGTTCCTGCTGAAGGCGTGGATCTCACTTACTCTTTTACCTGTTGCTAAGCACACGAGGAAAAGAGTTTTTTAATGTGAGGTCCTTAAAAGAGGCTGATTGGAGCGGTTCAAATCCTGATGACATAGGGAACCTTAGGACCACGTCTAGATTCCAGCCTGGAGTGGACAACCGACGTTCCTTTGAGGTCTCAAAAGACCTAAGGAGGTCCTGTAGATCTTTGTTGGAGGAAAGATCCAAGCCTCTGTGGCGGAAAACCGCTGCCAACAAACTTCTGTAACCCTTGATCGTAGGAGCTGATAGGGAGCTTACGTTCCTTAGATGTAACAGGAAGTCAGCAATCTGGGTTACATTGGTACTGGTTGAGGAAAAACTGCATTGGCCTTGCACCAGCTTCGGAAGACTTCCCATAAAGACTGATAGACTCTGAGAGTGGATGTCGTCCTTGCTCTGGCAATCGCTCTGGCTGCCTCCTTCGAAAAGCCTCTAGCTCTTGAGAGTCTTTCGATAGTCTGAAGGCAGTCAGACGAAGAGCGTGGAGGTTGGGAGTACCTTCTTTACGTGAGGTTGACGCAGAAGGTCCACTCTAGGAGGAAGAGTCCTGGGAACGTCGACCAGCCATTGCAGTACCTCAGTGAAACATTCTCT
Organism: Palaemon carinicauda; assembly: GCF_036898095.1. NCBI lineage: Eukaryota > Metazoa > Arthropoda > Malacostraca > Decapoda > Palaemonidae > Palaemon > Palaemon carinicauda. The sequence goes on along the minus strand of NC_090725.1, from coordinate 106,265,593 downwards.
CGCGGGCCAGAGGGGAGCAACCAACGTCAGCCGTGTCCCTTTGTGAGAGGCGAACTTCTGAAGTACCCTGTTGACAATCTTGAACGGCGGGAATGCATACAGGTTGAGATGGGACCAATCCAGCAGAAAGGCATCCACGCGAACTGCTGCTGGGTCTGGAATCGGAGAACAATACAAGAGGAGCCTCTTGGTCATCGAGGTAGCGAATAGATCTATGGTTGGCTGATCCCACAGGGCCCAAAGTCTGCTGCAAACATTCTTGTGAAGGGTCCACTCTGTGGGGAAGACCTGACCCTTCCGGCTGAGGCGATCTGCCATGACATTCATATCGCCCTGAATGAGCCTCGTTACCAGCGTGAGCTTTCGATCTTTTGACCAAATGAGGAGGTCCCTTGCGATCTCGAACAACTTCCTCGAATGAGTCCCTCCCTGCTTGGAGATGTAAGCCAAGGCTGTGGTGTAGTCGGAGTTCACCTCCACCACCTTGTTAAGCTGGAGGGACTTGAAGTTTATCAAGGCCAAATGAACTGCCAACAACTCCTTGCAATAGATGTGAAGTGTCCTTTGCTCCTGATTCCATGTTCCCGAGCATTCCTGTCCGTCCAGTGTCGCACCCCAGCCCGTGTCCGATGCGTCCGAGAAGAGACGGTGGTCGGAGGACTGAACAGCCAATGGTAGACCTTCCTTGAGAAGAATGCTGTTCTTCCACCACGTTAGAGTAGACCTCATCTCTTCGGAAACAGGAACTGAGCCCGTCTCTAGCGTCATGTCCTTTATCCAGTGAGCAGCTAGATGATACTGAAGGGGGCGGAGGTGGAGTCTCCCTAACTCGATGAACAGGGCCAGCGATGAAAGTGTCCCTGTTAGACTCATCCACTGCCTGACTAAGCATCGGTTCCTTCTCAGCATGCTCTGGATGCATTCTAGGGCTTGGAAGATCCTTGGGGCCGACGGACAAGTCCGAAAAGCTCGACTCTGAAGATCCATACCCAAGGAGACAATGGTCTGGGATGGAACGAGCTGAGACTCCTCAAAATTGACCAGGAGGCCCAGTTCCTTGGTCAGATCCATAGTCCATTTGAAAATCTCCAGACAGCGACGACTTGAGGGAGCTCTTAAAAGCCAGTCGTCTGACGGAGCCGGACACAAGATCATGATACTGCTGCACAGTCTGTAAACTGTCAATCATGGGCAAGCGAGGAAGTACAGTGACAACCCGAATCTGTCTAGACTGTCTGGGTCGTACAGACAACTCCTTAACGGGTTGCTGAGGTTGCCCACTGCGTCACAACAAGTCCCTTCTGTTGGTTGTTGAACGTCTTCCCCGTGACACATTGACTCCGTAAACAAAAAATCCTCTAACAAGGACTAAGCTTGGACTGCATGTCATGCAACACAGCTCAAGGTCTATGGGAGCAGGTGTGGTAACAGACGGGATTAGCGGCTGAAGTGTAACCATTACCTTCCCTGTAAGCATGTTATGCTTAAATAAAAGTCCATAAGAGGTTATGCAGCTAAAGGCTCCCTCCAAATGACAGAGTCCTCAAGGGAATATCAGAAGGAGGGAGAAAAGAACTTTCTCATCTACAGGGACCTTATCCTAGAAAAGCTAAGTTCTCTGAGTGAGGGTTCACTGGTGCAAAGCAGCAGACTAGAAGGCAACGTTATGAAACTGCTTGACAGTCTAGTGAGTTGGCAACAACCCAAGATGTGTTGAGAAGCATGCGGTAAGGTATGCAGAGCATGATGTATGCAGAGTATGCTGTATGCAGAGCATGCTGAATGCAGAGCATGCTGTATGCAGAGCATGTTGTATGCAGAGCATGCTGAATGCAGAGCATGCTGAATGCTGAGCATGTAGGAAGTAGAGCCTGCTGTAAGCAGAGCCTGCTGAAAGGAAAGCAGAGCGTGTGCATGGCGTTTAACATTTCTCAGAAATTCCATGACCAGTGCTAGAGTGCTTAATGCATGCTTGCATGGGGTTTAAACCATGGTAAGCTGAACAGCAGAGTCAGAACGAGCTGGAACAACAACAGAGGTTTCCTCAGCTTGAGGGAAAACCTGAGGTTCAGACTGCATAGGCTGAACAACAGACGGAGCAGAAGGCAGGTGCAAGGGTGAAGGAGGTTGACTCCTAGCAAGAGTTGCACCCAAGGATTGTACCAGCTGAGCGGAGGACGGAGGCGGAGTAGTCCGTTCCTGTTCCTGAGAGATGAGTGGAGCATGAGAAGGTTGAGGCTGCGCAGAACAAGGTAAAGTTCTAGCAAGCTGAGGCTCCTGAGGCGCAAGTGCATGGTGTAGATGAGCTTGCCTAGATGAGGGTTGAACTCGGTGCAGCGCTGGTTGAGCAGACAGACTCACGGAGGGGAGAGGTTGTTGTACCCCAACCGAGAGTTGCACCACTGGAGGAGCAGCAAGGGGAGGAGGAGGAAGAGTGTAACTCTCCTGATCCCAAAGCAAGGGTTGCCTTAAAGAAGGCTGAGGCTGAACAACACTGTGAACAGCAAACTCCGAAAGTGGTTCAACATCGTACGCCTGGCAGAAGGAGCTGCGACTGGGTGCAGCGAGTGCAGGCGGGTGCAGCACAGGCTGAACGGGTGCAGGAGGTTGGTGCACCACCGGTGCAGGCGGGTGCAGCATAGGCTGAACGGGTGCAGGAGGTTGGTGCACCACCGGTGCAGGCGGGTGCAGCACAGGCTGAACGGGTGCAGGAGGTTGGTGCACCACCGGTGCAGGCGGGTGCAGCACAGGCTGAACGGGTGCAGGAGGTTGGTGCACCACAGGTGCAGGAGGTGCAACACTCTCAGCACGACACTCACGCATCAAGTCCGAAAGCTGTGCTTGCATGGACTGTAGAAGAGTCCACAACATCATACGCCTGGCAGATGGTACTGTGATCAGGCGGAGCGAGTGTAGGAGGAGGGAGTGTAGGCGGAGGCGGTGGAGCAACACTCTCAGCCCGACACTCACTCATCAAGTCCGAAAACTGTGCTTGCATGGACTGTAGTAGAGTTCACAACATCGTACGCCTGGCAGATGGTGCTGCGACCAGGCGGAGCAGGTGCAGGCTGGGCGAGCACAGGTGCAGCGAGAACAGGTGGAGGGAGTGCAGGCGGTGCAACACTCTCAGCCCGACACTCACGCATCAAGACCGAAAGTTGTGACTGTATGGACTGCAGTAGAGTTAACTTTGGGTCGGCAGACACTAAGGTCTGCTGAGGTAAAGCCTTAACAGCAGAGATCTGTTGTGGCAGAACCTTACTCCTCTTAGTCGGAGTGTAATCACTGCATTCGGGTTGTGAACTTTAACTTCGTACGTCTGGCATAGGTCTGGACTTAACGTTTAAGAAGTCTTGAGACCTGAGACCAGCGTTACTCTGCCTTTATTTTCTCCCCTAATCTCTTCTGCAGACGAGCAAAATAAGGGCTCAATCGTCTGCGGGTGGGAGTGACGGTCTCGGTAAGACACGCCCACAACCACCGAGAATACTTCTGTGCGCCGATCAAGGCCTGCTGAACCCTTATGCCCTTCGACATTGCTTCTCCCCTGGGCTTGGGAGCTTGCAAGAGGTCCCGGACTGGGAGGACAACTGGCGCGCACAAAAGTACCCTCACGCACTAATCACTTATCACTTTGATTTCTGTTTGCACTTATTTCACTGAACTCGAAACTTTAAGTGGTTTGTACCTGAAATACGCAATTCTATCCTTTCTCAAAGTTAGTAATTGCTAAAACAGAATTACAATGTAACAGAAAAATCTAATGAAAGATAAATCAGTGGTTGGAAAGAGACTAAACACTAGATCACTCTAGAAACGTTTAGTTTCTTCCCCTAAAGAGACTAGGGAGAAGAGCCAAAAATCGATAATGACGTTACTCGTACGCCTGGCAGGCTTGAATGAAACGTTTATCCTCTTTCTCCCTCCGTCTCTATCTCTCTCTCTCTCTCTCTCTCTCTCTCTTGACTTAGAACCTGAGAGAAGAGCCCAATCATATATATCGTTAAAACATATTATTGTTAAAGGAAAAAAACTGAAAAGTTCCTTTATTAGGATCAAAACCATTAAGTTAAGAAAGAATGAACAAAACGCTAGACACGGTTACTCTTACTGCAACGTGAAACCGTGAACATTCTTTCTCTATCGTAACGATAGAGTGCAAGTTGAACGTTCTGAACGTCAACAACTGCAGAGACAAAACAAAACGTTAGTTCAGCTTTGAAAACAGTACGAGACTGTCAAAGAAAATCTTTCAAACTCTGTGGCAGAAATAGCATAATATGTTAACAGGTAAAACCGAAATGACGGGCTCAAAGTTTATTAACTTCGGTAAAAGACCGCCTACTATTAGGAAGGTCGAATATAAACAAATATGAAAATTAATTTTAATGAGTTTATAATAAAAGGAAGTTAATCGAAGAGGCCTATAAGAGGCGGAGAGATATAAAATAAATCTATAACTTTGTTAAGCAAAATTAAGAAAGAGAGTCTATACTCTCTTAGACACCAACACTTCCGTCTAAGGGAAGGGTCGGCCATTGAAAGGTGAACGAGAGTTCATACTCTCTCGTCACCAAAATTAATCAAATTAATTCCAAAAGCTAACTAAGCTAATATAGAAGTTTTCCAGTAAAGCGACAGCCGAAATCAAAGAGAAATACTTCACCAAAGTCGTGAAAATACTCCAAGAACATAAGCGTATCCCAGAACGTCTTGCCGGAAGCACGACAGAGGAATAATTGAGGAGGTGTCAACAAGAAGTACTTGAGTACCTGGCCACAGGTGGCGCTGGTAAATACACCCCCTTCTAGTATTGTGATAGCTGGCGTATCCCTCCATAGAATTCTGTCGGGCAACGGAGTTGACAGCTACATGATTATCGGGTAAGTTTAATATTGAAAAAAGAGTTTTTAATGTGAGGTCCTAAAAAGAGGCTGATTGGAGAGGTTCAAATCTTGATGACATAAGGAACCTTAGGACCACGTCTAGATTCCAGCCTGGAGTGGACAACCGACGTTCCTTTGAGGTCTCAAAAGACCTAGGGAGGTCCTGTAGATCTTTGTTGGTGGAAAGATCCAAGCCTCTGTAGCGGAAAACCGCTGCCAACATACTTCTGTAACCCTTGATCGTAGGAGCTGAAAGGGATCTTACTTTCCTTAGATGTAACAGGAAGTCAGCAATCTGGGTTACAATGGTACTGGTTGAGGAAACTGCATTGGTCTTGTACCAGCTACGGAAGACTTCCCTTTGAGACTGATAGATTCTGAGAGTGGATGTTCTCCTTGCTCTGGCAAACGCTCTGGCTGCCTCCTTCGAAAAGCCCCTAGCTCTTGAGAGTCTTTCGAAAGTCTGAAGGCAGTCAGACGAAGAGCGTGGAGGTTTGGGTGTACCTTCTTTACGTGAGGTTGACGTAGAAGGTTCACTCCTAGAGGAAGAGTCCTGGGAATGTCGACCAGCCATTGCAGTACCTCTATGAACCATTCTCTCGCGGGCCAGAGCGGAGCTAATCCACGTCAGCCGTGTCCCTTTGCGAGAGGAGAACTTCTGAAGTACCCTGTTGACAATCTAAAACGGCGGGAATGCATACAGGTCGAGATGGGACCAATCCAGCAGAAAAGCATCCACGTGAACTGCTGCTGGGTCTGGAATCGGAGAACAATACAACAGGAGTCTCTAGGTTATCGAGGTAGCGAACAGATCTAAGGTTGGCTGACCCCACAGGGCCCAAAGTCTGCTGCAAACACTCTTGAGAAGGGTCCACTCTGTGGGGATGACCTGACCCTTCCGGCTGAGGCGATCTGCCATGACATTCATACCGCCCTGAATGAACCTCGTTACCAGCGAGAGCTTTCGATCTTTTGACCAGATGAGGAGGTCCCTTGCGATCTAGAACAACTTCCACGAAAGAGTCCCTCCCTGCTTGAAGATGTAAGCCAGGGCTGTGGTGTTGTCAGAGTCCACCTCCACCACCTTGTTAAGCTGGAGGGACTTGAAGTTTATCAAGGCCAGAAGAACCGCCAACAACTCCTTGCAATTGATGTGAAGTGTCCTTTGCTCCTGATTCCATGTTCCCGAGCATTCCTGTCCGTCCAAAGTCGCACCCCAGCCCGTGTCTGATGCGTCCGAGAGGAGACGGCGGTCGGGTTTCTGAACAGCCAAAAGTAGACTTCCTTGAGAAGAAAGCTGTTCTTACACCACACGAGAGAAGACCTCCTCTCTTCGGAAACAAGAACTGAGACCATCTCTAGCGTCATGTCCTTTATCCAGTGAGCAGCTAGATGATACTGAAGGGGGGGGAGGTGGAGTCTCCCTAACACGATGAACAGGGCCAGCGATGAAAGTGTCCCTGTTAGACTCATCCACTACCTGACTGAGCATCGGTTCGTTCTCAGCATGCTCTGGATGCATTCTAGGGCTTGGAAGATCCTTGGGGCCGACGGAAAAGCCCGAAAAGCTCGACTCTGAAGATCCATACCCAGGTAGACAATGGTCTGGGATGGGACGAGCTGAGACTCCTCAAAATTGACCAGGAGGCCCAGTTCCTTGGTCAGATCCATAGTCCATCTGAGAATCTCCAGACAGCGACGACTTGTGGGAGCTCTTAAAAGCCAGTCGTCTGACGGAGCCGGACACAAGATCATGGTACTGCTGCACAGTCTGTGAACTGTCAACCATGGGGAAGCGAGGAAGTACAGTGACAACCCGAAGCTGTCTAGACTGTCTGGGTCGTATAGACAACTCCTTATCGGGTTGCTGAGGTTGACGCACTGCGTCACAACAAGTCACTTCTGCTGGTTGTTGAACGTCTTCCCAGTGACACACTGACTCCGTAAACAAAAAATCCTCTAACAAGGACTAAGCTTGGACTGCATGTCTTGCAACACAGCTCAAGGTCTATGGGAGCAGGTGTGGTAACAGACGGGTTTAGCGACTGAAGTGGAACCATTACCTTCCCTGGAAGCATGTTATGCTTAAATAAAAGTCCATAGGAGGCTACGCAGCAAAAGGCTCCTCTCCAAATGACAGAGTCCTCAAGGGAATATCAGAAGGAGGGAGAAAAGCACTTTCTCATCTACAGGGACCATATCCGAGAAAAGCTAAGTTCTCTCAGTGAGGGTTTCACTGGTGCAAAAGCAGCAGACTAGAAGGCAACGTTATGAAACTGCTTGACAGTCTAGTGAGTTGGCAACAACCAAAGATGTGTGACTGAGAAGCATGCGGTAAGGTATGCAGAGCATGCTGTATGTAGAGCATGCTGTATGCAGAGCATGCTGTATGTAGAGCATGCTGTAAGAGAAGCAGAGCATGTTGCATGGCGTGTAGCATTTCTCAGAAATTCCATGACCAGTGCTAGATTGAGAAATATCGCATTACTGTCCATGAAAGTGCACGTGCCGAGGGAATTGATTTAGACTGTTTTGTTGATGAATTTGATAGCAGGCATGATAATCGTAGAATTAAGCTGCACTAAATATACGATCTATAATCTACTTCACCTCAGGACAGGGAAACTCGCCCTGTTGGCAACACTGCATTACTTCATGCATGCTTGCATGGGGTTTTAATATCAACATAATATTTACATTACATTCATAACTCATGATTCATTTTTGTTTTGAAGGTATTTTGCCATATTTGCGATTTGTTAAAAAAATATTGCAAGGAATACATATATATTTTTTTATTTAAGTAATACGAATAACCTCCATTATCATAATGTTTGTGTAGGCATACATGTATATGATTACAAATGCAAGTTATGAAAGTAATGAGGTGTTATTATTGTCATTTGTTATTTCAAAGTTGAATGGGAAAGGCTCAAGTTGAGGAGAAAGTGGCAGATGCATGCGTTGAGGTGGCTGACTCCTAGCATGAGTTGCTTGTCTCAAGAGTTGCGCTTGCTGTAAGGGTAGCGGATGCGCAGTAGCAGGTTCCTGAGGAACGAGTTGAGGTTCCTGAGGTGTGAGCTGCGAGAGTTGAGGTAGCGGCTGCGCAGAACGCAGTTCTTGTCTCGCGAGTTGAGGTTCCTGAGGTGCTAGCCTAAGGAGTTGAGGCTCTCGCCTTGAGGAGGGTTGAGGTCGCTGCAGCGAGTGCTGAGGTGGCTGCCTCATGGATGGAAGAGGTTGTCGTACCTCAAGAGATTGATGCCTCGCTGGTGGAACCGCAGGCGGAAGCAGAGGGAGTAAGGCATAAGACTCCTGCTCCCATTGCTGAGGTTGCCTTAAGGAAGGCGGAGGTTGCTGCACACCGCTGGTAACTGGCAACTCAGTACGCGGTAAGGTATCCTGAGGAACCTCAACTTCGTACGCCTGGCAGACTGGACTGCGGTGAGGCGGAGCGATCGCAGGAGGAGGTGTAACCTTCTCAGCCTGACACTCACGCATTAAGACCGCAAGCTGTGACTGCATGGACTGCAGCAAAGTCATCTTGGGGTCGACAGACGCTAAGGTCTGCTGAGGCAAAGCCTTAACAGAAGATGAGGTCTGTTGCGGCATCACCTTACCTCTCTTAGGAGGTGTGCAGTCACCTGATGACTGCGGAGAGTCAGAGCTAATCCAATGACTGCAACCAGGTTGTAGAACTCTTGAGGTCTGGACTTTGCGTTTGAGAGGTCTTGAGACCTGAGTCCAGCGTTTTCTCCCTGACATTTCTTCTGCAGACGAGTAAAAGACGGGCTCAATCGTCTGCGGGTGGGAGTGACGGTCTCTGTAAGACACGCCCGCAACCACCGAGGATACTTCTGTGCGCCGATCAAGGCCTGCCGAACCCTTTTGCCCTTCGACATTGCTTCTCCCCTGGGCTTGGGAGCTTGCAAGAGGTCCCGGACTGGGAGGACGACTGGCACGCACAGAAGTACCCTCACGCACAACACTGACACACTTTGCGCTAATCACTTTTGATTTTCTGTTTGCACTTATTTCACTGAACTCGAAACTTTAAGTGGTTTGTACCTGAAACACGCAATTCTATCCTTCCTTAAAAGGTTAGTAATTGCGAAAACAGAATTACAATGTAACAGAAAAATCTAATGAAAGATAAATAATTCAGTGGCTGGAAAGAGACTAAACACTAGATCAAATAAACTACGTTTAAAATCTCTCACCGCATAAAGCTTGAGAACAAGAATAAAACTCATGAAACGTTTACCTTCTTCCCCTAAAGAGACTAGGGAGAAGAGCAAAAACGATAACAACGTTACTCGCTTGAACGAAACGTTTATCCAGCTCTCTCTCCCTCCGTCTCTATCTCTCTCTCTCTCTCTCTCTCTTGACTTAGAACCTGAGAGAAGAGCCCAATCATATATATCGTTAAAACATATTATTGTTAAAGGAAAAAAACTGAAATATTTCCCAAATAAAAAGTTCCTTTATTAGAATTAAAACCATTAAGCTAAGAAAGAATGAACAAAACGTTAGAAACGGTTACTCTTACTGCAACGTGACACCGTGAAAATTCTCTCTCTATCGTAACGATAGAGCGCAAGTTGAACGTTCTGAACGTCAACAACTGCAGAGACAAAACAAAACGTTAGTTCAACTTTGAAAACAGTACGAGACTATCAAAGAAATTCTTTCAAAAACATTAAAATAGCATAATATGTTAACAGGTAAAACCGAAATGACGGGCTCAATGTTAATTAACTTCGGTACCAAGAAAAGACCGCCTACTATTAGGAAAGGTCGAATATAAACAAATATAAAAATTAATTTTAATAAGTTTATAATAAAAGGAAGTTAATCGAAGAGGCCTATAAAAGGCGGAGAGATAAAAATAAATCTATAACTTTTGTTAAGCAAAATTAAGAAAGAGAGTCTATACTCTCTTAGACACCAACACTTCCGTCTAAGGGAAGGGTCGGCCATTTAAAGGTGAAAGAGAGTTCATACTCTCTTCGTCACCATAATTAATCAAATTAATTCCAAAAGCTAGCTAAGCTAATAATAAAACTTCCTGAATAGCGAAAGCTGAAATCTTAGAGCAATACTTCACCAAAAACCGTGAACAAGACTCCAAAATTATAAGCGTATTCATGAACGTCTTGCCGGAAGCACGACAGAGGAAAAATTGAAGTGGTGTCAACAAGAAGTACTGCAGTACCTGGCCACAGGTGGCGCTTGT
>NC_090725.1:106156264-106254974 GCF_036898095.1 Palaemon carinicauda | reverse complement strand
GTCACACGATCGTACATAGTAACGACATTTCATTTCGTGTATATATGAGGACTCAAGGTTTCATTTCTTTTAACTGATGACTTCATTCTCAAATAACAAATTATAATATAATTACATCATACAGAACATAAGTATAAAATATTACGATTATACTTACGGGCCAACCATAGCTTAGGCTTGCTAAGTAATAAACTTTTCATTTCTTCAAATGTAAATCCCATCTCCTCTAGGATAGAAAAATTTCTCACCTGAAAAAAGGTAATTTAATATTTAGAATAAAAAATATATAAAGTCCTATCCAAATCCATGTAATTTGATATCCTATTAAGTTGAAAGCAGCATTAATTCACAATAAATTCTTTATCTTAAGTTTCATTTACAATATCTTTTTATTTAAAAAGCAAGGCTGACTGTTATTAACGAGATATAAACTGAACACAGTAATTAGCAAAGGAAAGCAATAAAAAGTCCCATGAAGAAAATAGTTTTCAGATAAGTTTTCACCAAAATATTAATCAATGATTTACAATCCTTAATAAAATATTACTACAATTTAATTTCTTGTCAATGTGAGGCATATTATTATTATTATTATTATTATTATTATTATTATTATTATCTGCTAAGCTACAACCCTAGCCGGAAAAGCATTATGCTATAAGCCCAGGGGCTCCAATAGGGAAAATAGCCCAGTGAGGAAAGGAAACAAGGAAAAATAAAATATTTCAAAAACAGCCACAACATTAAAATAAATACCTTCTATAAAACTATAAAAACTTTAACAAAACAGGAGGAAGAGAAATTAGATAGAATAGTGTGCCCGAGTGTACCCTCAAGCATGAGAACTCTAACCCAAGACAGTGGAAGACCATGGTACAGAGGCACTACCCAAGACTTAAGAACAATGGTTTGAATTTGGAGTGTCCTTCTCCTAGAAGAACTGCTTACCATAGCTAAAGAGTCTCTTCTACCCTTACCAAGGGCAAAGTGCCCACTGAACAATTACAGTGCAGTAACCCCTTAGGTGAAAAAGAATTGTTTGGTAATCTTAGTGTTGTCAGGTGTGTGAGGAAAGAGGAGAATATGTAAAGAATAGGCCAGACCATTCGATGTGTGTGTAAGCAAATGGAAAATGAACTGTGACCAGAGAGGAGGATACAATGTAGTACTGTTTGGCCAGTCAGAGGACCCCATAACTCTCTAGCATCAAGAAAATAAATATTAAAACCTGTTTAGATGTTAAAGACTTATACTTTACTTCAGTTCCATGACCTGTGAAGATATCTAAATATTGAATTGTACATTTTGGTAATACAAGTGCTATTTGATATTGTTATTGAACATAATCAACATATCCGATCCCATTCAATGTGGCTTCACTTACCAGCAGCCAATCAAAATGTACTTGAAAGAAATATATGTGGAAATTTACTTTCCATAACCAGAAAATAAAGTTGACAAAAAAAAAACAGAAACCTATTCTAGGGAAAAGAGATTACCATCCATCTTTTCACAACCCAAGGAAGGTAGCCTTCCCTTCTCTGAGACTATAATTTTAGGATATTTTTAAAGATCCATTTCAATAAGTATTATTCAACATTCACTGTGCTATACATTTTGCATGTGCAGCTTGGTTCATAAAATCAAAATTAGAGTACAGTATAAGTAGGGGGTTTGAAAGATTGAATTTTCTTATCAATACCTTGAGACTACTAGAATAAATTGCCCATAGAGACTGCCATTTTCATTTTGTCAGCCTCAAGGTTAACATTTATTTACATCTTACTGGGTACTGCTACTTTTAGTGAAGGATTCTTTTCATTGTATGTAAGTCTGTACTAGCAGATTGCAGGCCTACATCCTTTATCAGGACTTGACAGTAGAGCAGTTGTACTGCATTAAGTTTGTAACCTAATATTCATAGTACTGTGTTTTCTAAAATAAGGTTTCATAAAGTTTGTAATAAGTTTCAAGTACAAGTCTAAGTTTGACAATCTTAAAATATGCTTCATGTGTTGAGGTAAAGATTCATAATATGATGACAGTATTGATTCGATGAGTGTAGGAGTCTGCTAGATCTATAATGATTGGGGAGAACTGAGCATTATTCATTCTAAAAACAAGTAGTAGGTAGGAACAGGGAATTTTCTCTCCCAAATAAAACTTCCATACTGTATTGCCTACAGAAAAGTGAATAGAAAGAATAAAAACAAAGTCACCTTAATTAAAATTCAACCCAAAGAGCAGCAGGGCAAAAGAACTGGGGATTTAAAGCTCAGACTTTAATACTAAACCCTCAATAAATTCAACATATTTTTACAAAGGAAAATGATTTCAATACTTACCGTGTAGTCATTATGCTAGAATCATTGAAGGTACTGGCTTCCTGGCCTAAATAAAATAACGTTAATTTCTCTTGCCCCTTTTCCAATCTTTCCCTCCCCTATGATGCCTAGTCCTCAACTACGGGTATAGTTATACTAAGATCTACTTCTAAGGAGTCATCGTAAACCTGTACATAGCCTAAAAATCTCTTCACTTCACTATAATTGTGGAGGGTGTTAGTAAGTATTGGGGAAAGGCAAGATATAAACTCACTTTTAACATTAAAAAATCACATTCCTCATACTAACTTGATATGTTTCATCTTACAATCATTTATAATATTCCAAGTTGACCTTTATTGTGAACTGTTTCATAACTTTCTTTGCTCCAGATTCCATTAAAGCTAAACATTTTCCTTTAGTATTGTATAAAAACTCTACTAAACTACATGGTATTTTCATAAAAAAAAAAATAAAAAGTTCTATACTGACCATACTAAAATGCATCAGGTATAAATTTCTTAAAAAACACATGCATTACTATTGGCCATCCTAGGAGCCAAAAATCTCAAGAACTATTATGCATTTCACTCTACTTAAGGCCTCGCTTTTTTTAATAACTTGAAAAAGTCAAATCAGTACCAAAAGTAAAGGGTTAAGCCAGTTTGTTCTGAGAACAGGAAAAATTCTAACAACGGTTATAGCAATTCGGACAAAATTCCTTGTGACACTACAATGACATTACTATCGGCTCCAGACTTCATTTATACTTTAAAAATTGGGAGGTTATAATACATATTTGGTTTTGAGAGTAACAGATACATAACCTGAAAGTATAGTAAGGCACTTGGTAATTTTCTTTTTTCAGCATAGTAGTTTGGTGGTTTTTGGTGTTTGCATTTAGTGACAAGGGACGATGTCAGCTTTCATAGGCTGTACCCAGCCCGCAGGTATAATTGACCTGAGCAATTATAGCAAGTATGCTACATCCACAAGGTTGTAGGAATGCAGTTGCATCGAGACTTTTCACCCTGTATAACAGGGAGAAAGCTGCTAATTGTCTACCGATCAGTTTGAATAGGTAAGAGTTTGGTTATGCCAATTTTATGAATCCTCATATATTTCATTCAGGAAGTACATTTGGATTTCACCAATTATTCAAGTTTTAGATTTGTGTAAGATTTGAGTTCAAAACTTGCTGTAATAGTATTCTAAATCGATGAAAATATTGTGTACCTTTTTATATCTTAATTTGCATTATATTAAAGAGTAAGTTTTATTATATAGTAGCTGAAAATGAAATACACTTCCTCTTTTATTATATTTGAGCTTTATAAATTTAGGATTCTAATTATATAGTAATGCATTCAATCATTAATTTAATGCATGCTTCCTCTTGGACAATTGAATTTTTATCCATGTCAACTGTGCATCTATGTTATTAGGTCACAATTGTCTCCAAGAATTCTGATACACACCACCATAGGTAGTTTGTGGTATTGAGTGTGTACCAGAATCCTTAAAGACAACCTACTATTTTACTCTTCCCTTCCTGTGTTGTATATTTCATCTGAGTAAGCCTGTGGCTTACTGGGCCATTTGGTCTTGCTTGTACCTCTTAGTAATGTGCTTATCTTCTAATGAAAATTAGTGTATAACAGTTACCAAATCCATCTATTCAGATAACAAGAAATCTCTTCATTTTTATATTATTAAGCTTAAAATGCCATAAGAAACAACTATTTGCTTTTGTTATGTTTTCCCAAACAGGCCTTATGAGTGTGTTGCTGACAGTGAAAGTAGTTCGGATGATGGTGCAGCAGAGGAACAACATCTTCAACAACAACCATTACACGCCGGGCTATTTGCCGTACTCTCCGCACGTTTGCCTAGAAGAGAAAAATGCCTTCACTATTGGCTCCATAACAGAGGACCTGCAGGTGGCCAACATCATTTCTGACATAATGTCAAAGTCACCCATGTGGCGACTCCTCCACATTATGGAATTCTATTACAAAACCTACAAGTGTAAAATGTATGAGAGGAAGGAGTCTTTAGTTTAGACAATGTGTGTTGCCAGATCACCACTTTCAGGTCACTCCACCAACATGAGAGGAGGGGAGGCTGGTGGTTTACAAGGAGGAAACTTGTTTCACAACCAAGATGAATCACACCATGAAATAGGTGAATAGCTGTCAGCTCACCTCCAGTGTCACAATGCTACAAGTACTACCAGAAGAAGGGAGCACTTCGTGGTTGTCGCAGCGCGCACAGCAGATGATTTCGTCCCTAACGCATTCCTGTGTTTCGCTGCCAAGAACAGTGATGACTACCACAGAGAAATGAATTGTGAACATTTCCTCCGCTGTCTGACGCCACAGCTTCTGCCGTATTGGTGGTGGATAATGGGCCATATCACAGCTAGCTGATTGAGGACACTTGCTGTTCCACTACCTCCACCAAGAAAGCAGATCTAATTGCTTGGCTAAAACACTACAATGTTCCATTCCAACCATACACCACACGGGGTGAGCTGCTGCTACTCTGCAAGGAAAACAAGTCAGATCCAAAGTAAAAAGTGGAAGACATCATCTGTCGGAGGGTCACAAAATTGTTCGTCTGCCACCCACAAAAACAGCTAAATTCCATCGAGCAAGAATGGGGGATCATGAAACACCATCTGTACACGTTACACTGATTCACCAGGGCTGACCTGCAGGAGAGACTGGAGTAAGCTAGGCTCTGTATTCCAGAAGAGGTTTGAGTAGGTGTGGTTCGACAATCCCAAGTCTTTGAGAATGAGTACAGGAACAAAAATAATGTCCATGAAAGAAAGAGTTGATCCTACCGTCATTGACCTCCACAATGATGACGAGAATAACTTGTCTTTGGATAGTAATGTAGGTCAAAATAATAAAATTGTGTACTGTGTATTTTGTTTATATTAATAATAAAAAAAAATAATTCCTCACCTCTTCATAGTCTATGAAGAAGTATGAATAAAACACACAATCCCCCATCCTTCACATTTTTTCCGTTGTTTTTTTTTTTTTTTCAGCATCACCATAAATAACCTTTACTTACAAATTATCTATTACAGTAGTCTCAAATGAAAATAAAATTAATGTATGGATACCTCAATTTTAAATGAATTAAGACTGAACCACTGACCATACAATTAATATTAACATTATTACCTCTGCCAAGGCGGTTAAATTTTCGAGACAGTTTATTTATTTATTTGTCTGTGCCTGTAGACAGGATTATGTAAAAATTACTTGATGGATTTTGACAAAATTTTCACCACAGATAGATCTTAGGTCATGGACGACCCCATTAAATTTTGTAGATGATCCAGAATTGAATTTTTCATAATTTTAAAAATTACGTCAAAACAAATAGACCGATTTTGACAATATTTCTACCACAAATAGATCTTAGGCCATGAACACCTCCATTAACTTTTGGAGATAAGGCGGTATTGAATCCAGGTTCTAGATCCGGATTTACCTAAAATCTATCTTCGGTGGAAATTTCGTCAAAATCTGTCAATTTGTTTTGACGTAATTTCCACCATAGATAGATCATAGGCCATGAACGCCTCCATTAACTTTTGGAGATGAGCCGGTACCGAATCCGGATTCTAGATCTGGATTTGCATTTTTCACAATTTTAAAGATTACATCAAAACCAATTGACATGGAATTTCACCAAATTTTAACAATGGATAGAGATCATGCATCGGAAGAAACCATGAAATTTTGGCGGTGATATGGATCAAGATCACGATTCTGGATCAACATTGCACTTTTCACCATCTACTGTACAGTCAGCATATGAAAAGTAGGAGGTGGTGTCTGTAGTCTTTAGTTAAATGTTGGCAATATTCATTGGTGGAGGTCTGAAATCTCCGACTGCCCTTGTTATCGTTAATATTATGGTAATCATGCAGAGAAGCAAACTAGAATTGCAAATTATACCATCAAGAGGAGTCAGTGTGGGTCAAAACACAACAGGAAACAAAAAAAAAAAAATTATGAAAAAAATAATCAAAACCTCTGTAATAAATGGAAATAATCTAAAGAGTAAAAAAAAAAACGATGACTGTGGATGTACGAAATATATGGCTTAAAAAGTCGAAAAAAAGGAATGTATTCAATCAATCAGTGATTGAAAGTTACAATGACAAAATAACCACTTCAGTCACTGACACAACCAAATTAAAAATTATTTTGAAAGCACCTGAAGTGCGCCAGTCTCTGAGGGTATCACTGTCCTCCCCTAACCTTCAATCTATGATAAAGGGTCTGGAAACTGGGAGTAAATTCAAGAAGAAAAAACGAGAAAAACAATGTTGAGATGGGTGGGTGGGTCTTAAAAATGTTATTTTTATTAATAAAATAAATTTTTGAATATACTTACCCGGTGATCATATAAGCTGCAACTCTGTTGCTCGACAGAAAAAACCTACGGTCAAAATACGCCGGCGATCGCTATGCAGGTGGGGGTGTACATCAACAGCGCCATCTGTCGAGCAGGTACTTAGTACTCCAAGTAAACAAAGAACCAATTTTCTCCTCGGTCCACTGGGTCTCTATTGGGGAGGAAGGGAGGGTCCTTTAATATATGATCACCGGGTAAGTATATTCAAAATTTTATTTTATTAATAAAAATAACATTTTTCAATATTAAACTTAGCCGGTGATCATATAAGCTGATTCACACCCAGGGGGGTGGGTAGAGACCAGCATTACATGTTTACATTATTATGAGCTAAGTATTTTGTATTTCATTTTAGCAGTTATTCAAAATAACAAACATAAAATAAATAAGTACCTGGTAAGGAAGTCGACTTGAACAATTACTCTGCCTTTTTGAGTACGTCTTCCTTACGGAGCCTCGCGATCCTCTTAGGATGCTGAGCGACCCCTAGGATCTGAAGTATCAAGGGTTGCAACCCATACAACAGGACCTCATCAAAACCTCTAATCTAGGCGCTTCTCAAGAAATGACTTTGACCACCCGCCAAATCAAGAAGGATGCGAAAGGCTTCTTAGCCTTCCGGACAACCCAAAAACAATAATAAAACATTTCAAGAGAAAGATTAAAAAGGCTATGGAATTAGGGAATTGTAGTGGTTGAGCCCTCACCCACTACTGCACTCGTTGCTACGAATGGTCCCAGAGTGTAGCAGTTCTCGTAAAGAGACTGGACATTCTTAAGATAAAAGACGCGAACACTGATTTGCTTTTCCAATAGGTTGCGTCGATTATACTTTGCAGAGATCTATTTTGTTTAAAGGCCACGGAAGTTGCGACAGCTCTAACTTCGTGTGTCCTTACCTTCAGCAAAGCTTGGTCTTCCTCATTCAGATGGGAATGAGATTCTCGTATTAACAGTCTGATAAAATAGGATAAAGCATTCTTTGACATAGGCAAAGATGGATTCTTAACTGAACACCATAAAGCTTCAGACGGGCCTCGTAAAGGTTTTTAAATAGAACTTAAGAGTTCTTACAGGACATAAGACTCTTTCTAGTTCATTTCCAACCATACGATAAGTTTGGAATATCGAACGATATTGGTCAAGGCCGAGAAGGCAGCTTGTGTTTGGCTAGAAAACCAAGTTGTAGAACATGTAGCCGTTTCGGATGAGAATCCGATGTTCTTGCTGAAGGCATGAATCTCACTGACTCTTTTAGCTGTGGCTAAGCATATCAGGAAAAGAGTCTTTAAGGTGAGATCTTTGAGGGAGGCTGATTGTAGCGGTTCGAACCTGTCTGACATAAGGAATCTTAGTACCACGTCTAAATTCCAACCAGGTGTAACCAAACGACGCTCCTTCGTGGTCTCAAAAGACTTAAGGAGGTCCTGTAGATCTTTATTGTTGGAAAGATCTAAGCCTCTGTGACGGAAGACTGATGCCAACATGCTTCTGTAACCCTTGATAGTGGGAGCTGAAAGAGATCGTTCTTTCCTCAGCTATAAGAGAAAGTCAGCTATTTGAGTTACAGAGGTACTGGTCGAGGATACGGATACTGACTTGCACCAGTTTCGGAAGATTTCCCACTTCGATTGGTAGACTCTAAGGGTGGATGTTCTCCTTGCTCTAGCAATCGCTCTGGCTGCCTCCTTCGAAAAGCCTCTAGCTCTCGAGAGTCTTTCGATAGTCTGAAGGCAGTCAGACGAAGAGCGTGGAGGCCTTGGTGTACCTTCTTTACGCGTGGCTGACGTAGAAGGTCCACCCTTAGGGGAAGTGTTCTGGGAACGTCTACTAGCCATCGAAGTACCTCGGTGAGCCATTCTCTCGCGGGCCAGAGGGAAGCAACTAGCGTCAACCTTGTCCCTTCGTGAGAGGCGAACTTCTGCAGTACCTTGTTGACAATCTTGAACGGAGGGAATGCATATAGATCTAGATGTGACCAATCTAGTAGAAAGGCATCTATATGAACTGCTGCTGGGTCCGGGATTGGTGAGCAAAATATTGGGAGCCTCTTGGTCATCGAGGTTGCGAAGAGATCTATGGTTGGCTGGCCCCAGGTGGCCCAAAGTCTCTTGCATACATCCTTGTGGAGGGTCCATTCTGTTGGAATTATTTGTCCCTTCCGAATGAGACAATCTGCCATGACATTCAAGTTGCCTTGGATGAACCTCGTTACTAGTGATATGTCTAGACCTTTTGACCAGGTGAGGAGGTCCCTTGCGATCTCGTACAATGTCAGAGAGTAGGTCCCTCCTTGCTTGGAGATGTACACCAAAGCCGTGGTGTTGTCCGAGTTCACCTCCACCACTTTGCCTTGAAGGAGAGACCTGAAGCTTTTCCAGGTCAGACGTACTGCCAGTAGCTCCTTGCAGTTGAAATGCATTGTCCTTAGACTCGAGTTCCATAATCCCGAGCATTCCCTACCGTCTAATGTCGCACCCCAGCCTACGTCCGATGCGTCCGAGAAGAGAACGTGGTTGGGAGTCTGAACAGTCAGGGGAAGACCCTCTCTAAGGTTGATATAGTCCTTTCACCAAGTCAGACAAGACTTTATCTTTCCGGAAACCGGGATCGAGACCGCTTCTAGCGTCTTGTCCTTTTTCCAGTGAAAAGCTAGATGGTATAGAAGAGGACAGAGGTGTAGTCTTCCTAGTGACACAAATTGATCCACGGATGACAGTGTCCCTACCAGACTCATCCACAGCCTGACTGGGCAGCGTTCCTTCTTCAGCATCTTCTGGATGGATAGCAGGGCTGGGGGCTGATCGTCTTGTTCAGCAACGTCCTCATCAGAGGGTTCCTCATCCGAAACTGATGGGGAAACGGCAACGGAGTGGGCAACGTCTGACTCGCTGAATCCGGTCGCACTGGTGTATGCGTGACGGAGCCGGACGCAATATCATGGCACTGCTGCACAGTCTGTGAACTGTCAACAACCATGGGTGCGCGAGGAAGTACAGCGTCAACCCGAAACTGTCTAGACTGTCTGGGTTGTGCAGTCAACACCCTACCGGGTTGCTGAGGTTGACGCACTGCGTCACAACAAGTTACCTCTGCTGGTTGTTGAACGTCCTGAACGTCAACAACCACCTCCGAGCGTCGCTTAACGTCAACGTGCGACTGGCAACCCACACTGGGTCGCATCGGTGGAGGAACCACCTCAACTGGCAGACGCGAGTAGGTTACCTCAGCGTCAACAGGGCGCACAACCGACCGGTTGGAAGGTTGTTGGCCAGAAGGAGGAACCACCTCAACTGGCAGACGCGAGTAGGTTACCTCAGCGTCAACAGGGCGCACAACCAACCGGTTGGAAGGTTGTTGGCCAGAAGGTTCTTCTCCGCATTTAAGTCCTCTATCAAGGACGCAAGCTTGGACTGCATGTCTTGCAGCAAAGCCCATTTAGGGTCTACGGGAGCAGGTGTGGCAACAGACGGGGTTAGCGACTGAGGCGGAACCATTTACCATCCCTGAAAGCCTTGTTATGTGTGACATAATAGTACAGCAAAACTTCAAAGGCTCGACAAAAGTAGAGAAGTTGACCTGTAAACAACTTTGAGCGTCTCCTGGCTAGGCGCCAGGGCGAGTCTACCAGAATTGAGAAGTCTATCTGGGCAGAGGCATGAACTCCCAAGCCGAGAACTTCTCTCGTGTCCTATCAGACTCTCGCTCTATAAGCCAGTTTAAAAGAAGGGAAATCAAAGGCTGTATCCCTAAAACTCCTCCTGGTGCAAAAACCAGTCGCCTAGCCAACGTAACGCTCTCTAGGAGAGCGAGAGAGTACTAGCTTAAAAACAACGGCTTCGAAGTAGCTAGGCCTAGTGTAAGTTCTGACGTTAGGCGAACGAGGAGCAGCAGTTACAAGATCCGGACGAAGATCCTTAAAAAATCATCATGATTTAATTAAAGTCCATAGGAGGCTAAGCAGCTTAAGGCTCCTCTCCAAATGACAGAGTCCTCAAGGGAATATCAGTAGGAGGGAGAACAGCACTTTCTCATCTACAGGAACCTTGTCCGATAAAAGCTAGGTTATCTCAGTGAGTCTCTCACTGGTGCATTAGTAGCAGACCAGAAGGCAACGTCATGTAACTGCTTGACAGTCTGTGAACTGCCAACAACTGAACTGTCAACCTCAACAGGTGCGTGAGGACATACAGTGTTCACTCGAGACTGCTTTGACTGTCTATACTGAGCAGTCAAAACAACTCTAGAATGCGGAGGTTGACGCACCGCGTCAAAACAAAACAACTTAGACTGTTGTTGTACCTCGCGAACGTCAACGGAAGGTTCCGTGCGTTACTGAACGTCAACATGCGGCTGGCAGGGTACACTGGAACGCATGGGTGGCGGGACTCTCTCAGCTGGAGTGCGGCAGAAGGTCGCCTCAGCGTCCACAGGACGCACAACTGTGTTGGTTGTAGGCTAGAGGTTGGTGCAGTGTCAACCTTCTCCGCACGAAAGTCCCGCATCAATGACGTTAACTGAGACTGCATGGTCTGCAGCAAAGACCACTTAGGGTCTACAGGAGCAGGTGCGGCAACAGACGGTGTGACTGCCTGATGCGGTACCGTTTTGCCTCTCTTAGGAGGTGAGCAGTCGTCGGAAGACTGCAGCGAGTCCGAACTGACCCAGTGGCTACAACTGGGCCGTTGGACTTGCGCGGAAGGGACCGACTTGCGCTTAATAAGCTGCGAGAGCTTGGTCCATGGTTTCTTACGAGAAACCTCTTCCGCAGACGAGAAATAAATGGGCTCTCTCGTCTTTGTGTGGGTGGGGCGATCTTGGGTAGATACGCCCGAAACCACGGAGGGAAACGTCTGTTCGTTGATCAAGGCCTGACGAAACCATAAGTCGTTCGACATTACTTCTCCCCTGGGCTTGGGAGCTTGCAAGAGGTCCCGGACTAGGTGAACAACAGGCACGAACAGACGAACCCTCGGACGCAACACTGTAACACTTTGCGCATATCACTTTATCACTTCAATTTTCTGTTTTGCACTTATTTCACTGAAATCGAAACTTTTACTGATTTCTACCTGAAACACGCAATTCTACCCTTCATTAAAAGGTAGTAATTGCGAAAACAGTCGTATAATGCAGCTCATTAATACTAGCAAAAACAGAAAACATATATAAAGATAAAGAATTCAGTGGCTGGGAAAGAGACTAAACACTAGTTCAAATAAACTACATTTACAATCTCTCACCGCACATAGCCTGGGGACAAGAATAAAACCCTAGAAACGTTTTACCTTCTTCCCCGTACAGCGACTAGGGAGGAGAGTAACGCGAGAACAACGTTACCCGCTTGAACGGAACGTTTTTTTTTTTTTTCTCCTCTCTCTCCCTCCGTCTCTATCTCTCTCTCTCTTTCTCTCTTGATTTCGCACCTGAGAGAAGAGCCCAATTATATATCATCAAAAAAACATGTTATTTGGTTAAAGGAAAACTGAAAGGTTTTCCAAATAAAAAGTTCCTTTAATTTAGAATTTAAACCATTTAAGCTAAGAAAGAATGAACGAAACGTCAGAATCGATTTACTCTTACTGCAAAGTGAAACCGTGATACACTCTCTCTCTATCGTAACGATAGAGCGCATGTTGAACGTCCTGAACGTCAACAACTGCGTAGTCTAAAAAACTAAACGTTAGTTCATCTTTGAAAACAGTACGAAGACTATCAAAGAAATTCTTTCATAAAACATTAAATTTAAAAAGTTTTAAATTCTTTAAAGGCTAAATACGATATAACGGGCTCAACGTTGATTAACTTCGGTTCCAAGTTAGGACCGCCTACTATCAGGAAAGGTCGCATATAAACAAAACATAAAAATTTATTTTTATATGTTTATAATAAATGGAAAGTTAATCGAAGAGGCCTAATAAAGGCGGAGAGATATAAAATATATAGATCTATAACGTGTTAAGCAAAATTACTAAAAACCTAAACACACTTCCGTCTAAGGGAAGGGTCGGCCATTTAAAAGTGAAAGAGAGTCCATACTCTCTTTGTCACCATAATTAAATCTATCCAAAACGAGTTCAAGTTTTGAGATGAAGATAAAATCCCTGCATAGCGAAAGCTCAAAACTAGAATAGTGTACTTCACCAAATAGTTGTGAAAACAAATCCAGTTAGTAACAGCGTATTAGTAGGTCTTGCCGGTAGCCCGACAGAGAGAAAATTGGTTCTTTGTTTACTTGGAGTACTAAGTACCTGCTCGACAGATGGCGCTGTTGATGTACACCCCCACCTGCATAGCGATCGCTGGCGTATTTTGACCGTAGGTTTTTTCTGTCGAGCAACAGAGTTGCAGCTTATATGATCACCGGCTAAGTTTAATATTGAAAAATAATGTTTTCCTGGCATCAAAGTATTTCATAGGAAATGCTAGCATTATTGTTGAAACCTTTCCTCATTTTTAAGAATAAAACCACTTAACTGTTTACTTTTGGTACCACACTATGTTAACCAAAATTATGGCAGGTTGTGAATAAGGCTCTGCCAAAATCTCATACTGATCCGAATATTGTTCAAAAAGTTATTCAAACTATGACGAGGTGAGTAAAATGCATAGTAAACAAGATTTATTAAAAAAATATTTAGCAAAAAGTGATTGTGTTCTCCAATAAGCATTATCTACACCATTAATCACTAAATATACAGTTGATCGACTACTGCTTGATCCTGAGACATAAGGAATATCCCAGAATTCTGAGCTTCTGACCAGTTTTATCTCGGATTCCAATTGCATTTGGCAAGAATCTGGATTCCGGTAACTAAAGACTTTGTTATAGAAGAATCCGACACCATATGATACATCCCTTTGTAATAATGCAAAGGGAGTAAAATATAAGAAATTGAAGTTTTGAAATGAAGACCCTTTTCCTATTGCGTAGAAAAATATCCTTCTAGTGAAAAAATTTCAATAAATTAAGGGAAGTCACATCTTCAAAACCATGAGTTCTAAATTTCATGAGTTTTATTACTAGGTCTCTAAGAGGACCAGACAGCATTCTTAGCACTTCATCTACAGGGTTGTGGAGGCCAATGTGGTAATGTCCCTGACTGGGGTTCGAGTCCCGCTCACTCTCGTTAGTTTCTTTGGTCGCTGCAACCCAACCATTCTTATGGGGGGGTTTGGGGGAGCCTATACTGTAGGTCTATCTGCTGAGTCATCAGCAGCCATTGCCTGGCCCTCTTTGGTCCTAGCTTGGGTGGAGAGGGGGCTTGGAAACTGATCATATGTATATATGGTCAATCTCTCGGGCATTGTCCCTTGCCTCTGCTATTCATGAGCAGCCTTTAAACCTTTAAAAGAGGGGTAATATACTACCTTATTAATCACTGCTTATAAAGGTTGATCGTAATATCTTGGTTCAGAAATGGGAGTTGACAGAACTTCTTAATGCATCTGATGTCCAAGCCCTTTCTTATGTCTAGGACTCTTGATTGCATTTAACATGAATCAAAATCCATTCTTAATTTTGACATCACCTGTTTCCATAACTTACATCCTTTATTTGCTGAAATACACAGTTTCTTATCAAATAAAAAAAAATTAAGATATTCAACAATATTCCTGAATAGGAATTGGTTACTCTCAAGCCATACTTGAACTAAAACAACTCATAATCATGATAAGCTACGGTCTTCAGTGTAAGTTATTGTAAGAAATTCTTTTTGATACTCATATGGATAACAAGATGAATGTGAAAACTATTTTTACCCAGATAATAAAAGTAACATTCCATGAGAATACAGTGGAACGTCTTTACATATGAATTTTCCGACATCCGAAGTAAAATTCGATCAAATTTCTGTCTCTACACCCGAAGTCTTGCTCCAACATACGACGTAGATCATACGCGTACGCGTAGAATTTTCTCGAAGCGTTGATCGTAGTTTCTTGTTTACGCCGGTAGACGGCAGCACATCGGAGGGACGCCAATCGGGCGTCGCCTTGATCAGTCCTCTCATCTCGTGTGCATTGTGTGGTTGTTCTCTATTCGCTCCGTTATTAACAGTGTTTTTTTTATCTTCCTTTTCTCACGTTTCATTTTTTATTTTACTTATAATCATGGGTCCTAAAAATGACAAATTCGTAGATAATTTGTATTTTCCCTAACTATACAAACCTTAGCTATTTAATAGGGGTATTACTTTCGGCATAGCTGAAATGACGAGCCATTAAAATTTAACGAGGGTTTACTACCCACACCGCTAGTTAGCGGGTGTAGGGGAGGGTAGCTTGCTAAACCCACCCCCCCCCCTCACACACACCTGTGCTTGAGCTCATTTTGCTTGGAGGTAGGACTTCAAGGGGGATGGGGCTGGCGGGCATGTTTGATTAAATAGCTAAGGTTTGTATAGTTAGGAAAAATACAAATTATCTACGAATTTGTTATTTGTTCCGTACCTGGAATACAAACCACGCTATTTAATAGGGGTGACTCACCCATTAGGAAGGGTGGACGTCCCTGCCAGTCTGACTTTTTGGCTTTGCCCGGGGGCTCTTTGAGTGTGTAAGCACCCAAGAAATAAGGAGTCCCTGCACCTTGCTAGAACCTTGCTAAGCAAGGACTGCAGCCTATGCAAGCTGTGTGTGAAGGTATGAAGAGGTGTGACTAGTCCTAGGAAGTTGTCCTGAAGTTCTTTAGATGGGAACTTGTAGCCTAGGACTTTCCCAATACCACCTCGTCAGGGTATGGGGACGTAACAGTATTAGTCTTAATACTAGGAACACAAGGAAGCATGGTGATTTGAGGTCAGCTATGCAGAGAACCCAGGATGCTGCTTTCCCCACGAAAGGGTAGGATGAAGAAAAGAATAAGAGCCAGTCAAATCTTTTCATTCACGCACACTAAAACTGGGTAACAGTGTCCTCAACCTTCTGCTACTTGTCCAATAAGGAGCTTGAGGTACATAACCAGCTGTTGTGCAGCCACCACTGGACCGATAGAGATCGTATCGAGTTCCTGTGGGTTACGTCTTGCAGGAGAAAGGTTGTGAAAGTCACCTGGAGCATTCACATCCTTTCTTTTAAAACCTGCGTCACTGAGTAACCTGCTAAGAAGGACCAGGGGCATAGTTATGCCCCTGACACTGTGAGTCATCATGCCGAGATGATGTTTCGCCGATCCTCCTCTAGTCTCTCTCGGTGTTGACAAGAGGAGGGACCCGGGCAGGCTGTTGCCGTTTTCTTTAGGCAAGGTCTCATACCTCACCCTGAGGTACAGTAACGGATGATCTGGATCGACTGTTACCTAGTTGAGACTTGTGTAGGATCTGTCACCTCTGGAGACTGTGTCTGGTGACATACTCAGGGACGAGACTGACCCTTGCCTTTCGCCCTTCTCACTAATGGGCGATGTTGAGAGAGAGACTATGAAGTTCCTTAACTCGTATGGTTGCTGTCCGAGTGTGTAGGAACATTGTGTTCTTAAATCAGGAGGAAATTTGTTGCCTGGTGAAGTGGAACACAAGGAGGGATCGGAGATTGAACCATGTTCTGAGAGGAAGATCTCAATTCCGACTGGGGAAGGGCAAGTAGTAAGCCCGTATGAGTTAGGAAAAGTCTATCGATGAAAGGGTGTCCCTTTCTTTCAGTATGAAGGTGAAGGATCAAGGTTGAGTGATCATCTTTACCTATCGAAACTGAATAGAGGATCTTTTCCTCTTGCATATACCTGAGGATTCCGCTATTGCTGGAATCGAGGTATCGAGAGAAAAGACACTTTCCCATGAAGCCCACCCCACAAGACGTGATACTGCCAGGTAAACTGATGCTGAGGAACTCCTCCGGTATCTAGACATCCTCTTCGCAAAGAGGTATTGGGTAGTCTTCAGGCGTACACTCATAGCAAAGCTATATCTTGTGGTAGGTGTCGAAGTGGGTTGTCTGATATGCGGAGAGGGTTCTCTTGGAGGCTCTATCAGGAGCTGCAAAAGGTTTGGAGACCTTTCCGCGTAATGCCATAGCGGAGCTAGGAGCGTCCTTGATAGGTTGACCGATGTTCTAGCCTTGTTGAGTGCCCTTCTCTAGATAAAACAGGGACGAGACGTAAACGTCACTGTTGTACCCACCGTTGTTGCCAGAGAGCCTTGGGGTCTAGGGCTGGTGAGCAGCGGTAGCCTGAGGTTCAGGGGCATTATGAACAGACCCCCTAGTTGGAGGACCTCGTAAAGTCGGGACTTTGTCGGCTACATGGCGATCCAAAGTCCATTCGGTATACCTATCTGAGATGCTGTGCACAGATTGTCGGCGAGCCTGTTCTTCCAGTCTGGAATGAAGCGGGCTGAAAGTGGTACCGAAAGGGCTTTGGCCCATCTTAGTGTTTATACTATTAGATGGGAAGATTCTACAAGCCAGATCCTATTTGCTTGTCGATGTGAGTCTCTATGTGGTGTGCGGTGTGTCGTCCATCACATCACTGAGTGGTCTGTTAGGAACCGATGAGGCTGTTGAAGGACCGGAAAGTTGGCCTTCATCTCTTAAGAGATCT
Source organism: Palaemon carinicauda (assembly GCF_036898095.1). NCBI lineage: Eukaryota > Metazoa > Arthropoda > Malacostraca > Decapoda > Palaemonidae > Palaemon > Palaemon carinicauda. The sequence continues at coordinate 106,237,667 of NC_090725.1, read as the reverse complement.
AAGTGAAGGTACCTTCGGGCTCTGTCCAGAGGGCTGAGGTCGTGTGGTGGAGCACTATGGTCCCTCCTTTCTTCTTTTTCCAATTCCAGTCTCCTGGAATGGAAGTCGTTCTCGTTTCGAGAAGGTTTTGGTGGAGATTGGTGTTTAGAATCATTCCCAGATACACCAGTCTCATGGGAGGGAAGTAGGGAAGATTCCGTAGGTTTACCCTGATCACTGGATCTTGGTAAAAAAGACTTCAGAAATTCCAGTGTTAATGCAAGATTGCCACTGAGTCTGCTAAGGTCAGTCAGTTGTCCCGAGAGAGCGGAGACGGAAGCCGATCCTGTGAGACCAAGATGGGTGTAATGGAAAGACCGAAGCACGGTGCCTTGAACTGGTGTTTCTTGTTTGTCTAGACTGAACTTCCCAACCTTCCTAGATGGATGGTTTGGACCTGGGAGTGAGTGTCCTTAGGGTCCAGTGTGCAAAACAAGACCTGAGGTCTTAACCCTCGATCGAACTCCAACATGGAGTGGGCATCGACCCAAAGGGACAGCTCCTTGGTGATCCTTTTGGATGGAAGATTGTCGTCGCTGGAGTCTTGACTCGTGTCGTAAAGGAACAGGAGCGATATCCAGTGTAAGGATTCTTCTCTAAGAGAGAATTCTTTAGAAGGAAGGCCACGCTTAACCTTCCCACACGCTCTGATGGGATTGATGCTATTCCTTAGAATAGAATTAATCTGGCAAATGTTAATCACTGATTAACCGTTGGGCTGTGCAGTTGGAGAGTGCTCGCAAGTAGTTCCCTGTTGGCAAGCCATTGATGAGGGTTGTCGAACGTTTACCGATCACTTTAGCATGATAGCAAACGGCCAGTAGCGAGAAGTATGTTGTTTAACTTCTGATCTAGGAACTACAGGAAGCGGTTGACTAGTAAGTTCGAGTCACGAACTGCCGGCAAATAACAGATGACCATGAATCGGTGGTCTGTGCACCCATGGTGAATTCGAGAACAGCCAGCTGATTATGATCCCCCTGTTTGGTCAGAGATGAGCAAGCTGAAGATGGGCTGGTTAGAGATCAGCGAGCTGAGTTCAATGATCGAAGAAGGATGAGCTGCCCATCGGTGATCTAGTGATCAGCAAGCAGATGACTGGTTATTGACTAGCGATCGATGATTGGAAATGCTAGCAATTGGAGATCGTTAGTCATTGGAGGGACTAGAGGTCACAGATCAGCATTGAGCTAGCAATTGGCGATCTGGTGATCGGTGACCTAGCGATCAGTAAACTGTGAAGTAGCCATCAGTAAACAGTGATCTAGAGATCAGTCTGTTGATGCTTTCCTGTTTGCTGCCGCTGGTCTGTCAAGGAAAAATGAAACTTTAGAAGAGACAGGGACCAAGGATTCCCTAATTCGATTCCCTTGTAGGATGGAATCTTCGGGATCTTGAATCCTCTGCGGAGCCTTATTCCTCTTTTCCCGGTGTCAATGTTTATGTGCTTGCGGGGGAGGAATGGGGCAATGGTGACCTGTCCAAAAAGTTTTACTCCTTTTTACTGACAATTGCGCGAGTGTAGGTGAATCTGGAGCGATGGCACACAGGATGGTGCTGGTGCTTAATATCTGCCTGGAGAGCAGGCAAGCGCTGGTCTTAGACAAGAGCTGGTGCATTGGATTTGCGAGCCTTGACTCTTTGGCAAGAGCTGGCGTATGAATCCGGGGACCGTAACTGCGCAGGAAAGTGAGGAAGATTGCTGGCGTGCCGTAAGGCACTGTGTAGTTTGTGCATTCTCCCTAGAATGCACCGAAGTGCGTGATTGGTTGCGTAAGCGTGGGAGCATTGGCGCGTGCGTGAGAGTACTACGTGGAGATTGTTGGCGAGTGCGTGCGGAAGACCATCAGCACCCGCACGTTGAAGACCGTCGGAGCGCACAGAAGGCTGTGTGCTTGCACTTAGGATTATTGGAACGCGCACACGCGAAGGCCGTCGGAGCGTGGCCACGCGTAAGGCCATCGGTGCGCTTGCACGGTAGACTATTGGCGCACATGCAGGATACCATCGGCGCCTGCGCGAAAAAGAAAGTCGGCACGCACACGCGCAATACTGTTGGTGTGCGTGCGGGAGACCCCAGGTGCTCGCGCGGGGGAGAATGTCGGCCGTGCGCGCGGAACTGTTGCCGCACGCGCGTGCTAGACTATGAAGCGTGGGCAGGAGCATTGGCGCTTGTTGGCGCTTACGCGCTTGTTGGCGCTTACGCGCTTGTTGGCACTTGTACGCTTGTTGGCGCTAGTGCGCTTGTTGGCGCTAGCGACCGTTGAAAATCATCGACGCGCGCGGGAGCCCATCGGCACCCGCGCACGGAAGATCGTCGGCGTGTACTCGCGTACCAGAATGTTGGCACGTGCGAGCGTACGAGAATGTTGGTGCGCGCGCGCGCTGATAGACTTCCGCACAGTCCTTGTAATCAGATCTTGCGTTGCTTGTTGCATAAGAGCTGCCGATAAGTCCTTCACTAGCTCTGAAGGGAAGAGCTGTTTGGTCAAGGGAGCATACAAGATCTCTGCTCTCTGAGCGAGAGTCACTCCTGACGACAGGAAAGAACACAGCATAGCTCTTTTCTTAATAATACCTGTGAAAAGGGCTGTGAGTTCGACCGTCCCGTCCCTCACAGCTTTATCGGGACAGGCAATAAGGTGCATTTGCGTCTCGTTCTTCTCGTCCGTAACATCTGCGAGGGCTCCGAGAGTCCAGTCTATCAAGCTGAAGACTTCAATTGTCCTGAAGACGCCTTTCAGCAAGTGGTCTATTTCCGATGTGGACCACATAACTATAGCCTTAGTTATGGCTGTTCTACGCGAGGTGTCTACGAGTCTGGAGAAGTTCCCTTGGGAGGAGGCAGGAACTCCCAAGCCGAGAACTTCCCCAGTCTCATACCACACGCTAGATCTAGAAGCCAATCTCGTTGGGGGGAAGGAAAAGGTTGTCCTGCCCTGTTCCTTTTTCTTCAAAATCCAGTCGTTCAACGTCGAAAAAGCCCTCTTCACCGATCTGGCTAAAACTGTCTTCTTGAAGGGGGAAGACTTCTGGGGTCTACCCTTCATAAACTGCGAGGGCGGGCTCCGAAGAACAGCCTGTTGAAAATTATTCGGATATAAGTCCGCCAATACCGCAAGTACTGTAATCTTTTCAGATCCGCCTCATGAAGAGTTTCTTGCGTCTCCTCCTCTGTGATCTCTTCCAAAGGATTGGCGATTTCCGATGTCAAACGAGTGGGGGAATCACGCACATCGTCCTGCTTGCGTGCGTCTTGCATGCGTCTAGCATGCTGCGTGGGAGCGTCACGATCCTTGTCACCTCCTGTCACGCATCCAGCTTGCTGCGAGGGAGCGTCTATGAGCGCTGCAACTTGCAGCGAGTAGGCGTCTTGCTGTTCTAACTCCGGTCTTACCCTCTTCCTGGGTCGGTTGACGTCCTTAGATTCCTTCTTGCGTGCTTCCTCTCTTAGTTCGTGCTTCCTCTCTTAGTTCTTGCAACTTGTAAACATCAAACAGAGACGTAATGGACTGCTGAAGCTCTGACAAGAACGCTGCTTGCGGTGCCTCTTGCTGCTGGGGAACAACTGGAGATGGCACTGCACGTACGTCTACAGCTTCGGAGACTCTAGCTGGGGTCTTCTGGCGAAGAGGTGGTGATGCCCCTTGCGACACCTCCTAATCCGGGGGAGGGGGAGAAGCGTGTACTGACGTAATGTGCACGTCTTCTTCCTTCGAAGAGCTATGCATTCTACACCTCTGTTTAGGCGCGGACGCGTCGTCCTCCTCCGACAGGAATCTCTCCGGAGAGCTCCAATTGCTACAAAAGGGTTGCTGGAACGTAACGGAAGACCTGCGTCTCTTGAGAGGTCTCGATTCTTGAGGTTGTTGCCAACCGCATCTGGGTCTTGCGTCTTCCGAGGATGACGAACACTTCCTCACCATCCTTTCCTGCGGCAAGGGGGAGCGTCCTGGGATGCGTCAACAGGATCGCTCGAGGGGACGTCCGGTCGCTGTTCAACATCTCTCACCTCCCTTAGCCTGTCGACGTTCCTTCTCCCAGGGGTTGGGGAGCATGGAAGAGGTCTAAGGCTAGGAGCATGACAGACACGAACGGACGCACCCCCCACTGCACTAGCACTGTCCCCGAACTTGCGCTGCAAACCACGCACTGCCCCCCACATCACTTCCTTATCCGAAGTAAGGGATTGCACTTTAACACCCAAGGCAGAAATAGCAGCCACTTGAAGATCTAGCTCTCCTAATTCTGTCCTTTTCCAATCGCCTCACATAGCGATCATACATCTGCTATCAAATGTACACACATGCCCTCTGCATTTCTTACATACTGTGTGGGGATCAAGAGCAGCTTTTGGAAGCTGGGTCTTGCACCCCTTCACACACATTCTAACAACAGAGTCAGCCATCTTGAAAATCCAGAAAACAAGTTAAAATAAACTGTCCAAGTCGGAAACCAACAAAATCTATCCTATCCGTGAGAAAAAGAAATCAAGAAAAATCCAATATCAGCGAAAGCCATCAACCCCCAAAAAAAAAAACCAAGCAATGGGTACTTCACCAATTTGTAGTTAAAGCAAACCCAAACAAAGTAGAGCAAATTTCCGTGTTGCTAGAATGACGGCAGGGAATTTATGAGGACAAATAGGAATGGTTCCAAGTACCTGGGTAGAGGGAGCACAAGTATGATCACCTGACCATCTATCGTCGATTGCCGTGAATTTTGAATTTCTGCCGTGCGCGACGAATCGGCGGGATAAAGCTACATATATGTAACTACCAGGGAAGTTAGATATTTAAAAATTAAAGAGCAAACAATTCTTGGACTCAAGACACCAACTACAGTACATCCTCATGTGCCAATTCTACGTAGATTTAAGTCAAGAAAGAGCTTTGCCACTGTGGAGGAACTGCCACCCAAAATACCAGTGCAGAATGATAAAATGAACCGATGGAGCAACTCTGATAGAGTTACTGATGGGACACTGCTTCCCAGATGTGATTGGTGTGCCCTCAACAGAGCTACAGCTGGAGTGGCCTGAACAGGTGACAATCTAGTCAAATGGGGCCTTAAAACTAACCAGTCCTGCGAATGTGGAAAAAATACCCGGACCATAAATCATATTCTCCGATCATGCCCACTATTTCATAATTTGCACAACTCTTACTTAGTTGGTGTCAGTGAAAAAATTTTTCACTGTTTGGCATGATAAGCTATGACAACGTTCGACCTTTACTAGGAGAGAGTCATCATTAGGTAGTCCCCTTTAAGCAATCTGGTTGATTAACTAACTTGGTTATTTCTTGATTTTGAGGGCAAGAAGATTTAGCTTCAAAATATTAGCAATATGAATTTTCATGTAAGATTCACTGAAATGAACTACAACAGGAATTCACACAAAATCATGTAACAAATAAATTTCCAATATTACCCCCTCGAATTTAACTGTGAACAAAGACTTTTATTCCTCTCTGTATCATCCAACAACTATTTTAATATAATGCTCATAAATTACCATACCTTAACAAGTTCTAAGTTATGGGTGATCAGTTTGGGCTGCTTAGTAGCAAGGAGTCTTACTTCCCTATTACTGAGCTTAAAAGTGTGCTGAAAGAATCCTAACTTGCTATCAATTTCTACAGTGCTGCAAATAAAGAAAAAGATTAATTGAGTACATAAGAACTGGTTTTTCAAGTGTTATATAGTACAGTATGCTATTTAATATGGTAACACAATATAAAGTAGTGAGTTTATTTTAGCAAAGGAAGAGCAATCACCAAATATTGCTTTGTTCTCTTCAGTTCCAAATGCAATGGATTAACCAGATTACATGAGTAATGTAGCTACATGCTGTAGTTTGCATCTACTATACTGTACAATCATTTATCTAAAAAGTACCAAAGTATTAAATGAAAACAATACACTACCTATGAAGCAGCCATTTTGGGTTGCGTGATATTATTCTTGCGATTTGTAACCGATCAAATTTTTTCGAAAGAAGGTAATTGAAGCGTACCTGTAGATCGCCAATACTTTCTTTAAATATATATGGATTAAGGCTTAACCATCGTCCCAGATCATCAGCAGAAACACCAACATCATTAAGATATCTGTCGATAAAAAATGTGTGCAATACAGTGTTGAAGGTTAAAGTGATCATATTATCTGGACTATTTCATCAAAGTTCCCTCCCTCAGAAGTTAGAAATAAAATGTACACCAAATTAATATTACACACTTGATAAAGACAGTCATGCCTTGGTATTCATAAACCCTGGAATTCATAAAATTTAGTAATTATCGTTTTTTTTTTCACAATAAAATGTTGTCTTGGCATTTGTTGTTCATTTGGCTTTGATCATACTTGCTAGAACTTTATATGGGCAGAGAAGCACCATGTTTATGCTTGTTCCAGTTGTAAAAAAAAACCAAAGTATCACATTGTTAGCTACGTCATGCTAAGTGAATATTTCCACAAAAATTTGCAATAAACTTCTGTGTCTTTTTTCTGGCTATGCTCCGTTATGCTTTGTACCATAGCCATTTTCCCTGCTTTTATAATCATCTGTTTATGGTTCTGAAATCTTCAAGAGGTTGGAGACAAGTTCTAGATGTTTCTTGTCTCAAAAGCTTTCTAGTCTAACTAGATTCTCCATGGAGAGTTTTTACATAGTTTCAACAGTAGTTCAAAGGTGAGATTGTGATATTTTCAATATTAAACTTAGCCGGTGATCATATAAGCTGCAACTCTGTTGCTCGACAGAAAAAACCTACGGTCAAAATACGCCAGCGATCGCTATGCAGGTGGGGGTGTACATCAACAGCGCCATCTGTCGAGCAGGTACTTAGTACTCCAAGTAAACAAAGAACCAATTTTCTCTCTGTCCGGCTACCGGCAAGACCTACTAATACGCTGTTACTAACTGGATTTGTTTTCACAACTATTTGGTGAAGTACACTATTCTAGTTTTGAGCTTTCGCTATGCAGGGGTTTTATCTTCATCTCAAAACTTGAACTCGTTTTGGATAGATTTAATTATGGTGACAAAGAGAGTATGGACTCTCTTTCACTTTTAAATGGCCGACCCTTCCCTTAGACGGAAGTGTGTTTAGGTTTTTAGTAATTTTGCTTAACACGTTATAGATCTATATATTTTATATCTCTCCACCTTTATTAGGCCTCTTCGATTAACTTTCCATTTATTATAAACATATAAAAATGTTATTTTCCTTAGTAAAATAAATTTTTGAATATACTTACCCGATGATCATATAGCTGTCAGCTCTGCTGCCCGACAGAAAAAACCTACGGGCGGAATACGCCAGCGATCGCTATACAGGTGGGGGTGTACATCAACAGCGCCATCTGTCAAGTAGGTACTCAAGTACTCGATGTCAACAAAGAACCAATTTTCTCCTCTGTCCACTGGGTCTCTATTGGGGAGGAAGGGTGGGTCCTTTAATTTATGATCATCGGGTAAGTATATTCAAAAATTTATTTTACTAAGGAAAATAACATTTTTCAATATTAAACTTACCCGATGATCATATAGCTGATTCACACCCAGGGGGGTGGGTAGAGACCAGCATTACATGTTGACATTATTATGAGCTAAGTATTCTGTATTTCATTTTAGCAGTTATTCAAAATAACAAGCATAAAATAAATAAGTACCTGGTAAGGAAGACGACTTGAACAATTACTCTGCCTTTTTAAGTACGTCTTCCTTACTGAGCCTCGCGATCCTCATAGGATGCTGAGCGACTCCTAGGAGCTGAAGTATGAAGGGTTGCAACCCATACTAAAGGTCCTCATCAAAACCTCTAATCTAGGCGCTTCTCAAGAAATGCTTTTGACCACCCGCCAAATCAAGTAGGATGCGAAAGGCTTCTTAGCCTTCCGGACAACCCAAAAATATTTCAAGAGAAAGATTAAAAAGGTTCTGGAATTAGGGAATTGTAGTGGTGGAGCCCCCACCACTACTGCACTCGTTGCTACGAATGGTCCCAGAGTGTAGCAGTTCTCGTAAAGAGACTGGACATTCTTAAGATAAAAGACGCGAACACTGATTTGCTTTTCCAATAGGTTGCGTCGAATATACTTTGCAGAGATCTATTTTGTTTAAAGGCCACGGAAGTTGTGACAGCTCTAACTTCGTGTGTCCTTACCTTCAGCCAAGCTTGGTCTTCCTCATTCAGAAGGGAATGAGATTCTCGTATTAACAGTCTGATAAAAAAGGATAAAGAATTCTCTGACATAGGCAAAGATGGATTCTTAACTGAACACCATAAAGCTTCAGACGGGCCTCGTAAAGGTTTTTAAAATAGAACTTAAGAGCTCTTACAGGACATAATACTCTTTCTAGTTCATTTCCAACCATACGATAAGTTTGGAATATCGAACGATATTGGTCAAGGCCGAGAAGGCAGCTCGTGTTTGGCTAGAAAACCAAGTTGTAGAACATGTAGCCGTTTCGGATGAGAATCCGATGTTCTTGCTGAAGGCATGAATCTCACTGACTCTTTTAGCTGTGGTTAAGCATATCAGGAAAAGAGTCTTAAAGGTGAGATCTCTCAGGGAGGCTGATTGAAGTGGTTCGAACCTGTCTGACATAAGGAATCTTAGAACCACGTCTAAATTCCAACCAGGTGTAACCAAACGACGCTCCTTCGTGGTCTCAAAAGACTTAAGGAGATCCTGTAGATCTTTATTGTTGGAAAGATCTAAGCCTCTGTGACGGAAGACTGATGCCAACATGCTTCTGTAACCCTTGATAGTGGGAGCTGAAAGAGATCGTTCTTTCCTCAGATATAAGAGGAAGTCAGCTATTTGAGTTACAGAGGTACTGGTCGAGGATACGGATACTGACTTGCACCAGTTTTGGAAGATTTCCCACTTCGATTGGTAGACTCTAAGGGTGGATGTTCTCCTTGCTCTAGCAATCGCTCTGGTTGCCTCTTTCGAAAAACCTCTAGTTCTCGAGAGTCTTTCGATATTCTGAAGGCAGTCAGACGAAGAGCGTGGAGGTCTTGGAGTACCTTCTTTACGCGTGGCAGACGTAGCAGGTCCACCCTTAGGGGAAGTGTTCTGGGAACGTCTACTAGCCATCGAAGTACCTCGGTGAGTTATTCTCTCGCGGGCCAGAGGGAAGCAACTAGCGTCAACTTTGTCCCTTCGTGAGAGGCGAACTTCTGCAGTACCTTGTTGACAATCTAGAACGGAGGGAATGCATATAGATCTAGATGTGACCAATCTAGTAGAAAGGCATCTATATGAACTACTGCTGGGTCCGTGATAGGTGAGCAAAGTATTGGGAGCCTCTTGGTCATCAAGGTTGCGAAGAGATCTATGGTTGGCTGGCCCCAGGTGGCCCAAAGTCTCTTGCATACATCCTTGTGGAGGGTCCAATATGTTGGAATTATTTGTCCCTTCCTACTGAGACAATCTGCTATGACATTCAAGTTGCCTTGGATGAACCTCGTTACTAGTGAAAAGTCTAGACCTGTTGAACAGGAGAGGAGGTCTCTTGCGAACTCGTACCATGTCAGAGAGTAGGTCCCTCCTTGCTTGGAGATGTACGTCAAAGCAGGGTGTTGACCGTGTTCACCTCCACCACTTTGCCTTGAAGGAGAGACCTGAAGCTTTTCCAGGTCAGACGTACTGCCAGAAGCTTCTTGCAGTTGAAATGCATTGTCCTTTGACTCGAGTTCCATAATCCCGAGCATTCCCTACCGCCTAATGTCGCACCCCAGCCTACGTCCGATGCGTCCGAGAAGAGAACGTGGTTGGGAGTCTGAACAGTCCGGGGAAGACCCTTTCAAAGGTTGATAAAGTCCTTTCACCAAGTCAGACCAGACTTTATCTTTCTGGAAACTGGGATCGAGACCGCTTCTAGCGTCTTGTCCTTTTCCAGTGAAAAGCTAGATGATACAGAAGAGGACGGAGGTGTAGTCTTCCAAGTGACACAAATTGAACCACGGATGACAGTGTCCTAACCAGACTCATCCACAGCCTGACAGGGCAGTGTTCCTTCTTCAGCATCTTCTGGATGGATAGCAGGGCTGGGGGTTGATCGTCTTGTTCAGCAATGTCCTCATCAGAGGGTTCCTCATCCGAAACTGATGAGGAAACGGCAACGGAGTGGGCAACGTCTGACTCGCTGAATCCGGTCGCACTGGTGGATGCGTGACGGAGCCGGACACAAGATCATGGTACTGCTGCACAGTCTGTGAACTGTCAACCATGGGGACGCGAGGAAGTACAGCGTCAACCCGAAACTGTCTAGACTGTCTGGGATGTGCAGTCAACCCCCTACAGGGTTGCTGAGGTTACCGCACTGCGTCACAACAAGTCACCTCTGCTGGTTGTTGAACGTCTTCCTAGTGACACACTGAACGTCCACAACCACCTCCGAGAGTCGCTTAACGTCAACGTGCGACTGGCAACCCTCACTGGGTCGCACCGGTGGAGGAACCATCTCAACTGGCGGACGTGAGTAGGATACCTCAGCGTCAACAGGGCGTACAACCAACCGGTAGGAAGGTTGTTGGCTAGAAGGTTCTTCTCCGTAAAAAATCCTCTAACAAGGACACAAGCTTGGACTGCATGTCTTGCAACAAAGCCCATTAGGGTCTATGGGAGCAGGTGTGGCAACAGACGGGGTTAGCGACTGAAGCGGAACCATTTACCATCCCTGGAAGCCTTGTTATGCTTTAATTAAAGTCCATAGGAGGCTAAGCAGCTTAAGGCTCCTCTCCAAATAACAGAGTCCTCAAAGGAATATCAGAAGGAGGGAGAACAGCACTTTCTCATCTACAGGAACCATGTCCGAGAAAAGCTAGGTTATCTCAGTGAGGGTCTCACTGGTGCAAAAGCAGCAGACCAGAAGGCAACGTTATGTAACTGCTTGACAGTCTGTGAACTGTCAAAAACTGAACTGTCAACCACAACAGGTGCGTGTGGACATACAGCACTGGTGCATTAGTAGCAGACCAGAAGGCAACGTCATGTAACTGCTTGACAGTCTGTGAGCTGGCAACAACCAAAGCTGTGTGGGGAAGCCTCAACTCCTGACTGACTAGTCTGCTGCGGGCGAGTGGCAGTAACCACAGTGGGTTGCGGAGGCTGACACACCGTGTCAAAACACGGCAGCTTGTGGTAGCTCACGCACGGCAACGGAGTGCTCCGTGTGTCTGTGGGAGTCAGCATGCGTCTGGCAGGGTCGACTGCGCATGGGTGGAGGAGCTCTCACAACAAGAGTGTGGGAGCAGGCAGCCATGCTGGGCGCACAACCGTGGCAGGTTGTAGGCAAACGGGTGCATCGTCAACCTTCTCCGCAGTCGGAGTGTGGGAGCAGGCAACAACCAAAGCGGAGTGGTGGTGCGTGGTGGGGACTGCCGTGGGTTGCGGAAACTAACGCATCGCGTCAAAACACGGCAGCTTGACTCCACCTTCCCACTGCTGATGCGGTAGCTCACGCATGTTAACGGAGGGAGCCGCACGTCGGCTAACGTTAACATGCGTCTGGCAGGGTCGATTGCGCATCGGAGGTGGAGCTCTCCGCAGCCGGAGTGTGGGAGCAGGCAGCCTCAGCGTGAGCTGGGCGCACAACAGTGGCAGGTTGTAGGCTAACGAGAGGATTGTCAACCTTCTCCGCACGAAACTCCTGCATAACCGCAGCTAACTGAGTCTGCATAGACTGCAGTAAAGACCACTAAGGGTCTACAAAAAACGTGACTGAGGGTCTAAAACAGCTGGTGCGGCAACAGACGGAGTTACTGCCTGTTGCGGTACCACCTTGCCTCTCTTGGGAGGTGTGCAGTCGTCGGATGACTGCAGCGAGTCCGAACTGACCCAGTGGCTACACCTAGGCCGTTGGACTTGCGCGGAAGGGACCGACTTGCACTTAAAAGCTGCAAGATTTGGTCCATGGTTTCTTACGAGAAACCTCTTCCGCAGACGAGGAATAAATGGGCTCTCTCGTCTTTGTGTGGGTGGGGCGATCTCACGTCGGCAAACGTGTGTAGATACGCCCGAAACCACGGAGGGAAAAACGTCTGTTCGTCGATCAAGGCCTGTGGAACCCATAAGTCGTTCGACATTACTTCTCCCCTGGGCTTGGGAGCTTGTAAGAGGTCCCGGACTAGGTGAACAACTGGCACGAACAGACGAACCCTCGGACGCAACACTGTAACACTTTGCGCATATCACTTTATCACTTTTGATTTCTGTTTGCACTTATTTCACTGAAATCGAAACTTTAACTGATTTCTACCTGAAACACGCAATCCTATCCATCATTAAAAGGTAGTAATTGCGAAAACAGTTTTACAATGCAACAGAAAAACATAAATAAAGATAAAGAATTCAGTGGCGGGAAAAGAGACTAAACACTAGATCAAATAAACTACGTTTACAATCTCTCACCACATAAAGCCTGGGAACAAGAATAAAACCCTAGAAACGTTTTACCTTCTTCCCCTACAGCGACTAGGGAGAAGAGTAAAAAACGAGAACAACGTTACCCGCTTGAACGAAACGTTTATTCTCCTCTCTCTCCCTCCGTCTCTATCTCTCTCTCTCTTCTCTCTTGATTTAGCACCTGAGAGAAGAGCCCAATTATATATCGTTAAAACATGTTATTTGCTAAAGGAAAAAACTGAAAGGTTTCCCAAATAAAAAGTTCCTTTATTAAGAATTTAAACCATTTAAGCTAAGAAAGAATGAACGAAACACTAGAATCGGTTTACTCTTACTGCAAAGTGAAACCGTGATACACTCTCTCTCTATCGTAACGATAGAGCGCAAGTTGAACGTTCTGAACGTCAACAACTGCGGAGACTAAAAACAAAACGTTAGTTCATCTTTGAAAACAGTACGAGACTATCAAAGAAATTCTTCCATAAAACATTAAAATTAAAAAAGTATTAAATTCTTTAAAGGTTAAATACGATATAACAGGCTCAATGTTAATTAACTTCGGTTCCAAGTTAGGACCGCCTACTATTAGGAAAGGTCGCATATAAACAAACATAAAAATTTATTTTTTATAAGTTTATAATAAGTTTATAATAATTGGAAAGTTAACCGAAGAGGCCTAAAAAGGCGGAGAGATATAAAATAAATGGATCTATAACGTGTTAAGCAAAATTACCAAAAACCTAAACACACTTCCGTCTAAGGGAAGGGTCGGCCATTTAAAAGTGAAAGAGAGTCCATACTCTCTTCGTCACCATAATTAAATCTATCGAAAACGAGTTCAAGTTTTGAAATGAAGATAAAACCCCTGCATAGCGAAAGCTCAAAACTGGAATAGTGTACTTCACCAAATCGTTGTGAAAACAAATCCAGTTAGGGACGGCGTATTTAGTAGGTCCTGCCATTGGCACGACAGAGGGAAAATTGGTTCTTTGTTGACATCGAGTACTTGAGTACCTACTTGACAGATGGCGCTGTTGATGTACACCCCCACCTGTATAGCGATCGCTGGCGTATTCCGCCCGTAGGTTTTTTCTGTCGGGCAGCAGAGCTGACAGCTATATGATCATCGGGTAAGTTTAATATTGAAAAATAAATTTTTATGTTTTGTTTATATGCGACCTTTCCTGATAGTAGGCGGTCCTAACTTGGAACCGAAGTTAATCAACGTTGAGCCCGTTATATCGTATTTAGCCTTTAAAGAATTTAAAACTTTTTAAATTTAATGTTTTATGAAAGAATTTCTTTGATAGTCTTCGTACTGTTTTCAAAGATGAACTAACGTTTAGTTTTTTAGACTACGCAGTTGTTGACGTTCAGGACGTTCAACATGCGCTCTATCGTTACGATAGAGAGAGAGTGTATCACGGTTTCACTTTGCAGTAAGAGTAAATCGATTCTGACGTTTCGTTCATTCTTTCTTAGCTTAAATGGTTTAAATTCTAAATTAAAGGAACTTTTTATTTGGAAAACCTTTCAGTTTTTTCCTTTAACCAAAAAACATGTTTTTTTGACGATATATAATTGGGCTCTTCTCTCAGGTGCGAAATCAAGAGAGAAAGAGAGAGAGAGATAGAGACGGAGGGAGAGAGAGGAGAAAAAAAAAAAATTCCGTTCAAGCGGGTAACGTTGTTCTCGCGTTACTCTCCTCCCTAGTCGCTGTACGGGGAAGAAGGTAAAACGTTTCTAGGGTTTTATTCTTGTCCCCAGGCTATGTGCGGTGAGAGATTGTAAACGTAGTTTATTTGAACTAGTGTTTAGTCTCTTTCCCAGCCACTGAATTCTTTATCTTTATATATGTTTTCTGTTTTTGCTAGTATTAATGAGCTGCATTATACGACTGTTTTCGCAATTACTACCTTTTAATGAAGGGTAGAATTGCGTGTTTCAGGTAGAAATCAGTAAAAGTTTTGATTTCAGTGAAATAAGTGCAAAACAGAAAATCGAAGTGATAAAGTGATATGCGCAAAGTGTTACAGTGTTGCGTCCGAGGGTTCGTCTGTTCGTGCCTGTCGTTCACCTAGTCCGGGACCTCTTGCAAGCTCCCAAGCCCAGGGGAGAAGTAATGTCGAACGACTTATGGGTTCGTCAGGCCTTGATCAACGAACAGACGTTTCCCTCCGTGGTTTCGGGCGTATCTACCCAAGATCGCCCCACCCACACAAAGACGAGAGAGCCCATTTATTTCTCGTCTGCGGAAGAGGTTTCTCGTAAGAAACCATGGACCAAGGTCTCGCAGCTTATTAAGCGCAAGTCGGTCCCTTCCGCGCAAGTCCAACGGCCCAGTTGTAGCCACTGGGTCAGTTCGGACTCGCTGCAGTCTTCCGACGACTGCTCACCTCCTAAGAGAGGCAAAGCGGTACCGCATCAGGCAGTCACACCGTCTGTTGCCGCACCTGCTCCTGTAGACCCTAAGTGGTCTTTGCTGCAGACCATGCAGTCTCAGTTAACGTCATTGATGCGGGACTTTCGTGCGGAGAAGGTTGACACTGCACCAACCTCTAGCCTACAACCAACACGGTTGTGCGTCCTGTGGACGCTGAGGCGACCTTCTGCCGCACTCCAGCTGAGAGAGTCCCGCCACCCATGCGTTCCAGTGTACCCTGCCAGCCGCATGTTGACGTTCAGTAACGCACGGAACCTTCCGTTGACGTTCGCGAGGTACAACAACAGTCTAAGTTGTTTTGTTTTGACGCGGTGCGTCAACCTCCGCATTCTAGAGTTGTTTTGACTGCTCAGTATAGACAGTCAAAGCAGTCTCGAGTGAACACTGTATGTCCTCACGCACCTGTTGTGGTTGACAGTTCAGTTGTTGGCAGTTCACAGACTGTCAAGCAGTTACATGACGTTGCCTTCTGGTCTGCTACTAATGCACCAGTGAGAGACTCACTGAGATAACCTAGCTTTTATCGGACAAGGTTCCTGTAGATGAGAAAGTGCTGTTCTCCCTCCTACTGATATTCCCTTGAGGACTCTGTCATTTGGAGAGGAGCCTTAAGCTGCTTAGCCTCCTATGGACTTTAATTAAATCATGATGATTTTTTAAGGATCTTCGTCCGGATCTTGTAACTGCTGCTCCTCGTTCGCCTAACGTCAGAACTTACACTAGGCCTAGCTACTTCGAAGCCGTTGTTTTTAAGCTAGTGCTCTCTCGCTCTCCTAGAGAGCGTTACGTTGGCTAGGCGACTGGTTTTTGCACCAGGAGGAGTTTTAGGGATACAGCCTTTGATTTCCCTTCTTTTAAACTGGCTTATAGAGCGAGAGTCTGATAGGACACGAGAGAAGTTCTCGGCTTGGGAGTTCATGCCTCTGCCCAGATAGACTTCTCAATTCTGGTAGACTCGCCCTGGCGCCTAGCCAGGAGACGCTCCAAGTTGTTTACAGGTCAACTTCTCTACTTTTGTCGAGCCTTTGAAGTTTTGCTGTACTATTATGTCACACATAACAAGGCTTTCAGGGATGGTAAATGGTTCCGCCTCAGTCGCTAACCCCGTCTGTTGCCACACCTGCTCCCGTAGACCCTAAATGGGCTTTGCTGCAAGACATGCAGTCCAAGCTTGCGTCCTTGATAGAGGACTTAAATGCGGAGAAGAACCTTCTGGCCAACAACCTTCCAACCGGTTGGTTGTGCGCCCTGTTGACGCTGAGGTAACCTACTCGCGTCTGCCAGTTGAGGTGGTTCCTCCTTCTGGCCAACAACCTTCCAACCGGTCGGTTGTGCGCCCTGTTGACGCTGAGGTAACCTACTCGCGTCTGCCAGTTCAGGTGGTTCCTCCACCGATGCGACCCAGTGTGGGTTGCCAGTCGCACGTTGACGTTAAGCGACGCTCGGAGGTGGTTGTTGACGTTCAGGACGTTCAACAACCAGCAGAGGTAACTTGTTGTGACGCAGTGCGTCAACCTCAGCAACCCGGTAGGGTGTTGACTGCACAACCCAGACAGTCTAGACAGTTTCGGGTTGACGCTGTACTTCCTCGCGCACCCATGGTTGTTGACAGTTCACAGACTGTGCAGCAGTGCCATGATATTGCGTCCGGCTCCGTCACGCATACACCAGTGCGACCGGATTCAGCGAGTCAGACGTTGCCCACTCCGTTGCCGTTTCCCCATCAGTTTCGGATGAGGAACCCTCTGATGAGGACATTGCTGAACAAGACGATCAGCCCCCAGCCCTGCTATCCATCCAGAAGATGCTGAAGAAGGAACGCTGCCCAGTCAGGCTGTGGATGAGTCTGGTAGGGACACTGTCATCCGTGGATCAATTTGTGTCACTAGGAAGACTACACCTCCGTCCTCTTCTATACCATCTAGCTTTTCACTGGAAAAAGGACAAGACGCTAGAAGCGGTCTCGATCCCGGTTTCCGGAAAGATAAAGTCTTGTCTGACTTGGTGAAAGGACTATATCAACCTTAGAGAGGGTCTTCCCCTGACTGTTCAGACTCCCAACCACGTTCTCTTCTCGGACGCATCGGACGTAGGCTGGGGTGCGACATTAGACGGTAGGGAATGCTCGGGATTATGGAACTCGAGTCTAAGGACAATGCATTTCAACTGCAAGGAGCTACTGGCAGTACGTCTGACCTGGAAAAGCTTCAGGTCTCTCCTTCAAGGCAAAGTGGTGGAGGTGAACTCGGACAACACCACGGCTTTGGCGTACATCTCCAAGCAAGGAGGGACCTACTCTCTGACATTGTACGAGATCGCAAGGGACCTCCTCACCTGGTCAAAAGGTCTAGACATATCACTAGTAACGAGGTTCATCCAAGGCAACTTGAATGTCATGGCAGATTGTCTCATTCGGAAGGGACAAATAATTCTAACAGAATGGACCCTCCACAAGGATGTATGCAAGAGACTTTGGGCCACCTGGGGCCAGCCAACCATAGATCTCTTCGCAACCTCGATGACCAAGAGGCTCCCAATATTTTGCTCACCAATCCCGGACCCAGCAGCAGTTCATATAGATGCCTTTCTACTAGATTGGTCACATCTAGATCTATATGCATTCCCTCCGTTCAAGATTGTCAACAAGGTACTGCAGAAGTTCGCCTCTCACGAAGGGACAAGGTTGACGCTAGTTGCTTCCCTCTGGCCCGCGAGAGAATGGCTCACCGAGGTACTTCGATGGCTAGTAGACGTTCCCAGAACACTTCCCCTAAGGATGGACCTTCTACGTCAGCCACGCGTAAAGAAGGTACACCAAGGCCTCCACGCTCTTCGTCTGACTGCCTTCAGACTATCGAAAGACTCTCGAGAGCTAGAGGCTTTTCGAAGGAGGCAGCCAGAGCGATTGCTAGAGCAAGGAGAACATCCACCCTTAGAGTCTATCAATCGAAGTGGGAAATCTTCCGAAACTGGTGCAAGTCAGTATCCGTATCCTCGACCAGTACCTCTGTAACTCAAATAGCTGACTTTCTCTTATATCTGAGGAAAGAACGATCTCTTTCAGCTCCCACTATCAAGGGTTACAGAAGCATGTTGGCATCAGTCTTCCGTCACAGAGGCTTAGATCTTTCCAACAATAAAGATCTACAGGACCTCCTTAAGTCTTTTGAGACCACGAAGGAGCGTCGTTTGGTTACACCTGGTTGGAATTTAGACGTGGTACTAAGATTCCTTATGTCAGACAGGTTCGAACCGCTACAATCAGCCTCCCTGAAAGATCTCACCTTAAAGACTCTTTTCCTGAGATGCTTAGCCACAGCTAAAAGAGTCAGTGAGATTCATGCCTTCAGCAAGAACATCGGATTCTCATCCGAAACGGCTACATGTTCTACAACTTGGTTTTCTAGCCAAACACGAGCTGCCTTCTCGGCCTTGACCAATATCGTTCAATATTCCAAACTTATCGTATGGTTGGAAATGAACTAGAAAGAGTCTTATGTCCTGTAAGAACTCTTAAGTTCTATTTAAAAACCTTTACGAGGCCCGTCTGAAGCTTTATGGTGTTCAGTTAAGAATCCATCTTTGCCTATGTCAAAGAATGCTTTATCCTATTTTATCAGACTGTTAATACGAGAATCTCATTCCCATCTGAATGAGGAAGACCAAGCTTTGCTGAAAGTAAGGACACACGAAGTTAGAGCTGTCGCAACTTCCGTGGCCTTTAAACAAAATATATCTCTGCAAAGTATAATCGACGCAACCTATTGGAAAAGCAAATCAGTGTTCGCGTCTTTTTATCTTAAGAATGTCCAGTCTCTTTACGAGAACTGCTACACTCTGGGACCATTCGTAGCAACGAGTGCAGTAGTGGGTGAGGGCTCAACCACTACAATTCCCTAATTCCATAGCCTTTTTAATCTTTCTCTTGAAATGTTTTATTATTGTTTTTGGGTTGTCCGGAAGGCTAAGAAGCCTTTCGCATCCTTCTTGATTTGGCGGATGGTCAAAGTCATTTCTTGAGAAGCGCCTAGATTAGAGGTTTTGATGAGGTCCTGTTGTATGGGTTGCAACCCTTGATACTTCAGATCCTAGGGGTCGCTCAGCATCCTAAGAGGATCGCGAGGCTCCGTAAGGAAGACGTACTCAAAAAGGCAGAGTAATTGTTCAAGTCGACTTCCTTACCAAGTACTTATTTATTTTATGTTTGTTATTTTGAATAACTGCTAAAATGAAATACAAAATACTTAGCTCATAATAATGTAAACATGTAATGCTGGTCTCTACCCACCCCCCTGGGTGTGAATCAGCTTATATGATCACCGGCTAAGTTTAATATTGAAAAATGTTATTTTTATTAATAAAATAAATTTTTGAATATACTTACCCGGTGATCATATATTAAAGGACCCTCCCTTCCTCCCCAATAGAGACCCAGTGGACCGAGGAGAAAATTGGTTCTTTGTTTACTTGGAGTACTAAGTACCTGCTCGACAGATGGCGCTGTTGATGTACACCCCCACCTGCATAGCGATCGCTGGCGTATTTTGACCGTAGGTTTTTTCTGTCGAGCAACAGAGTTGCAGCTTATATGATCACCGGGTAAGTATATTCAAAAATTTATTTTATTAATAAAAATAACATTTTTCAAACAAACTGTCAGATACCCATTTTCACGTTCTGCATCACATAGATTATCGGATACACTTTGGTTTACTTTTCAAGACAGAATCTATTAGTTTTGTTATCAATGATCAAGTCTGAGTACTGTTCCACAAGTCTTTATGAGTGATGGTTTCAATAGCAAATTGGTTACATCTTTCAGGAATAAAAGTTCATCTATATCTAGATGACCAGGTCCTCACAACTAACCAGAAGTTTCTGTTAAACCTGTTACCCTAGCTGGAGATTGTAGTTAATTTTAGGAAGTGTTATTTGGTTCCATTTTAATCAGTTCTTTATTTGGATCAGATGATAGCCTCAGTTGCTTTTCAGGCCTTACCATTAAAAATAGAAATCAGCACTTTCTGCTTGTGCTCAAATTGTTCAAGAAATCCAAATAGCAGAAAGGTTACAAACCTTTAAAAGTTAAAAATATCATAAAAAGAACTATAAAAATGTTTTAAGAAACTCCAATACAATGCAGAAAAAAAAATCACAGACAAGCAGGATAACACAAATTAATAAAAACTAAATTAATCAATAAAAACTTACATTATATGCGGTTTCATGTCCTCAAATTCTAGTCTAAGAAGATATGAGCTGATTTCTTGATCCTTTTCCCACTTGGTCAAATTTACACCAAGTTTTATCAATTCCTGCAGTGTATGTGACCTGAAAAATAAATAATAGTTTGATTATACATGAAAGCAATACAAACCAAAAATTGATGCAAAGCAAAAAAATTTTAGCAACT
Source organism: Palaemon carinicauda (assembly GCF_036898095.1). Classification (NCBI taxonomy): domain Eukaryota; kingdom Metazoa; phylum Arthropoda; class Malacostraca; order Decapoda; family Palaemonidae; genus Palaemon; species Palaemon carinicauda. The sequence continues at coordinate 106,217,352 of NC_090725.1, read as the reverse complement.
AAAGAGCTTCAAAATATGTTATTTTCATTAGTAAAATAAATTTTTGAATATACTTACCCGATAATCATGTAGCTGTCAACTCTGTTGCCCGACAGAATTCTACGGAAGGGATACGCCAGCGATCGCTATACAAGAGGGGGGTGTACTCACAAGCGCCACCTGTGGCCAGGTACTGCAGTACTTCTTGTTGACACCACTTCAATTTTTCCTCGGTCCACTGGTTCTATGGGGAGGAAGGGTGGGTCAATTAAATCATGATTATCGGGTAAGTATATTCAAAAATTTATTTTACTAATGAAAATAACATTTTTCAATATTAAACTTACCCGATAATCATGTAGCTGATTCACACCCAGGGAGGTGGGTGAAAACCAGTGTACATGTATATCAAGAAGCTAAGTATCCCGTATTTCATATTATCAGTTATTCAAAATAACAATGAAATTACAAGTACCTGGTAAGGAAGTCGACTTGAGCCATTACTCTGCCTTAAATAAGTTCGTCTTCCTTACTGAGCGCAGCGTTCCTCTTAGGAGGCTGAACAACTCTAAGGTGCTGAAGTATCAAGGGCTGCAACCCATACTAAAGGACCTCATCACAACCTTTAACCTCGGCGCTTCTCAAGAAAGAATTGACCACCCGCCAAATCAACAAGGATGTGGAAGGCTTCTTAGCCGACCGTACAACCCATAAAAAGTATTCAAGAGAAAGGTTAAAAGGTTATGGGATTATGGGAATGTAGTGGCTGAGCCCTCGCCTACTACTGCATTCGTTGCTACGAATGGTCCCAGGGTGTAGCAGTACTCGTAAAGAGACTGGACATCTTTGAGATAGAATGATGCGAACACTGACTTGCTTCTCCAATAGGTTGCATCCATAACACTCTGCAGAGAATGGCTCTGTTTGAAGGCCACTGAAGTAGCCACAGCTCCCACTTCATGTGTCCTTACCTTCAGCAAAGCAAGGTCTTCTTCCTTCAGATGAGAATGTGCTTCCCTAATCAGAAGCCTGAATAGTAAGAAACTGAGTTCTTAGAACTTGGAAAAGAAGGTTTCTTGATAGCACACCATAAGGCTTCTGATTGTCCTCGTAAAGGTTAAGACCTTTTTAGATAGTACCTAAGAGCTCTAACTGGGCAAAGTACTCTCTCCAGTTCATTCCCCACCAAGTTGGACAGGCTTGGGATCTCGAACGACTTAGGCCAAGGACGTGAAGGAAGCTCGTTTAGTAAAAACCGAGCTGCAAGGAACATGTAGCCGTTTCAGATGTGAAAACAATGATCCTGCTGAAGGCGTGGATCTCACTTACTCTTTTAGCTGTTGTCAAGCACACGAGGAAAAGAGTTTTTAATGTGAGGTCCTAAAAAGAGGCTGATTGGAGAGGTTCAAATCTTGATGACATAAGGAACCTTAGGACCACGTCTAGATTCCAGCCTGGAGTGGACAACCGACGTTCCTTTGAGGTCTCAAAAGACCTAGGGAGGTCCTGTAGATCTTTGTTGGTGGAAAGATCCAAGCCTCTGTGGCGGAAAACCGCTGCCAACATACTTCTGTAACCCTTGATCGTAGGAGCTGAAAGGGATCTTACTTTCCTTAGATATAACAGGAAGTCAGCAATCTGGGTTACAGTGGTACTGGTTGAGGAAACTGCATTGGTCTTGTACCAGCTACGGAAGACTTCCCCTTGAGACTGATAGATTCTGAGAGTGGATGTTTTCCTTGCTTTGGCAATCGCTCTGGCTGCCTCCTTCGAAAAGCCCCTAGCTCTTGAGAGTCTTTCGAAAGTCTGAAGGCAGTCAGACGAAGAGCGTGGAGGTTTGGGTGTACCTTCTTTACGTGAGGTAGACGTAGAAGGTTCACTCCTAGAGGAAGAGTCCTGGGAATGTCGACCAGCCATTGCAGTACCTCTAAGAACCATTCTCTCGCGGGCCAGAGCGGAGCCAACCAACGTCAGCCGTGTCCCTTTGCGAGAGGAGAACTTCTGAAGTACCCTGTTGACAATCTTGAACGGCGGGAATGCATACAGGTCGAGATGGAACCAATCCAGCAGAAAAGCATCCACGTGAACTGCTGCTGGGTCTGGAATCGGAGAACAATACAACAGGAGTCTCTAGGTTATCGAGGTAGCGAACAGATCTATGGTTGGCTGACCCCACAGGGCCCAAAGTCTGCTGCAAACATTCTTGTGAAGGGTCCACTCTGTGGGGATGACCTGACCCTTCCGGCTGAGGTGATCTGCCATGACATTCATACCGCCCTGAATGAACCTCGTTACCAGCGTGAGCTTTCGATCTTTAGACCAGATGAGGAGGTCCCTTGCGATCTAGAACAACTTCACGAAAGAGTCCCTCCCTGCTTGAAGATGTAAGCCAGGGCTGTGGTGTTGTCAGAATCCACCTCCACCACTTTGTTAAGCTGGAGGGACTTGAAGTTTATCAAGGCCAGAAGAACCGCCAACAACTCCTTGCAATTGATGTGAAGTGTCCTTTGCTCCTGATTCCATGTTCCCGAGCATTCCTGTCCGTCCAAAGTCGCACCCCAGCCCGTGTCTGATGTGTCCGAGAGGAGACGGCGGTCGGGTTTCTGAACAGCCAAAGGTAGACTTCCTTGAGAAGAAAGCTGTTCTTACACCACGCGAGAGAAGACCTCCTCTCTTCGGAAACAGGAACTGAGACCGTCTCTAGCGTCATGTCCTTTATCCAGTGAGCAGCTAGATGATACTGAAGGGGGGGAGGTGGAGTCTCCCTAACACGATGAACAGGGCCAGCGATGAAAGTGTCCCTGTTAGACTCATCCACTACCTGACTGAGCATCGGTTCCTTCTCAGCATGCTCTGGATGCATTCTAGGGCTTGGAAGATCCTTGGGGCCGACGGAAAAGCCCGAAAAGCTCGACTCTGAAGATCCATACCCAGGGAGACAATGGTCTGGGATGGGATGAGCTGAGACTCCTCAAAATTGACCAGGAGGCCCAGTTCCTTGGTCAGATCCATAGTCCATCTGAGAATCTCCAGACAGCGACGACTTGTGGGAGCTCTTAAAAGCCAGTCGTCTGACGGAGCCGGACACAAGATCATGGTACTGCTGCACAGTCTGTGAACTGTCAACCATGGGGAAGCGAGGAAGTACAGTGACAACCCGAAGCTGTCTAGACTGTCTGGGTCGTACAGACAACTCCTTATCGGGTCGTTGAGGTTGCCGCACTGCGTCACAACAAGTCACTTCTGCTGGTTGTTGAACGTCTTCCCAGTGACACACTGACTCCGTAAACAAAAAATCCTTTAACAAGGACTAAGCTTGGACTGCATGTCTTGCAACACAGCTCAAGGTCTATGGGAGCAGGTGTGGTAACAGACGGGGTTAGTGACTGAAGTGGAACCATTACCTTCCCTGGAAGCATGTTATGCTTAAATAAAAGTCCATAGGAGGCTACGCAGCTAAAGGCTCCTCTCCAAATGACAGAGTCCTCAAGGGAATATCAGAAGGAGGGAGAAAAGCACTTTCTCATCTACAGGGACCATATCCGAGAAAAGCTAAGTTCTCTCAGTGAGGGTTTCAATGGTGCAAAAGCAGCAGACTAGAAGGCAACGTTATGAAACTGCTTGACAGTCTAGTGAGTTGGCAACAACCAAAGATGTGTGACTGAGAAGCATGCGGTAAGGTATGCAGAGCATGTTGTATGCAGAGCATGCTGTATGCAGAGCATGCTGTATGTAGAGCATGTTGTATGCAGAGCATGCTGAATGCAGAGCATGCTGTATGCAGAGCATGTTGTATGCAGAGCATGCTGAATGCAGAGCATGCTGTATGCAGAGCATGTTGTATGCAGAGCATGCTGTATGCAGAGCATGCTGTATGTAGAGCATGTTGTATGCAGAGCATGCTGAATGCAGAGCATGCTGTATGCAGAGCATGTTGTATGCAGAGCATGCTGTATGCAGAGCATGCTGTATGCAGAGCATGCTGTATGTAGAGCATGCTGTAAGGTAAGCAGAGCGTGTTGCATGGCGTGTAACATTTCTCAGAAATTCCATGATCAGTGCTAGAGTGAGTAATATCGCATTACCGTCCATTGAAAGTGCACGTGCCGAGGGAATTGATTTAGACTGTTTTGTTGATGAATTTGATAGCCGGCATGATAATCGTAGAATTAAGCTACACTAAATGTACTATAATCTACTTCACCTCAGGAAAGGGAAACTCGCCCTGTTGGCAACACTGCATTACTTCATGCATGCTTGCATGGGGTTTTAATATCAACATAATATTTACCTTACATTCATAACTCATGATTCATTTTTGTTTTGAAGATATTTTTGCCATATTTTGCGATATTGTTAAAAATATATTGCAAGGAATACATATATATTTTTATATAAGTAATACAAATAACCTCCATTATCATAATGTTTGTGTAGGCATACATGTATATGATTACAAATGCAAGTTATGAAAGTAATGAGGTGTTATTATTGTCATTTGTTATTTCCAAGTTGAATGGGAAGAGGCTCAAGTTGAGGAGAAAGTGGCAGATGCATGCGTTGAGGTGGCTGACTCATAGCATGAGGTTGCTGCCTCAAGAGTTGCGCTTGCTGTAAGGGTTGCGGATGCGCAGTAGCAGGTTCCTGAGGAACGAGTTAAGGTTCCTGAGGTGTGAGCTGCGAGAGTTGAGGTAGCGGCTGCGCAGAACGCAGTTCTTGTCTCGCGAGTTGAGGTTCCTGAGGTGCTAGCCTAAGCTGCAGCGAGTGCTGAGGTGGCTGCCTCATTGATGGAAGAGGTTGTCGTACCTCAAGAGATTGTTGCCTCGCTGGTGGAACCGCAAGCGGAAGCGGAGGAAGTAAGGCATAAGATTCCTGCTCCCATTGCTGAGGTTGCCTTAAGGAAGGCGGAGGTTGCTGCACACCGCTGGTAACTGGCAACTCAGTACGCGGTAAGGTATCCTGAGGAACCTCAACATCGTACGCCTGGCAGACTGGGCTGCAGTGAGGCGGAGCGATCGCAGGAGGAGGTGTAACCTTCTCAGCCTGACATTCACGCATTAAGACCGCAAGCTGTGACTGCATGGACTGCAGCAAAGTCATCTTGGGGTCGGCAGACGCTAAGGTCTGCTGAGGCAAAGCCTTAACAGAAGATGAGGTCTGTTGCGGCATCACCTTACCTCTCTTAGGAGGTGTGCAGTCACCTGATGACTGCGGAGAGTCAGAGCTAACCCAATGACTGCATCCGGGTTGTTAAACTCTAGAGGTCTGGACTTTACGTTTAAGAGGTCTTGAGACCTGAGTCCAGCGTTATCTCCCCGAAATTTCTTCTGCAGACGAGTAAAATAAGGGCTCAATCGTCTGCGGGTGGGAGTGACGGTCTCTGTAAGACACGCCCGCAACCACCGAGGATACTTCTGTGCGCCGATCAAGGCCTGCCGAACCCTTTTGCCCTTCGACATTGCTTCTCCCCTGGGCTTGGGAGCTTGCAAGAGGTCCCGGACTGGGAGGACGACTGGCACGCAAGAAGTACCCTCACGCACAACACTGACACACTTTGCGCTAATCACTTATCACTTTTGAATTTCTGTTTGCACTTATTTCACTGAACTCGAAACTTTAAGTGGTTTGTACCTGAAACACGCAATTCTATCCTTCTTTAAAAGTTAGTAATTGCGAAAACAGAATTACAATGTAACAGAAAAAAACTGAAAGATTTCCCAAATAAAAAGTTCCTTTATTAGAATTAAAACCATTAAGCTAAGAAAGAATGAACAAAACGTTATAAACGGTTTACTCTTACTGCAACGTGACACCGTGAAAATTCTCTCTCTATCGTAACGATAGAGCGCAAGTTGAACGTTCTGAACGTCAACAACTGCAGAGACAAAACAAAACGTTAGTTCAACTTTGAAACAGTACGAGACTATCAAAGAAATTCTTTCAAAAACATTAAAATAGCATAATATGTTAACAGGTAAAACCGAAATGACGGGCTCAATGTTAATTAACTTCGGTACAAGAAAAGACCGCCTACTATTAGGAAAGGTCGAATATAAACAAATATAAAAATTAATTTTAATAATTTTATAATAAAAGGAAGTTAATCGAAGAGGCCTATAAAAGGCGGAGAGATATAAAAAATTAAGAAAGAGAGTCTATACTCTCTTAGACACCAACACTTCCGTCTAAGGGAAGGGTCGGCCATTTAAAGGTGAAAGAGAGTTCATACTCTCTTCGTCACCATAATTAATCAAATTAATTCCAAAAGCTAGCTAAGCTAATAATAGAACTTCCTGAATAGCGAAAGCTGAAATCTTAGAGCAATACTTCACCAAAAACCGTGAACAAGACTCCAAAATTATAAGCGTATCCATGAACGTCTTGCCGGAAGCACGACAGAGGAAAAATTGAAGTGGTGTCAACAAGAAGTACTGCAGTACCTGGCCACAGGTGGCGCTTGTGAGTACACCCCCCTCTTGTATAGCGATCGCTGGCGTATCCCTTCCGTAGAATTCTGTCGGGCAACAGAGTTGACAGCTACATGATTATCGGGTAAGTTTAATATTGAAAAAACCTATGTCATGCATCAGAGAAAAGTCCCAGACAAGCCATCCAATTAGTACATTGAAAACAGCATCAGTTGGCTCAGAGAAGATATGTAAAGGCTCTCCCAGTCTCACTGAATCCCTGTGTGAATAGTCTGATCCAACTGCTAAAGAGCCTTGTGGTTGAGAGGTGGAGTATTTTTGGTTAATAAAACTGATTTCTACTAATAATGAAAGAATTTCAAAATTAGAATTCACTAAAGTATTTCAATAGCTATTATTATTGTTATTATTATTATTGTTATTATTATTATTGTTGTTGTTGCTGTTGTTGTTATTATTACTGCCCAACCTACACCCCTAGTTGAAAAAACAGGATGCTATAAGCCCAAGGGCTCCAACAGGTAAAATTAGCACAGTGAGGAGAGGAAACAAGGAAATAAATAAACTACAAGAGAAGTAATGAACACTTGAAATAAAGCATTTTAAGACCAGTTACATTAAAGTAAATATTTCATATATGAACTATAAAAACATCAATAATAAAAGAGGTTGAGAAATAAGATAGAATAGTGTGCCCAAGTGTACCCTCAAGCAAGAGAACTCTAACCCAAGACAGTGGAAGACCATGGTATAGACACTATGGCATCTACTTAAAACTAGAGAACAATGATTTGATTTTGGAGTGTCCTCCTAAAAAAGCTGCTTACCACAGCTGAAGAGTCTCTTCTACCCTTACCAAGAGGAAAGTAGCCACTAGACAATTACAGTACAGTAGTTAATCCCTTGAGCAAAGAAGAATTGTTCGGTAACCTCAGTGCTGTCAGGTGTATGAGGACAGAGGAGAATATGGAAATAATATACCAGAGTATTTGGTGTACGTGTAGGCAAAGAAAAAATAAGCCATAACCAGAGAAAGGGATCCAATGCAGTACTGTCTAGCCAATCAAAGGACCCAATAAGTCTCTAGCAGTAGTATCTTAATGGGTGGCTGGTACCCTGACCAACCTACTACCCAATATTAATTGTGTTATAGGCTTTGAAAACATACTGTAGATGAGTTGAAAAATAACAGAAAACATAATCATTAGACTTATTATTTCAATATCTACCTTGTAGTTATCATGCTTTTTGAACTCTACATATAAAACAAAAAATAATCTCTCTCTCATACCCTAAAAATGACAAACTTATAACAGAGTTTGTATTTTTCCTAACATACAAACCCGAATTCTTTACTATAGGAGATATTCTAGCGCGAGCTGGAAAATACGGCAGAAAACCTTAACAAGGTCGTTAACGACCGGACCGGTAGTTATCCCCCAGATGGGGGTGGGGGACTGCCGGCCGGTAGCTACTGAGTACCTTCAATCGGATTCTAGCTAGGACTATCTAGGGGGCGGCGACGGCGGGAAAATTTGAGTAAAGAATTCGGGTTTGTATGTTAAGAAAAATACAAACTCTGTTATAAGTTTGTCATTTGTTCCTACACTAAATACAAACCCTCATTCTTTACTATAGGAGACTTAGTCTTGAGGTCAGGGTGGACGAAGTATTCTCTACACCTAGAGAAGATAGTCCTCAGACTAGACTCTATAATGAACAATCTCCCATTAACTTCTCTGTAGATCCCCAAAATCCAGTATGACTGAAGGTTTGTAAATACGTAGAAACCGAAGTTTCAGTATGAAGAGGGTTGGGAGCAATACCAGGACCCTTTCATACCAAGGGTTCCCCTGACCTTGAAAGGGGAACCCTCGTGACAACGAGTATAACTTATACCCTGTGATAGGAGTCAGATGAGTTTCATACCTTATTTCCATTGACGAGTCCAGCCGAAACTGGTCACAGACTAGGATACCCAGAAGGGAGGAAGAAGAGAGAGCAGAAGATAGATGGATGTTCTTCTAAACCTAGTGTAACTCAGAATCCTCGAACAATGGCTACTGTCCCCTGAAAGGGCGTAAAGGTAGCTACAGCACCTGCTGACCTGCCACAATAGGTCCTATAGAAAAGGTGTTTAGAGACCTATGTGTCACATCTGATAAATAGTGAGCGGTAAATGTGGACTGGCACTTCCAGACTCCAGCTCTTAAGACTTGGAAGACTGAGAAATTCTTCTTAAAACGCCAGCGAGGCAGCCACTCCCCTAACTTCATGGGCTTTGGGTTGAGCTGCCTCAGTCTCCGTGAATAGCTCTCGCAATAACTTTCTTGAGCCAGAAAGAGATGGTGTTGCGAGAGATTCTCTTCTTAACCTTGTTGGTACTGAGGAAGAGATGACGGAGACATGGTCTGAAAGATCTGGTGCATTTCAGGTATTTCCTTAACGCCCTGACCGGGCACAGTAGCAATTTGTCAGTATCCTGAGTTGCCCTGTTGAGGCTGGAAAATTGAAATTCCTTAAACCTCTCATCGGCAGACGAAGGATTCTGGGTTTTGGCCACAAAGCCTGGCATGAAGCTGAGAGAGACTTCCCCCCATCCTCTAGAATGGGTGACTTCGTAGGATAGACCGTGAAGTTCACTAACCCTTTTTGCTGAGGCCAGCGCTACTAAGAAGACGGTCTTAAGGGTAAGGAAGAAATCAGAGGCCCTATTTAAGGGCTCATACGGAGGGCCCTTTAAGGAGCGTAAGACCAAGGACACGTCCCAGGGTGGTGGTCTAATCTCTACTGGGGGGCAGGATCTCTCAAAACCTTGAATCAACAAGGATCTCTCTTCTGAGGTGGAAAGGTCAACTCCTCTCAGTCTGCAGATGAGACTTAGGGGTTCACGATAGCCCTTAATTGCAGAGATTTACAGGTGTTTCTCCTCCCTTAGGTAAACAAGGAAGTCTGCGACTAAAGGGAGAGAGGGATCGAGTGGAGACACGTATCGCCTTCTACACTAAGCTGCAAACACTCTCCATTTTGCTTGGTAGAGGTTTGTGGAAGATTTGCGCAGGTGCCTGGACATGTGTTCGGCCACTTTCCCTGAAAAGCCTCTGCTTCTGAGGAGAGACTGGACAGCCTCCAGGCGTGAAGTTTCAGGAAGGGAATTCTCCCGTGGGGGATACCACTGTGTGGCTGCGTCAACAGACGGGGTTCTGGAGGTAAAAACCTCGGCACTTGAACCAGCAGGGAAAGGAGATCTGCGTACCACTCTTTGCTTGGCCAAGCCAGAGCTATTAGAGTTAGTTTGCAGTCCCGTGAGCTCCTGAGTTTGTTGATCACCCTTCTGAGCAGGCAAAGGGGAAGGAAGGCATAGGCGTCCAGGTTGTCCCAGGAGTGTTGGAGGGAGTCCTGGATCGCTGCCTGATGGTCTGGAACTGGGGACCCGTAGCGGGGAAGTTTCGCATTCAGAGATGTGGCGAACAGATCTATTGTGGGAGAACCCCACAAAGCTATTACTGGCTTCGCTACTCGAGGATCCAAAGACCATTCTCCACTCAGCACTTGGTGATGCCTGCTCAGCTGATCTGCCACGATGTTTCTCCGGCCCGGAATAAACCTGGCTGAAAGGGAAATGTTGTGGCTTTCTGCCCACTGGCAAATCTGGACAGCCAACAGACAGAGGTCTCTTGCCAGAGTACCCCCTTGCTTGTTGATGTACGAGACGGCTGTGGAATTGTCGCTCATCAGAACCACCTCTCGTCCGTGTAGATCTTCTACAAAGAATTTTAGGCCTTTCCAGACAGCTAACAATTCTAGATGGTTTATATGGAGAGACCTCTCTATCGGCGACCAAACTCCTGATGCTAGTTTGGGGCCTAGGTAGGAACCCCATCCCCGTAGCGACGCGTCCGAAAAGAGTTTTAACTTCGGACTCGGGTTTTGAAGGGGGATGCCCTTTTGGGTGTTCTCTCTGGACGACCACCAATGAAGGTCTTGTCGCACCAGACTTGGAACCTCCACTGCCCTGAATGGGGAGTCTGACTTCTGAGACCAATGGGTCTTCAGATGCCATTGGAGACTTCTCATTCTCGATCTCCCCCCTGGGACCAGTTTTTCCAGAGAGGCGAGATGGCCCAGAAGACACTGCCACGACTTGGCTGAAGGTGGTAGTGGAGATAAGAGTTGGGCGATAGATTGATCCAGTCTCCGAAGCCTGTCTTCCGACGGAAACACTCTCCCTGCCTGGGTGTTGATGGACATACCCAGGTAGGTTAAGGCTTGGGTCGGAGTTAAGCAAGACTTCTCCGCATTTACAAGGATCCCCAGATCCTTGCAAAGATTCAGAAGTGTTCTCAGATGATCCAGAGCTAGCTCCTTGGACGAGGCCAGGAGAAGCCAATCGTCCAGATATCTTAGCAGACGCATCCCTTGTTTGTGCGCCCACGAGGATACGAGTTCGAAAACTTTCGTAAAGACCTGTGGGGCGGTCGAAAGGCCAAAGCACATGACTTTGAACTCGAAGATTCGACCCTGAGCCAGGAAGCGTAGGAATTTTCGAGAAGTGCGATGGATTGGCACTTGGAAATAAGCATCTCTTAAATCTACAGATGCCATGAAGTCTCCTGGACGAACTGCTTGGGTCACGGAGGCCGCTGTCTCCATTTTGAATGGAGTCTGCTTCACGAACAGGTTCAGGGTCGAAAGGTCTATCACTGGTCTCCAACCCCCTGAGGCTTTCTCTACCAGCAAAAGGCGACTGAAAAACCCCGGGGAAGGGTTGGAGACTTCCTGAATAGCGTCTTTTAGAAGCATGCTCTGTATCTCCCGAGCTAGGGCTTGCTGTTTCCCGGGATCCTGAGGGACCTGGGAGGACGAGATCGGGGGAGGAATTAGAGGAGGAGGAGAGTCTATGAAGGGAATGCGATATCCCTAACGAAGCACCCTTATGGTCCATTGCATGGCTCCCATAGCTTTCCACCTCCTCCAACTCCCCTGCAGGCACCCCCCTACGCACTGCGAGGGGGAGACGAGACCCTATTTTTGTCTAGGGTTCCTCCCTCTGCCTTTAGCCTTGGGAGGAGGCGACTTTCCTCTGCCCATAGGCTTGGGTGTAAAAGAGGGGCGGCTGAGGTTCTTGGCTGGCAGCGGAGTTGCGACTGTTGCCTTAGGCTGTGGAGTTGGCTGCTGTTGCATTGGACGAAAGGAGGCAGCCTTTTGCATCGCAGTGTCCTGCGTCTCCTTCCTCCAAGTCTCTAGGGTAGAGGAGACTGCTTGTCTAGAGAAGAGGAGAGGTTGAAGAAGATCAGAGTTCCTCAAATCCGATTTATCAGATTTACCAATGCTCCTATGCAGTCTGGAGACTACTGATTCCCTTCTTTTGAGAATCCAGTTGCCCCACAGCGTCGCGGCTGTAGCCGTTAGGAAGTCCATTGTCTTGGCCCCAACAGCCAAGACTTCCTGCAGGGACTGCATGGAATTCTGGTTTGAGAGGTCCTCATGACTGGCAAGGTAGCCCAATGTGCCAGACCATGTGTCAAACCAGGAAAGTGCCTCTAGAAGAGACATTGACGCTGATTCCATTGTCGAGGCTTCTGCTGCGGTAAAGGAGACTGGAAGGGAAGAGAGTCTCTCTGCAGAGCAGCCAGGTGTAAGCCTTGCTGTGAGGGGGGGCTAGTGTCAGAGGAGAAGGATTAGCGTCCCTGACCTTGTAAAAGCGCCTTTGCCTCGTGAAAGGAAACTGCAGTAATTTGTGGGATCCTTAAGACTTCAAGGAATTCGCCTCCCCCGAGACCGCCTGCGAGACCTTCCACAGACGGCCTGCAGTGTGAATAGACAAGGAAGTTCGATTCTGGTCTTAGGGTTTGGTGGAGGGCGACATAGTCTGTCTAATGCTGGAGCATCGGTATGACGAGGCGACAGGTGTAAATCTCCGAGACCTGAGATGTTACACATCGTTCTTAGAGCTCTCAAATAGGCGGATTCTAACTCTTTTGACGGTTGTTCCTCCGAGGAATCCTCAGGTCGCGCTAATTCCTCGTGAGGGAGGGCGGTTGAAGCCCAAATGTCTGAAGGCAATGGCGAGGTAGCATACTCCATTGCCGACAAGCCAGAGGAAGGCTGAGCGCTGGTTGATGGCACCGCGCGCACAGGATCCTGCCTGGAAGTTGAAGGTTTAGGCGAAGGCGACCGAACTAATGGTACTGTCTCAATAAGAGAGTGGGTTGAACGGCGGCCTTGCCTTTCCCCTCTGTTCTCAGCCGAAGAGGAGAAGGGCTGAACCCCTGAGTCTTCTTCCGCAGTTCTCGCAAAGCCCATATTTCGTAATTCATCAGAAAATACGGGAATGGGTGCTGATCTGTCTAAAACGCGAGGGCGCGGCGAATAACCTCGCGCGGAAATGTCCGGAGACTTGCGCACTCGGAAGTTTGACGCACGGGAGTTCTCTCTCTCTGAAGATACCAAGCGACGGCGAGAAGTGTTCTCTCTCGCTTGCGCAGCGCGAGCTGAACTCCTCATGAATAAATGTGAAGGAAAGGAATCGCGCTCAGAGAGTTCTCTTTGGTTGGTTGAGCTCCGGGTGCGATCAGACTTAACCTCGCCCCGACGGGAGCGCTTATTGCGCTTGAGAGAATACTCTCGTGAAGAAGAGCGCGAACGTCGTGTAGAGCTCTTCTTCTTATAGCGCTTAGAAGATTCCCCGCGAGAGGAAGACGATCGCGAGGCAGAGCGATAGCGCGAGGAAGCATTCCTCTTATGTTTGTGACGAGAGCGCTTATCACTTCTCGGCGAGACATTTCGTGACGAGATAGAAGGCGAGGAAGAACGAGAGCGATAACGTCTCTTCCTATGTCGCCTCTCTCTCCGACGAGAACGTCTTGGCGACAGAGAGCGAGCTCTCCTTTTCCTCTTCTCTCTCTCTCTCTCCTATCCTCTAAGGACGAAGGCGACGAGGACGAGGAGGAGGAGGAGAAGGAGGAGGAATCGTGATGAACACGCTTACGAAGTTGTTTCGTAGTAACGCAAGCGAGGGGCGAAGTAGGCTCCGCGGGAGCTGACGTTATTACCTCCGCTGACACTTCAGCGGCCGCCGATTGAGCTGATGGGATATCGGCGAGGCCCGGACCCCCTGAGGGATCCAAAACAGAAGGGACCTGAGGAAACACTGTGCCTGCGAGGAACTGGTTCCACACCTCCACCGAAGGAGAATCAGGAAGTCCAAGGGCCGGCCATACTGCTCGCACGTTATCTGGAAGCGAAGCGGTAGTAGAATTATTTCCGATAACGGAAGAAATTATCCCACCGGGGGAGGTCACTTGATACTCCTGCCCCGGGGGAATGGGTGTTAAATCAATGGAGCCGCTCTTCCTTGACTTCCCGCCGGAGGAAGGAGGCAAGGAAGAATATGAAGGAAGAGATCGAGAGACCGAAGAAGAAGCCCGACACTCCTTACCTTTCGACGGCGAACCTGGAGGTAATGAGTCCTTCTTGGATTTCTTCTTCTTTCTCTTCATGAACTTATCCCATTGCGTAGGCGACCATTCCTTACATACTTGGCAGGGGGAGTCTTCAGCACACCTATGACCTCTGCATGAAGGGCATAGGGAATGAGGATCCACCTCCGGCGGTGACATAAATGTGCCACAAGCTTTCGGGGGAATCCCGGGACACTTCCTCAAATTAGAGGACATCACATCTAATTAAAGAGAAAAAGAAAAAGTTAATGAAAAAAACACAATTAAAGAAAGGCTAGTCTGCCAGTCAAACACAACCGGGAGCAGAGGTGTTACCACTGCGACGGCTAGAATTCGATTGAAGGTACTCAGTAGCTACCGGCCGGCAGTTCCCCAACCCCATCTGGGGGATAACTACCGGTCCGGTCGTTAACGACCTTGTTAAGGTTTTCTGCCGTATCTTCCAGCTCGCGCTAGAATATCTCCTATAGTAAAGAATGAGGGTTTGTATTTAGTGTAGGAACAAATCTCTTGACATCACTAGAGCTAGGGAGGAATGGGGGGAAAATAGATGGACAGAAGGTAAGTCATTATGGTGACTACCCCACTCTATAGACAAAATATTAACTAGCTATAACATCAAATCACATTTGAACCAACTAGATATATTTCATCTAAGACTTAATATTAACATTCCATGTATACTTTGATAAAGTCGAAACTCTTTACTAAATAACCATGCCATTTTCACAAAAACCTACAATAACCATATAAATGTAAAGAAGGTATAAATTTCTTAAATAACACATGCATTATTATTGCCCTAGAGTCTTGAAATCTAAAGAAATAAACTAGATTTATTCAAATAAATTTAAAAAAAAAAAATTATTTCTATATTCGCCTGATTTTCATATTGCTTTATTCTCTGGGCTTACTCATATTGATGTTACCCTTAAAAATTTCCTGATTCTCTTCAAAAGGACTACACCTCTTGCCTCTTATAGATCAGATTTCTCCTGGCTCCTGAGATGTACTTCCCATGCACCAAGCCAGTACACAGAAGATCTAATGGCCTCTCAATAGAAAGATAAAAAAAAAAAAACTCAAGAGCTGCTTTGGCATCAGCTTGGCCATTACCATGGATGACACAGAAGAGTCCTTTGGCTTCCTTCTCCTCCCCAAAGAGAATGACTGCCACTGAACCACTATCAACAATTGATTTACAGGGATGATTGTGAACAGTCATGGCCCCTACAAAAGGCAGAGTGTGGATTGACTGGCAATTTAGGAATAAACTGGTTGCGTCATTCACCATTTCCATGGCATTTATCTACTTCCTACTTTGTCTTCATAATGTCATATGATGCCAGCACATAAACATTGAATACTGCAAGCATAATAAAAAGAATTACCAGCCTATTTACAAGGCACAACAGTACATACGTACCAGTGGTTAAAAGCCTTGTTAAAGGGTATAAAAATACATGCTGTACTAGTTGCTGCAGAAGACAAAAGTGAAGCGTCTTTGCCAGAAGGGTAGCTGGAGGTACTCGCCAGCGTTCATTACCTGTCGTTAACTACCTCATTAACAAATTCAATGGCTGATCTAGCTCTGCTGAAGACGTCAAAACATAGCCAGTACTACACACGATGACTCCCAGATACGTCATTTACAAATACAAACCATATGGAAGTTAAAATCACTCGTATATCCTACAAAAGCATACAGCACATGGTAGTATATCACAATTAGGAAATTTCACCAAAAAAGCTCCTCCCATCCCTGATATTAGCCTGTCCTCCTTCTTTCTTCAGCCAATCAACAAAGTCTTTGGAATTCTAGCCTTTATTCCTGATTGTGTAAGAGCTATGTTAGTCTGTTTTTATGTTACCAGTTACCAGAAGCCAAGGTAGACTCCTCTTTCTGACCCTCCGCAAGAAGGTCCTTCTCGGTGTCTTCTGACACCTCTGACATCCTCTCATCTAGATGGATGTCCTCCATCACATCCGAAACATCCGTATCTACGGAAATCTGGACGCAAGGGATCTCAGGGGGCTGTGGTATGATGGCATCCGCAGATGCCTTAGGGAACAGATAGGCCCGCATCCGTTCATTCGGAAGGTAAGGCCCCGTGGCGTTTTTCTGGAAGCCACGGACCCATCTACGCACCTTACTCCGTGCTGCATCCCTTGACTCCGTTGTCTTGGGGTCATCAAAGGCCTCAGTAACCAAAGCTTTGCATACATTACATACCTGAGGGTCCCAATACTTAAGAGTTCCCTTGGTGATTTGGTGATGGAACAGAGGGAGTGCGCCCTGCACTCCTCGTGGCCGCAGAAGTCCTTGCTCCTGACGTTGCAGAAGACTCGCAGGCACTTAGGGTGGTCATCCTGAAAAGAGAGGAAAACTAAATGAGTATATGGTGGTTCATCTCACTTGATAAACTATATAAATATTATTAATAATATTTTGCCTTTTATTGCATATAGCTTAGGATAGGCAGGCTAGAAATGAATTAGGAAAGACACATACATGTGTTTCCCGTCCAGCCAATTGCTGTGACCTCCCTCAAAATTAAAGCCTAGGGTTATCCTATTCAGGAGGCCCATTGGAAGAGTTCTACCCTGTAAGGATAGATAAGTGTAACTTAACACTGACTTCCCAAAAGTTTAATAATGAGAGTCATTTGTAACTGATCATCTATCAGTGTATGGAAAGAAATTCCCTTTCCTTATATAATATGGTCTCAACAATAGACTGCGCATGGACACACAGAGTATGTTGGAAAATTAAGTACAGTATACTTTATACTATAGTTTTCTGTTTGCAGTATGATCTATACTGCAAATATGTTATTTTTATTAGTAAAATAAATTTTTGAATATACTTACCCGATAATCATGTAGCTGTCAACTCCGTTGCCCGACAGAATTCTATGGAGGGATACGCCAGCTATCACAATACTAGAAGGGGGTGTACTTACCAGCGCCACCTGTGGCCAGGTACTCAAGTACTTCTTGTTGACACCTCCTCAATTATTCCTCGGTCCACTGGTTCTCTATGGGGAGGAAGGGAGGGTCGATTAAATCATGATTATCGGGTAAGTATATTCAAAAATTTATTTTACTAATAAAAATAACATTTTTCAATATTAAACTTACCCGATAATCATGTAGCTGATTCACACCCAGGGGGGTGGGTGAAAACCAGTGTACAAGATTAAAGGATAGCTAAGTATCCCATATTTCATATAACAGTTATCTCAAATAACAATGAAATAATAAGTACCTGGTAAGGAAGTCGAATTGAACCGTTACTCTGCCTCTTTTTTAAGTTCGTCTTCCTTACTGAGCGCAGCGTTCCTCTTGGAGGCTGAATCAACCCAAAGGTGCTAAAGTATATAGGGTTGCAACCCCTACTAAAGGACCTCTACAAAACCTCTAACCCAGGCGCTTCTCAAGAATGAATAGACCACCCGCCAAATCAAAAGGATGCGGAAGGCTTCTTAGCCTACCGTAACAACCATAAAAACAACAATAAAAGCATTCAAGAGAAAGGTTAAAAAAGGTTATGGGATTAAGGGAATGTAGTGGCTGAGCCCTCACCTACTACTGCACTCGCTGCTACGAATGGTCCCAGGGTGTAGCAGTTCTCGTAAAGAGACTGGACATCTTTAAGATAAAAAGATGCAAACACTGACTTGCTCCTCCAATAGGTTGCATCCATTATGCTCTGCAGAGAACGGTTTTTATTAAAGGCCATCGAAGTAGCTACGGCTCTTACTTCGTGGGTCCTTACCTTCAGCAATGCAAGGTCTTCCTCCTTTAAGTGAGAATGGGCTTCTCTAATCAGAAGCCTTATATAATACGAAACCCCGTTCTTGGACATGGGCCTCGAAGGTTTCTTGATGGCACACCATAAGGCTTCTGACTGTCCTCGAATAGGTTTAGACCTCTTAAGATAATATTTGAGAGCTCTGACAGGGCAAAGAACTCTCTCTAGTTCGTTACCTACCATGTTGGAGAGGCTAGGTATTTCAAACGATCTAGGCCAAGGACGTAAAGGAAGTTCGTTCTTTGCTAGGAATCCGAGCTGAAAAGAACATGTTGCAGATTCGGTCGTGAAACCAATGTTCTTGCTGAAGGCATGAACCTCACTGACTCTCTTAGCTGTTGCAAGGCAGACGAGAAAAAGAGTCTTGAGGGTAAGGTCCTTGAAGGAAGCTGACTGGAGAGGTTCGAACCTAGATGACATAAGGAACCTTAAGACTACGTCTAGGTTCCAGCCTGGAGTGGATAGACGACGCTCTTTAGACGTCTCAAAAGACTTAAGAATGTCTTGAAGGTCCTTGTTGGAAGAAAGGTCCAAACCTCTGTGGCGGAGAACTGAAGCCAACATACTCCTATACCCTTTAATCGTAGGGGCTGAAAGGGATCTCTCATTCCTAAGATGTAGAAGGAAGTCAGCTATTTGGGTCACAGAGGTATTGGTAGAGGATATTGAATTGGCTCTACACCAGCTTCGGAAGACTTCCCACTTAGATTGGTAGACTCTACGAGTGGAAACCCTTCTTGCTCTGGCAATCGCACTGGCTGCCTCCTTCGAAAAGCCTCTAGCTCTAGCGAATCTTTCGACAGTCTGAAGGCAGTCAGCCGAAGAGCGTGGAGGTTTGGGTGCAACCTGTCTACGTGAGGTTGACGTAGAAGGTCCACTCTTAGAGGTAGAGTCCTGGGGATGTCGACTAGCCATTGAAGTACCTCTGTGAACCATTCTCTTGCAGGCCAAAGGGGAGCAACCAGCGTCAGCCGTGTCCCTTCGTGCGAGATGAATTTCTGCAGAACTTTGTTTATTATCTTGAACGGTGGGAATGCGTAAAGGTCGAGATGGGACCAGTTCAGTAGAAAAGCATCCACATGAACTGCTGCAGGGTCTGGAACAGGGGAACAGTACAGCGGAAGTCTCTTGGTTATGGAGGTGGCAAACAGATCTATGGTAGGTTGACCCCACAAGGTCCAAAGTCTGTTGCACACACTCTTGTGGAGGGTCCATTCCGTGGGAATGACCTGATTCCTTCTGCTTAGGCGATCTGCTGAGACGTTCATATTGCCCTGAATGAACCTCGTGACCAGAGTGAGGTTTAGACCTCTTGACCAAATGAGGAGGTCCCTTGCGATCTCGAATAGGCTCCTCGAATGGGTTCCTCCTTGCTTGGAGATGTAAGCCAAGGCTGTGGTGTTGTCTGAGTTCACCTCCACCACTTTGCCTAGCAGGAGGGACTTGAAGTTCAGCAGGGCTAAATGAACTGCTAGTAGCTCCTTGCAGTTGATGTGGAGCAATCCCTGTTCCTCGTTCCACGTTCCCGAGCATTCCCGTCCGTTCAAGGTCGCACCCCAGCCCGAGTCCGATGCATCTGAGAAGAGATGAAGATTGGGGGTCTGAATAGCCAACGATAGGCCCTCCCTGAGAAGGAGATTGTTCTTCCACCACAGGAGAGTGGTCTTCATCTCTTGGGTGATTGGGATAGAGACTGCTTCGAGAGTCGAACCCTTGTCCCAATGAGCTGCAAGATGGAATTGAAGAGGGCGGAGGTGGAGTCTCCCTAGCTCGACGAACAGGGCCAGTGATGAAAGGGTCCCTGTGAGACTCATCCACTGTCTCACCGAGCAACTGCTCCTCTTCAGCATGCTCATGATGCACTCTAGGGCTTGGCTTATCCTGGGGGCCGATGGAAAAGCCCGAAAATCCTGACTCCGAATCTCCATTCCCAGGTACACAATGGATTGGGAGGGAATGAGCTGAGACTTTTCTATGTTGACTAACAGACCCAGTTGTCTGATTAAGTCCAAAGTCCAGTTGAGATTCTCCAGACAGCGACGACTCGTGGAGGCTCTCAACAGCCAGTCGTCTAAGTAGAGGGAGGCTCTGATGTCCGATAAGTGTAGGAATTTTGCTATATTCCTCATCAGATGAGTGAACACCATAGGAGCTGTGCTTAGGCCAAAACACAGGGCTTGGAATTGGTAGACAACCTTTCCAAAAACGAATCTCAGGAAAGGTTGGGAGTCTGGATGAATAGGAACGTGAAAGTAGGCATCTTTCAAGTCCAACGAGACCATCCAGTCCTCCTGTCTGACCGCTGCTAGGACCGACTTCGTCGTCTCCATCGTGAACGTCTGCTTGGTGACATACGCGTTGAGCGCGCTGACGTCCAGCACCGGTCTCCAACCTCCTGTCTTCTTGGCCACAAGAAAGAGACGGTTGTAGAAGCCCGGGGATTGATGGTCCCGGACTATAACCACTGCCTTCTTCTGCACAAGTAGCGACACCTCCTGGTGCAATGTTAGCCTCTTGTCCTCTTCTTTGTAGTTGGGAGAGAGGTTGATGGGAGATGTGGTCAGAGGTGGTTTGAGGCAGAATGGAATCCTGTAACCGTCCCTCAGCCAACTGACAGACTGGGCGTCTGCACCTCTCTTCTCCCAGGCTCGCCAGAAGATCTTGAGTCTGGCTCCTACTGCTGTCTGGAGATGCGGAGAGTCAGTTTTTTCCTTTAGATGTCTTGGAGCCTTTCCTAGACTTGCTCCTGTAAGAGTCTGGACGGGAGCTTCCTCGGCTGGGGGCTCTACCACGAAAGGGCGGTATGAACCTCGTAGCAGGGGTATCAGCCACTGGGGAGCGATAAGTCTTGGGGACTGAGGTAGCAACCTTAGACTTACGAGCCGATGAGGCTACAAGATCGTGTGTGTCCTTTTGTATCAGGGCAGCAGACAAGTCCTTAACCAGCTCTTCGGGGAAGAGGAACTTCGAGAGCGGAGCAAAAAGGAGTTGTGACCTTTGACAAGGTGTAATGCTGGAGGAAAGGAAGGAACACAGCTGTTCCCTTTTCTTCAAAACCCCTGATACAAACATCGACGCAAGCTCACCAGATCCATCCCTAATGGCCTTATCCATGCAGGACATTAATAGCATGGCAGAATCCTTGTCCGCAGGAGAGGTCTTCTTGCTGAGGGCCCCCAGGCACCAGTCTAGAAAGTTGAACATCTCAAATGCTCTAAATACTCCCTTCAGTAAGTGATCAAGGTCTGAGAAGGTCCAGCAAACCTTAGAGCGCCTCATTGCAGTTCTCCGAGGCGAGTCTACCAGACTTGAGAAGTCAGCCTGGGCAGAGGCAGGTACTCCCAAGCCTGGTGCTTCTCCTGTGGCATACCAAACACTCGCTTTCGAAGTGAGCTTAGTCGGAGGGAACATGAAAGAAGTTTTGCCAAGGTGTTGCTTAGTCTGCAGCCACTCCCCTAAGATCCTTAATGCTCTCTTAGAGGACCTTGCTAGGACTAGCTTAGTATAGGTGGACTTAGCTTGTTGTATGCCCAGCGAAAACTCAGATGGCGGAGAGCGGGGAATAGCAGAGACAAAGTGGTCTGGGTAAACCTCCCTAAGCAGAGTCAAGACCTTACGAAAGTCAATAGACTGTGGAGAAGGCTTGGATTCATCCACGTCTGACGAGGGATCCAGGTGTGCCGCCTCATCATCAGACGCCTCATCACCAGAGTGTAGCGAAGAGATCGGACAAGAATGCTGAACAGCAGAGTCAGAACGAGTAGGAACAATATTAGTGGTTTCCTCTTCAAGTAACTGTTGAGGGAAAACCTGAGGCTCAGACTGCAAAGGCTGAATAAAAGACGAAGCAGAAGGAAGGCGCATGGGTGGAGGAGGCTGACTCCTAGCATGAGTGGTTGGACCCAAGGGTTGCGCTTGCTGAGCTGTTGGCGGAAGCGGAGTAGCAAGTTCCTGTTCCTGTGGTGTGAGCGGAGCGCGATGAGGTAGAGGCTGCGCAGAACAAGGTAAATGTCTCGCAAGCTGAGGCTCCTGAGGCGCAAGGCTAAGGTGTAGTGGTGCTTGCCTTGTGGAGGGTTGAGCTCGCTGCAGCGAGAGCTGAGGAGACTGACTCATGGACGGGAGAGGTTGTTGTACCTCAACCGAGTGTTGCACCACTGGTGGAGCAGCAAGTGGAGGCGGAGGAAGAGAGGTATAATCCTCCTGATCCCATTGTAAAGGTTGCCTTAAAGAAGGCGGAGGCTGAACACCACTGGGAACAGCAAACTCAGAACGAGGCTCAACATCGTACGCCTGGCAGGTGGTACTGCGATCAGGCGGAGCGAGCGCAGGCGGAGCGAGCGCAGGCGGAGCGAGCGCAGGCGGAGCGAGCGCAGGCGGAGGGAGTGTAGGCAGAGGCGGAGGCGCAACACTCTCAGCCCGACACTCACGCATCAAGTCCGAAAGCTGTGCTTGCATGGACTGTAGAAGAGTCCACTTGGGGTCGGCAGAAACTACAGTAGGCTGAGGTAAAGCCTTAACAGTCGAGCTCTGTTGTGGCAGAACCTTACTCCTCTTGGGCGGAGTGCAGTCGACAGATGACTGCGGCGAGTCAGAGCTGAGCCAATGACTGCAACCTGGCTGAGCACTCGCGGACTGGACTCTGCGTTTAAGTGGTCTCGAGACCTGAGACCAACGTTTCTTCCCTGACAGATGATCAGCGGACGAGAAAAAGACGGGCTCAATCGTCTGCAGGTGGGAGTGACGGTCTTTGGAAGACACGCCCGCAACCACCGAGGATACTTCTGTGCGCCTAACAAGGCCTGCCGAACCCTTATGCCCTTCGACATTGCTTCTCCCCTGGGCTTGGGAGCTTGCAAGAGGTCCCGGACTGGGAGGACGACTGGCTCGCACAGAAGTATCCTCACGCACCACACTGGCACTGACACTGCACTGACACTAGCACTCGTCACAGCACTGGCACTAATTCCACCCACTGCACTCTTGACCTTAAGTTCCTTGACTTCGGCCATCAGAGACTTATGATCACTTACCACTGACTCTACTTTATCGCCTAAGGCCTGAATAGCACGCAAAACAACAGACATATCAGGCGGAGGGCAAACAGTAGGTTCGGGGGTAGCCACTACAGGGGTAGGAAAAGGTAGGGGATCATGAGGTGAGGAAAAAAGTGAAGAGTGAGAAGAACTCCTCCTAACTCTACCTCTCTCTAACTTAGTTGAATATTTCAAAAGACGGACAAATTCCAGTTCCGAAAGTCCGGCGCATTCCTCACATCGATTTTCTAACTGACAGGGCCTGTCCCTACAGTCAGAAAAAGCGGTGTGAGGATCTACCGAGGCCTTCGGAATACGCCTATTGCAAGACCTACATCGTCTATGGGAGGGGGCTTGCGAAATGTCAGACATCTTGAATCCAAAGAGTTAGCCAAAGGGGGTTCCAAAATCAAGCAAAAGATCGTTAACCGTTAATCAGGACTATATAAAAGCTATCTAGCTAATATAAGAAGGTTTCCAGTAAAGCGACAGCCGAAATCTGAGAGAATACTTCACCAATTAGCCGTGAAAATACTCGAAGATCATAAGCGTATCCCAGAACGTCTTGCCGGAAGCACGACAGAGGAATAATTGAGGAGGTGTCAACAAGAAGTACTTGAGTACCTGGCCACAGGTGGCGCTGGTAAGTACACCCCCTTCTAGTATTGTGATAGCTGGCGTATCCCTCCATAGAATTCTGTCGGGCAACGGAGTTGACAGCTACATGATTATCGGGTAAGTTTAATATTGAAAAATACTAGCTACTGTATAGTCATATACTGTAATTCTAGCCAGCATGTTGCCAGCAAGGCTAACACCTGGGGCGCCGGCTGGGATGGTGGCTGGCAGCAGGTCGCCGGCTGTCGGCGCACTAGTCCAGCCGGCGTCTTCCCGGCAGGGTAGTGGCCGGCAGCTGCCGGTTAGGTTAGTACCCGGCGGCACTAGCCGATAGAGAGAGAGAAAGCAAGGAGTGAAGGATGATGTAAGAGCTCTGTCTTACTGCCTTCCTCTAGAATGAGGGTTCAAATGGAAGGGGAGAATGTATTGTTCAGGCTTCCACCCATCCACAACCATTGCCGGTGTCTGCTGGCCTCAGGTTTGTGAATGGCAGTCCAAGAGAAGACTGAAGAACACTCTACAGTAAAGGGATCCTCTGCCGGCACAGCTCTCCCGGAGCCTTGCGTCCATAAGGGAAATCTGAGCGACTAGGCCACTACAAGCAGAAGCCCGAGCCGGCCCTACAACCTGCCGGCAAGCGGTGAGATTGTAGGACGACGGCCAAAGGGTTGTGATGGCTAGGCCATCACTAAAGGATAGAGGGGGAAGGGAAAAGGGTCCTGTATGAGGTGTGGAAGGAGCCAGCAGGGTTGCCGGTCCTACCACACCCTAAAGAAACTCTGTTTCAGTATCGGCGCCATCCTAGGCAGCAGGAGAATATCTATTCTCTCGCCTAGGGTCTGCCAATATAGTTGAGGGGCCGGCAGCAATCTTGCCGCCACCCCTAAACAAAAGAGAAACAGAGTTCCAGTGTCGGGGCCATCATAGGCGGCAGAAGAATGTCTATTCTTCAGCCTAGGGTCTGCAAGCACAGGACTAGTCTACTAGACCACAGGGAGGTGGCAATATCATATAACCCCTTCAGGTGCGGTCTAGGGAGGTCTAGCCTCATATGCCGGCAGCGTAATCCGACAGGGGAATGACTATTCACCCTGCCGGCCAGCTGCCGGCACAAGACTATCTACTCTGAGGTTCTGACCGAAACCCAAAACCTGCCATCTGCGGCTAAGGGAAGGGACATAAAACCTTAGCCTAGTCCTGCCTGAATGACAACTCGAAGCACGACCAACTAGGGTTGTAGCCTAAGGAGGGATTACCCTTAAATCTCCACTGGAGACGAGTATCGCTTCATATAATAATTCTAGGAGATATCTATCTCCGCCTGAATTGATAAAACGACACAAGAGGGCAACCGGGGATCATGTATGAAAGTATACTAAAGCCACTAGGCTAGTAGCCCAGTGGCAGCGAGAATCGACTACCTAAATCACCGAAACTCTCTCGTATACTATCTTAGAAGAGGAAATTTTATATGCAATCAATATATCTCACATGTATAAATTGCCTAAATAGCTTCATTTAAAAGTAATAACACTAGGAATGTCTATTATATCATGCATGAAAGTAAACTGAAACGCCTAGGCTAGGAAGCCTAGCGTAAGCAAGGTTTGGTTACCTAAATCGCCGAAACTATTACGAATACTATCGGCATAATATAATTAACTCCTAGCAATGAAGACTAAATAGCTATCTTTATTTATGCTATTTATACTGGGAAAGTCGTTCTGGGTAACTACAGTGAACCCTCGTTTATCGCGGTAGATAGGTTCCAGACGCGGCCGCGATAGGTGAAAATCCGCGAAGTAGTGACACCATATTTACCTATTTATTCAACATGTATATTCAGACTTTTAAAACCTTCCCTTGTACGTAGTACTGTTAACAAACTACCCTTTAATGTACAGAACACTTAATGCATGTACTACAGTACCCTAAACTAAAACAGGCACAAATATTAAAGGCGATTTTATATCATGCGTTTCCTAAACACGCTAAAAAGCACGATAAAAAATGGCAACCAATGTTTTGTTTACGTTTATCTCTGATCATAATGAAGAAACAAACTGGAGGTAGAGCTTTGCTTATTACCCAGACATATTTCCCATACTTTTCCCTTAGAACTACATCACATCTTCCTACTTTAGATATATATATATATATATACATATATATATATATATATATATATATATATATATATATATATATATATATATATATATATATTTATATGCATACATACATATATACATACCTACATATATGCATACATACATATATACATAAATACATGCATACATATATATATATATGTATATATATATATATATATATATATATATATATATATATATATATATATATATATATATATATATACATATATATATATATGTATGCATGTATTTATGTATATATGTATGTATGCATATATGTAGGTATGTATATATGTATGTATGCATATAAATATATATATATATATATATATATATATATATATATATATATATATATATATATATATATATCTAAAGTAGGAAGATGTGATGTAGTTCTAAGGGAAAAGTATGGGAAATATGTCTGGGTAATAAGCAAAGCTCTACCTCCAGTTTGTTTCTTCATTATGATCAGAGATAAACGTAAACAAAACATTGGTTGCCATTTTTTATCGTGCTTTTTAGCGTGTTTAGGAAACGCATGATATAAAATCGCCTTTAATATTTGTGCCTGTTTTAGTTTAGGGTACTGTAGTCGATCAATTAGTTCATTATGCATGTTGCATAAGATTTTTCATAACTCTGACCATCCTTTACATTCAGATCTCCCTGGACAATTCTATCCTGTTCGTAATACTAGGCAGGCAGTTAATTCTAATAGCCAGGCCTTCTCCATCATAAGACTCAATACTACGCAGTACTCAAGAAGTTTTATTCCAGCTGTTACCAAGTTGTGGAATGATCTTCCTAATCGGGTTGTTGAATCAGTAGAACTTCAAAAGTTCAAAGTTGGAGCAAATGCTTTTTTGTTGACCAGACGGACATGAGTCTTTTTATAGTTTATATATGACATTTTTGTTGTTGACGTTGTTAATAGTTTATATATGATATATCTCTTTTGACATTACTTTTTTTAGAATAATTTATTGTTAATTTGTTCTCTTCAGTTATTTATTTCCTTATTTCCTTTCCTCACTGGGCTATTTTTCCCTATTGGAGCCCCTGGGCTTATAGCATCTTGCTTTTCCAATTAGGGTTGTAGCTTGGATAGTAATAATAATAATAATAATATATATATATATATATATATATATATATATATATATATATATATATATATATTACTGTATATATATGGGTTATGGAAAAAATCCGCGAAGTGGTGAATCCGCGATGGTCGAACCGCGAAGTAGCGAGGGATCACTGTAAATAACTCATGCGTTACGAACAACAGCATCCATGACGCCTCCGGTTCAGGCAACAGCTTTTCCACTAAGTTAACTTAATTTTACTTAATTTCACTGAGGCAAGAGCTAAAATTTATACAATGTAAGGATCAAATACTCAACTTTCCAGAGGCAGAAGAGGCTGGAGATTGCATGATAAATCCAAAATAATCCAAAGTAACGAGAGAGCAACCGGGAAAATCACCGAGCGAGATCGCTACAGAGAAAGAAATAAACATGGCGACGAAGATGGCGCCATCTAGATACTCAAGGTAGTAACGGAGGAAGGGTACCTTGATAACGGCTCCCCTTCTATTTTTGCCACTTTCCCCCTCGAAGCAAAAACGCTATTCGGGTTGAAGATTGCTATGTGTCGTATCAAGATATACGTCCCCTGATATTATGTGATATCCTTGAAGGAAACTTTAAGGATATTTGCGCCAGGAGTTAGAATTCTGGAGACCTAAAGGTAAATTCTCTGGGAATATCACTCTAGTCAAATATACCCTAGGAAGCTACTTTAAGGAACCTTCCATCAGGACGACATGGACTGAGCCCAAAAATCTCGTATATACAGTAGCTACTGAGGGCAAATCCGCTGGCTCGTATTGAAGGGGTTAAAGAACAAAAGGTTTGTACAGTATTTCTAAAGAAACCCATTTTCTTTAATTTCTCATCAAGCTTGCGCTTCAAAGCCTATAGCATATGATTAATGAGGAGGATTCATTGAAATGATACAAGATCAAACACTTGACATAAGAGTTGATAAACAAACTAGATATGATAAAAATTTGCACAGACATGACAAAGAGCTTACATTACCAAAGGATGTCTCCCTTACTTTATACTACTACTCAGCTATTTTTCTCTTCTTCGCCTTCAGCTTTTCCCATTTGGATATGGGGTTGCTGTTTCTAGTCTGCCTTCCCAATCTTCCTGTATCATGTACATCTTGTTCTCTTAGACCATTTTCCTTCCTGTCATTTAATAATTCATCTTTCCCCCTGAACTTTGGCCTTCTCATCCTTCTCAGCTATTACAACCTACTATCTGATATACAGTAGTCTTTATTGAAAATAAGAAGTCTGAAATTAGGAAAACCATATCATTAAAATAGTATTCTAACTTTTAAAAGCTAACAATGTGCACCAAATCAACTTACTTATTGGCATATGCAGCGAAGTTGAAAGTTGGACGTATCTGCGGAGCAACATCAACCAAGTCCTCCTCGTTTACCCTTAGGAGAGCATCATTTTTTTTCTTAGTAGGCACAACAGTGTCAGAAATCACTTCAGTTTCTGGATGGTAATCAAGGGATACATTATCTAATGGTCTTTGCATAAGTCTGTTCTCCTGAGGTTGATCATTGGATGTATTACCTGATGTATATCTCTGAAGGAAAGTTAATGTAGGTCTCTGTATCAGAGAGGACCTTGCAAGAGATCCCCCTCTTTTTAATATAAAGGTCGCTGTGAACCTGTAATGGGGAAAAAGGAAAGTTTACTTTAAAATATATTTGCAGAGAGAAAACTAAAAAGGGTATACTGTACAGTATATAAGAAAGAAAAATAATTTTTTTTTAAAGTAGTTCATATTTTTCCTAGCCATACAAACCCGAGTCTTTGGACTAGAGAGATTACTTCATCGCGAGCTGGAATCGGTCATTAAAATTGGATAACAAGCAGTTTTGCAACTGGTGAGGGTACAGGCAAGGAGATTCACCTCTCCATTTGTAAAGCTTCACTTTTGACCTATATACAACCCAGGACTGAGAGGGGTGGTTGAAGAGGGAAGTTGGATTAAATGAATCAGGTTTGTATGGATAGAAACAATACAAATTACTTAAAAAATGTCATATTTGTTCCTTTGCGACACAAACCTTTATCCTTTAACTAGGGAGACTCACAGCTTGATGGGTTGGAAATCCCCTGCATACCAAACTGAAAGGTTCAATTTCTTCCCTGGAAGTGATCAACACTTGATCTATTGAGAAGCTAAGGGAGGACCATTGCCACCACCTATCTGCCATTCATATGGATGAAAGACTGATAGGACCCAAGTTGTGCATGTATACATGCATCTGATCAAAACTAGAGATCCCTTTCCCCAAGAGGAGTGTCAAATGGAAACAAATATCAGGCACAGATTAACAGGCTGGTATAAGACCCACCATCCTCACACCCGTTAAAGGAGGATGAGCAGAGATACTTCTTTAATCTTAAAGAATGGAGCTCTGAAGTAAAACTCACCAGCATGTAACATTTCGACTGCTTTATCCCCGTGAGGAGGGGCAGAAGAATGAAGAAGAGCCATTCATACTACCATTCATTCCAGACTTACATCTACATGTTACTGTCATTACTTACAATAACGACATGGGACATCAATTGTTATTGAATATCTATGTTCATATTGTATATGGAAAATGTTCTTTTATATTACATTGCGTTAAGTGGAAATGTGCAGGTTTCTGTACAAATGAAGGTTTTGTTTATATTTAATTGTAATAAGCATTGTTACCAAGGAATATTGTCTTGTGAATAGTGTATAAGTGGTTAACAATGCGGTGTAAGTTGTTTGAATAGTTTCGTTCGGTTTGCGTTGAATAGTTGGTTTCGTTCGTTTGTTGTTTTCTTTTGTCGTGGGCGAACGAAGCGGAAGTCATGACTTTGGGAGAGAGCGCGAACGCATTACGTTTACGACAAAGGCAGCAGAGGTAAATCGACACAGTTGCTGCCTGTCACTTGTGAACGCTTGTAGTGTAATCTTCAGTGGACTTAATCAGGATGAAGAGAATTTCATTTGATTAACGAAGCCGTTCCTTCCCAGCATTGAATGAAGTGGATGAATTAATCAACCGAAGTTTGGATGAGTATCATATAATATTTAGTTACCTTGGATGGGGTAATTCACTAGGGATATGCATATCTGTGCGTGGGATTCCGTGACTGGGTAAAATCAAATATTTATATGTGGTATCGTGGTTCACCCGTGCCTATTTGTAATCCGAACTCGGTAAGAACTTCATATGAAACCAAGTAAGTAATAATTGGGGCAGAGCTCAATAGAATATAATATGACCATTTATCTTTGTAACACAACGCAATGAATTCCTAATGTAGAGAAAGGGTCTTGAGTTCTCTTAACGAATCTGGTAATTAGTAATTTGTGAATGACTGAAATCATTATATGTTGTTGCTTGTTTGACCCTAATAAGTAACGATATTTGGTGCCGTGACCAGGATTTGTGAGATTTTTCGATAATTTCTAAAGTTTGAAAGCCGGTCATATAATAATATTTTGGTTTAGTCACATGTACGATTAATACCATTGGTGATTATATTGGACATTTACGCAGGGTTTTCCTGCTAATAACTATGTTGTGTT
Organism: Palaemon carinicauda; assembly: GCF_036898095.1. Taxonomy (NCBI): domain Eukaryota; kingdom Metazoa; phylum Arthropoda; class Malacostraca; order Decapoda; family Palaemonidae; genus Palaemon; species Palaemon carinicauda. Next base: position 106,187,188 of record NC_090725.1, on the reverse strand, counting down.
GATGTTTTGCTGTTAATGCGTAGCCTCCCTAACCTTGTTGAATCCTTTTGTTTTTGCGCGTTTCGTTAAATTGGTATGCGGTACCCTGCTTACATAACTAGACGGGATTAACCCTTTCTCTTTGTGTGGTGTCGTAAGACACAGTAAATAGTTTTTTTTTGCGCTATTTGTAGGTTAGAGGCATTTCAGGCTTGATTAAAAAGGTTTCGAATATGAAGTTTAATCAAATTTCTCCTTTTCATTGTTTAATTTGAGTGAAAATTATTGGGTGATGAGTCACCTTTGTGAAAATTTGCTTTTGAACCCAGTTATTATAGTTGGATGCATATTTATCATTTATTGAAAATTTGAATATATTGTATTTGTATTGTTTGAGATTGGTCTTGTCATAATGGAGTCGTTGAAGCGTAGACGTGGCGGTTATAAATCCGATATCACACGTTTTATTGGGAAGATGACCGAAGTGATCGATTCAACAGATATTGATGCTATAACTTCCCTTAGGGATTCTATTTTAGATAATCTGAACAAAGTTCTTGCTTTGGATGAACAAATTTTGGATTTAGTTAAAGAAGAAGAAATGTCTGATGAAATGATAAATCAAGCTGAATATGCAAGAGACGTCCGTACACATATCGGCAAACTCAATAGCTCTATTACTAACAATTTGAAGTTACTAAATCCTCTAACGCAACCACCGCCACTACCCACAGCCAGTATTAGATTACCCAAACTGGATCTTCCATATTACTCTGGAGATATATTAGAATGGAATTCCTTCTGGGAACTATACGAGGTGTCAGTACACCAGGAGAAAGACTTGGAACCAATTCAGAAGTTTTCATATTTACGAAGTGCACTCACAGGAGAAGCTTCGAAATTAATCTCTGGATTTAAATTTGAGGCCGCCAATTATCCACAAGCTGTGGCTCTTCTCCTGTCCAATTATGGAAAGAGAGATGAAATTAAGCATGTTCTGGTGAGAAGATTGCTAGAAATGCAGTCTCCTGCTGCCAATTCAGAATCATTGCAAACTTTCAGAGCTAATTTTGAATGCTCAATAAGATCGCTGGAAAGTGAAAGGCTGGAATTAAATGAACTTTATGTTATTTTGCTCTACTGTATACCAAATTGCCTCAAAGCGTGAGTGAGACTGTGAAGTGTAGGTGTGGAGACGATTGGTTGGTATTAGACACCTTTAGGAAATACCTAGAAGAGGAGATTCGCAATCTAAGAACTTTTGTTTCAACTGATGTAAATAAACCTGAAACTCTGTCGTCAATATCTACATTCACGGTAAATCAATCCCAAGCTGTTAGACCGAAAACCAAGGGAAATATGAATAAGTCCAGTCATCAGCAATCCACAAGATTTACTCTTTGTGATAAAGAACATTGGTGGACTCAGTGCAAAACTTACGCAACCAGAGATGAAAGGTTGAATCGTATCAGAGCTTTGCAGTTATGTTTTGTGTGTGCTTCTAAGAAACATTTTAGTGTGGATTGTGACAAATCAAGTTGCAATAATGGTTGTAATTTGAGACATCATCGCATCTTCTGTGATAGATAGGGACCAAACAACAAAGCAAAGCAAGAATAAACAAAGTGGTGTACAAGTGGGAACACTATCAGTAAATGAGCAGGAGAAACCAAATAAATCAGGTAAGCAATCCATATTACCAACAGCAACAATTCCTCTGAAAGGGAAGAAAGGTCGAATGGTACGACTTAGAGGGCTGTTGGATACTTGTGCCGAGAGGACAATTATTAAAAGATCGGCTCTAGAGAGACTGCAATATAGGTCCAAGGGAGTTGAGAAGATTGAGAGGTTATCTAGCTAGTAAACCTGTTCATGAATATGAGTTGATAAGTGTCGCCATACCACATAAAGGCAAGTTGATAATAATGGACTGCATAGTGGTGGATGAGCTGCCAGAATATGCGAAGAAATTCGACGTTAAGAGAAGCTTAAAGTCGTTATGTAAAACTAAGATCAGCTTGGCTGATAAAGATTTTGATTTGCCTGTTGAGAATCAATCAACTATTGAATTGTTGGTAGGGGTTGATAATGTTTATAATATTTTGCATCCAGGGTTCAAAAGGGTTAGAAATTTAATATTGTTGCCGACCATATTTGGTTATGTAGTGTCAGGCACATGTAGTGCTCCCCCCACTAGGGAAACTCAGGTGACAATTTTGAAGCTAGCTGTACAAACTGAAGGAATTGAAGCTACACATAATAAAAATCCCAAGACTGATCTGGATGCATTGTGGAGTTTGGATAGACTGGGAATAGATTGCAGTGAGTTGCGAGAACAAGACTTTGAGAGCACTATAACCTATTCTGAAATTGATAAACAGTATGTTGTGGCGTTGCCGTGGAGAACCAATAGATTCAGATTGAAGACAAATTTTGGTTTAGCCATGAGTAGACTTCGACAGCAGAGCATCAAGTTTCAGAAGGATGTGGATTACTTGGATCATTATCAGAAAATCTTGCAAGAGCAAGAAGATAGAGGATTCATTGAAAGGGTAATCTAAAATAAATCTGATGTGGATTGTCATTACTTGGCACATCATGGAGTGCTTAAAGACAGTGCCACTACTCCAATAAGAATAGTGTTTGATTGCTCATCAAAACAAGGTAAAAATGGATTAAGCTTGAATGATTGTCTATGAACTGGACCACACCTAACGGCTGATCTACTCAGAGTCCTGCTGCAATTTAGAACTAACACCTTTGCTTGCATTAGTGATATTGAGAAGGCATTTTTAATGGTACAGTTGCGTGAAGAAGATCGCAATTATACGCATTTTTTATGGTTGGAAAATCCAACAGATCCCAATAGTAAATTAATAGTACAGTATACAGATTTAGAGTAGTATTATTTGGAGCTACATGCTCACCTTTTCTTCTAAATGCAACCATCAAGCATCACTTGTCCACTGTGGTCTCGTGGTTACCCCGGTCCAAGACAGTGGATGTAGTGGAAAGACTGAAGAAAGGTTTGTACGTAGATAATTTGCAATTTACGGCTAATGGTGAATCTGAGTTGATGGATTTATATTTTAATGCCAACAAAATATTTGCTCAGGCTCACTTATATTTGAAGGAGTGGGTTAGCAATAGCGAGTCTATACAAACTATTGCTGCTGCTAATCAAATTGAAGCCAAACAAAACCAAATTCATAAAGTATTGGGATTGAATTGGGATATAATTAAAGACGTTTTAACTATCAATCCAACTCATATTAATAGATCGAGTCAAACAAAGAGAGAGATTCTCAGTACTGTTGCTCAAATATACGATCCATTGGGATTGCTTCTCCCTGTTACTATGAAAGCAAGGATATTTTTGCAGAAATTGTGGAAGGAACATCTGGATTGGGACGAACAACTCGCCAACCCGCCACAAGAGGAATGGAGTGAAATATGCAAGGACTTGGAGAAGTGTTTTGAAATATCCTTTCCTAGGAGTGCTAGCCTAGGAACTGGTGATACCTTGCACATATTCTGCGATGCTAGCGAAACTTCATATGGTTGTGTGGCCTATAGAGCATATGGTGAAAGCTCTAATATAATTTTAGCAAAGGGCCGAGTGGCGCCCATTAAGGAATTGACAATTCCGAAATTGGAACTAATGGCATTGTTGCTAGGAGCAAGAATGACAAAATTTATTATTGACTCCTTTGATGAGAAGGAATTTAAACAATTATATGTCTGGTCAGACAGTAAAGTCGCCCTTAGCTGGATTGTGTCCAGTAATGTTCTGCCTGTGTTTGTGAGAAACAGTGTAATTGAGATTAACTCTTTGATTCCGGGGTCAGTCCTGTCTTACGTACCGTCGTCAGAAAACCCCAGTGATTGGTTGACACGGGGAAAGAGTGCTAAGGTGTTAGCAAAGGACTCCTTTTGGTGGGAGGGACCCCCTTGGTTAAAAAATCACACTCTGCCAATTGATAGGTCATGGGTTGGGTGTACACATATACAGTGGAACCTCTACACACGAACGTATCTACATCCGAATTTTCCAACATCCGAAGTAAAATTCGAGCAAATTTTTGACTCTACACCCGAATTTTATTTCGACACACGAAGTAGCAATTTTCGTCGTACCGGTTGTATCCGAATTTTTCGACACGCGAAGTACAATTCGAACAAGTTCCGACTCTACACCCGAATGTTTTTTTCGACACCCGAAGTAAACAATACTCGTACGCGTAGTCGGTGCTCATAGCGCCTGAAGTGTTTTTTATTTCCGCCGATAGAAGGCAGCACATCGACCTCGGAGGGACGCTCAATTAGCGCGGCTTGGGTCAGTCCTCTGTTCTCGTCGGCTTCTTGCGGTTGTGCTCTTTGCGTTCTGATATTAACTGTGATTTAATCGTGATTTTTTACGTGCATCCATTAACGATAATTTACGTAAATCATGGGTCCAAAAAGGCTTAGTTTTGCCAGTGGTAGTGGTGAGAAAAGGAAGAAGGAAATGCTTTCTATAGAAATTAAGCAGGAAATTATTGAAAAACATGAGCGTGGCATCCGCGTGAGTGAACTTGCTAAACAGTATGGCCGTAATATGTCGACGATCTCGACAATCCTTAAACAGAAGGAAGCTATTAAAGCAGTGAAACCTTCTAAGGGGATCACTATAATTTCCAAACGCCGTACCCCTATCATAGAAGAGATGGAACGACTTCTACTAGTGTGGATTAAGGATAGAGAGATCGTTGGCGACACCATCACCGAAACCGTTATCTGCGAGAAGGCGCACACCATCTTTACGGACTTGAAGGAGGAGAGCTCTGGGGGTGATGCTGGGGAGAGTTCAACCGAGCCTTCCTCAGATGATTTCAAGGCATCTCGTGGCTGGTTCGAGAAATTTAAGAAACGGTCCGGGATTCATTCAGTTGTTCGCCACGGAGAGGCTGCTAGTGCGGACACAAAGGCTGCAGCTGACTTTGTTAAGAAATTCAAAAATATCGTAAAGGAAGAAGGCTACGTAGAGCAGCAGGTGTTCAATTGTGATGAAACCGGGCTGTTTTGGAAGAAGATGCCGAGTCGAACCTACATCACTGCTGAAGAGAATAAATTGCCTGGGCATAAGCCAATGAAGGATCGGTTGACTCTTGCTCTATGTGCCAACGCTAGCGGGGACTTTAAAGTCAAGCCCTTGCTTGTTTACCATTCGGAGAACCATAGGGCCTTTAAAGCACACAACGTCGATAAGGATCAGCTTCATGTTTTCTGGCGATCCAACTCGAAGGCCTGGGTCACTAGGCAATTCTTTGTGCAATGGGTAAACCAAGTTTTTGGTCCTTCTGTGAAGAAGTATCTTCATGAGCAGAAATTGCCTTTAAAGTGCCTGCTATGCCTTGACAATGCACCCGCTCACCCCCCCGGACTTGAAGATGATATCTTCGATGAATTCAAGTTCATAAAGGTGCTGTATCTTCCACCAAATACCACCTCTATCCTCCAGCCCATGGACCAGCAAGTCATCTCTAATTTTAAGAAGCTGTACACCAAGCAGTGCTTTAATGTCACGCAAAGCACCAACTTAACTTTGCGTGAATTTTGGAGGGGCCACTTCAATATCGTGCACTGCTTAAAGATCATTGATCAGGCTTGGGTGGGATTAACTCGACGGACCCTCAATTCTGCATGGAAGAAGCTGTGGCCTGATGCAGTTTCTCCCCGAGATTTCGAGGGTTTTGACCCCGAACCTGATCCCTTGGTCGGTGCAGCGGAAGCCGTAGAGGAAATAGTCTCCCTTGGCAAGTCCATGGGTCTGGAGGTCAACGCAGATGACGTTACGGAACTTGTCGCCAAACATCACGACGAACTGACGACGGATGAGCTCAAGGAACTCCATGCTATGTCGGAGCACATGAGTGATGACGAGGAAGAGAGCGAGGAGGTAGAACATGTTAGGTTCAGCGCAAATAAAAGAGGTGTTAGGAAAATATCAAGACGTGGTCGACTTCATCGACAAATACCATCCAAAGAAATTGCAGGTTTGTCGTGTAGTTTCTCAATTCGATGATGTTTGCCTAACGCACTTTCGAAACATTCTGAAAAGCCGTACGAAGCAATTATCTATCGATGCTTTCTTTAAAAAAACTGCGAAGCGAACTCGCGATGAAGAGGATGTAAGTGAACCGAAGAAAACGGCAAAGAGTGAAGAGGAAGAAAGTGAAACACAGAAAACGGAAAAGAGTGAAGCAAAAGAAATTCAGTCAATTTTAAATGTAAGTGATAGTGATTAAAATTACATAATCATCAAAAAGAAAAAAAGAAAATGTAAAAAAAAATATAAAATATAAAAAAAAAAAAATAAGCTAAGTTATGTTAAAGTTCACTTAGTGTAAGTTAGAATAAGTTACGGTAGTGTTACGTTTATCGTAGTTAACCTCTCTACCTCCTCGCCGTCCGTCCGTCTCCTCTCTCCTCTCTGCGTAGCGAAGACGAACAACACCTGCGCTGGAGTTTCTAAGGTAAAGTGACGCTAAAAACCCGTTTCTTATTTATCATTTTTTGCTAATTCTTCTTATTTACATGTCTATTCTTCTTATTTACATGTCTATTATCTAATTTAGTGTTCATTATTCTCATGGGAAAGTTATGTGTAGTAGTTTATTAAGAAGTTATCATAGGTTTTTGGGCTCAACCACGGATTAATCCTATTTCAATGTATTCTTATGGGAAAATTCGTTTCTACATCCGAACAATTTCTACATCCGAAGTTGGTTCTGGAACGGATTAAATTCGTATGTAGAGGTTCCACTGTACAAGGTGAACAGGACATTGTGGTCAATGTTGTAGGGGACATAGATGCAACACGCCTGCTTGATTGGGAAAGATTCAGCAGAGCTGACAAGGTCTTTAAGACCATAGCTTGGATAATGCGATTTGTAAAGAATTGCAGACTAGCAACCAATGACAGGAAAACTGGTAGTTTGACTCTGGAAGAGTTACAAGAAGGAAAGGTCAAAACAATTGTTCTCATGCAGAGAGAGTTCTTTCCAGAAGAATATAAAGCCCTGAAAAGGGAGGAAACAAACCCAAAATTGTCATTAATTCGCCAGTTGAATTTGTTTTTGGATAATAATGTAATGAGATGTAGAGGCAGGTTGGAACATGCAACACTACCTGAAGAAGTCAAATTTCCTACTTTACTGCCAAAGGGTTGTGTTCTGAGTAAGTTGTTAATAAGACGACATCATGTGATGCAAGGGCACATGGGGGTGAACGCTACTGTAGCTAGAGTAAGACAGGAGTTCTGGATACCACAGCTGCGACAACTGGTCAAGAGCGTGTTACATCATTGCGTGATCTGTAAGAAAGTTCAAGGAAAACCATATAAAACTAATATAATGCCCCCATTGCCGGAATTCCGGGTACAACGGAAACAACCTTTTAGCGTTACTGGGGTGGATTACACCGGGGCGTTATGGATAAAGGAAGGGAAGCAAAATCCGGAGAAGGTGTATGTCATACTATTCACATGCCCGATCACTAGGGGTATACAGCTGGAAGTAGTCAGAAATCAGTCCGCTGACTCATTCCTCATGGCCTTCCGGAAGTTTAGCAGCCGTAAAGGCTTTCCTTCATTAATGTTGAGTGACAACGCCACTACCTTTGTAGCAGCATCTGAATATCTGAGAACAATGGCAGAGAGCCCCCTTTTTCAAAACCATCTAGAGAAAATAGAGTGTAAGTGGAAATTTATACCAGCAAGAGCACCTTGGTTTGGTGCAATCTGGGAGAGATTGATCGGACTATTGAAAACCTGTATGAAAAAGGTAATTGGTCGAGCTCTTCTCAGTTATGATGAATTATCCTGCATTTTGGTGGAATTGGAATCCATCATAAATGACAGGCCACTAAGCTACACCTCGGGGGACCTTGATCAGAAGGAGATTCTAACTCCCAATCACCTGATCTTGGGTAGGAAATTAAGATCCTTTCCCAAGGAAACTATTAATTGGGATGAGGTATCTGAAGACCCATTGTATAGTAAAACTGAAAATGTAGAAAGGAGATGGCAGACTCCTTTACATATCCAAATTGTGTGATCAGCTATGGAAAAGATGGGAACATGAATATTTGATTTCGTTAAGAGAGACTCATCGAATTGGAGTCCAACATAATTCTTGGCCCAAAATAGGAGATGTCGTCCTCGTACATGATGAAGGGCCAAGAAACAAATGGAGGTTGGGTCAGGTGATTCAGGTACATGTGGGGTCTGACAATGTAGTTAGGGTAGCTACCCTCAAAACCTCCCATGGCCAGATCATGCGTCCCATTGTGAAGTTGTACCCGTTGGAGTTATGGCAAGAAGTTGAGACTCCTGATCCTGCCAAAATTCCTGAAGTGAGTACCCGACCATCCAGGAAGGCTGCTCGGGTGGCTGCAGAAACTAGAAAAGATTTGATTCAAAAGGGACTGTTGTAAATACTTGTATATTATAACTTTTGTGGCGGGGAATATGTCGTTACTTACAATAACGACATGGGAAATCAATTGTTATTGAATATCTATGTTCACATTGTATATGGAAAATGTTCTTTTATATTACATTGCGTTAAGTGGAAATGTGCAGGTTTCTGTACAAATGAAGGTTTTGTTTATATTTAATTGTAATAAGCATTGTTACCAAGGAATATTGTCTTGTGAATAGTGTATAAGTGGTTAACAATGCGGTGTAAGTTGTTTGAATAGTTTCGTTCGGTTTGCGTTGAATAGTTGGTTTCGTTCGTTTGTTGTTTTCTTTTGTCGTGGGCGAACGAAGCGGAAGTCATGACTTTGGGAGAGAGAGCGAACGCATTATGTTTACGACAAAGGCAGCAGAGGTAAATCGACACAGTTGCTGCCTGTCACTTGTCAACGCTTGTAGTGTAATCTTCAGTGGACTTAATCAGGATGAAGAGAATTTCATTTGATTAACGAAGCCGTTCCTTCCCAGCATTGAATGAAGTGGATGAATTAATCAACCGAATTTTGGATGAGTATCATATAATATTTAGTTACCTTGGATGGGATAATTCGCTAGGGATATGCATATCTGTGCATGGGATTCCGTGACTGGGTAAAATCAAATACAGTATTTATATGTGGTATCGTGGTTCACCCGTGCCTATTTGTAATCCGAACTCGGTAAGAACTTCATATGAAACCAAGTAAGTAATAATTGGGGCAAAAGCTCAATAGAATATAGTATGACCATTTATCTTTGTAACACAACGCAATGAATTCCTTATGTAGAGAAAGGGTCTTGAGTTCTCTTAACGAATCTGGTAATTAGTAATTTGTGAATGACTGAAGTCGTCATATGTTGTTGCTTGTTTGACCCTAATAAGTAACGATAGTTACCATAGACGAGTTACATCCTGTCTCATAAGGAAGCTAGGCTGGCTACGCAACTAATTGAGCGGCCACCACAAGCTCAAGCACAAAATGTCAAAGGATTTGTGGGTACTCTGGCATTCCAACACTGGCCTTCAACCCTTGACCCACTGACGGGATTTACCCGAATGTTAGGGTAGGGCCAAAGCCCCTGACTTCCTGAGTTCTAGTCCTAGCTGGTGCCTCGACACACTTGGCAATAAAGGCATATGCTCTACGGATCATCTCACAAAGTTAGAAAGAGACTGTTCCTTGACATCTCTTTCTTGGATTACCAGTCCTAACGAAAAAGACTCTGACCCTCCGGCCTGAGGTGCCCTACTCTCAATCACCACCTGACTCCTCCCAAAGAGAGGGGAAGGAGAAAAACTCAAACCTGGGGGTGTAAACGAGAGGGTTATGGGTTTTGGCAGCAAAGTCCAGCACAAAACTAAAGGAGACCACCTTCCACCCCTCAATGTGGAAGACTGAAAGAAAGTGTGTAACTCGCCACCTCTCTTCACTGACGCTAGAACTAGCATAAGAACAGACTTAAGAACCAGAACTCTGTCTGGCAACCTCAACAAAGGCTTGAACAAGAATGCATACAAACCTTGTCGCCATGGTCATGTCCCTACCAAGGGACCCAAGAACCCGGGGTGGAACAGCCTGCTTGAAGCTCCTCATAAGACTAGAAAACTCCCAGGAGCGTAGAGGTGTGAACACTTCCGTCAGGAGGTCATACTCAAGTCTGATCTGTAGCTTTTAACAGCCACAACAGTTTCTCTTGGCGACTGAAGACAAAGAAGTCAGCGATTTGTGTAAACATTACTACAATGAAAGAAGTATTCCTTCTACAACACCAGTTACAGAAGATAGGTAGAGCAGCTGTACAGGACCTCAGATGAAATCCTTTCACTCAGACAAGATGTTGGATAGTCTCCACCTGTGAAGAGCCAAGAAATCCACGGTTTGGAGGTGCTTCTACGGGTGTGGTTGATCGAGAAGAGCAGGCTTGGGAGTAGCTTTCTCGGAAAATCTATCCGCAGAGCAGGCAGATCAGGGTACCACTCAGTCTGAGGTCATCTGGCAGCCATCCCGTTCATCCTCCATCCTGGTGTAATCAATACTGACTGGATCAGGTCAAAGATGGAAAGGCATAGACATCCAAGTGATCCCATGCTTCTTGGAAGGCATCTTCGAAAAGGCATCTTCGAACATTTCTCATGGGGCCCGAATGAGAAAGTCGGACCTGGGGAGATTCCTGGTCTGACATGTGGCAAACAGATCAAATCATGGGGAGCCCTCTGTGACTTGTAGCCTTCCACTACCAGAGGATGTAGAAACCAACCTGCTCCTACAATCTGTCCCTGGTGGCCGAGAGAGTCCACAAGTACTTTCTTGTTCAGAAAATATCTTGCCGACCCTTCCATGACATGAAAACACCTCCCAGATTTGCATCCACTCTATCTGTTTGAAAAAAGGATGTAAGGCAGCGCCCATTTGCTAAATGACATGACACTACAGTAGTCTTAATGCACCTCAACACCTGCATTCCATACAAACATTATCACTTTCACACCGCTGACCCCTACAATAAAGGCAAGGTGTGAGGATCCGTCTCGATGGAAGACATGAAGGTCCCACAAGGGCGGTCAGGTAACCCAGGGCACTTCCGCATTGTAGAGGCCAACTTCACAACACTCTGAGAAAAAGAAAGAAAAAGCAATGATTAATGGCTGTCAAAGAGGCGAGGGTGAAGGCGGACACGTCCGATCACCACCCGACCCAAAGTAAAAGTAGAGCTACAACACAGGTGTGTGAGGGGGGAGGGTAGCTAACTACCCTCCCTCACCCCCGCTAACTAACGGTGGGGTAATAATCCCTCGTTAAAATTTTATGGCTAGTCCTTTCAGCTACGCGAAAGTAATTACCCACTTTAAATAGCGTGGTTTGTATTCCAGTTACGGAACAAATAGAATTTTTTACATGAATAATAAATTCAAAATATAGGAGAGAATTTTTTACATAATGAATTCAAAATATAGGAGAGAATTTTTTACATAATAATTCAAAATATAGGAGAGAATTTTTTACATGAATAATAAATTCAAAATATCTATGGCAGATTGTTAGAGAGCCTCTGAAGTTCGTTGGGACAGAATGTAAAACCTCATTTTAAAACGCAAATAGGTATATGAACACCACTTAACCTAAGGATCCCGACCCAACATAACCTAGGAACCGTATCCTTACTGTAACTTACAGGCGGGCTACGCCGCCTGCGACCCCTCCTCACAGTACCGCATTCGTAAGTTTACACTGACCCAAAGAAGTACATTCACCCATCCTCATAATAGCACCTTTCAGAGTAGGCATACCTAATCAAAACTTTGCTAGGGGTGTATGTATGATAGCGGCCACCTGTATGTATGATAGCGGCCACCTGTATGTATGATGATGGTCGACTAAGAATACGGCAGTGTAAGGGGCGGTTGTAGGGGGGCATTAGCGACCCCCCCCCCATGAGGTAAGTAGATAAGAACACGGCTTGTAGGTTAGGTTAGGGGGAAAGTTTGGCTTAGTTGTTGTTCATATTTTATGCTCGCTGGAGGAACTGGCCGCTGATATACAAAGGTTCCCTTTGCTAAATTGGGAACTTTAGGTTTCTATGTTTACTAGTGACGGTGCAAATGTAAATATTTACGAATTAAATTAGTGTAACATTACTCTTGGGCAATTCTTTTTCTATCACAGTCAGCATAGCATTGATATCACTGTATTTAATGTTTTTTTTTTCCATTCAGAAATGATAGAATCTTGAAAAGAAGACTTTAAGAAGGCTATATAGTCTTCGATTTTGTTTTCAGTCTGACAAGTAGCAGTCTCAAGTCTGAATCTTATCCAAGTCATCTATAGTTGCATTACTTAACTATGTCTTCAATTTGAAGACAATGACTATCTACTAATATATATAGCTTAATAACTTATACTCTGTACTGTAATTGAACTAGAATAAATAGCTTCTAACTTATACTAGATACTGTAAATCAAATATTTTTTATCCAAAAAAAACAATCGTAAATGGGATAATACCTCGTTATCAGCGTCGGCAACATATTGTAGTATTTTCAAACCCTTATTTCAGTTTTATTCCGCAAGTTTTTTTCACTAATTTAGTAAAAATTTCCACTATTTTATCATGCTTTCTTCAATTTTCTTCATTCCAACCACAAAAATGTTGAAATATGAGTGTCTTCTACTTCATCTTTGCAGTTTTAATAAGAGAGCATTGAGATTGTAGTAGTACTGATAAGTATTAACCTCTGAAAAGCTCCCTCGTTTTCTTAGTTCGATACAGAAGGCTAACAAAGGGCCAATCATCTCAAATCCCTCTATTTCGCCAATTTTCTCCCCCGGAAGATGCATTAGCAACTCTCTGGTGGATATACGAGGTGCCTCACACTGAGGGACCTGGGGGAACCCAAACAAAAAAATAAGGCAAATAAGGTAAGGCTGACCAAGAGCTAGCAACGATATATCCCTATATCTTTCTTATACACATCAAATTATTATAAGAAAAAACTCTATTTACAAATTGTATAGGCAATTATACTTGATTAGGGGAAATATGATGCCAAATGAATTAGCTATGATTTACACGATTGAAGTGGCAAATATACTTGAAACTCACAGAGTTAAGTTTTGAATATACGCTGATGATACACAATTCTATTTCCCAATAGAATCAGTTGATGAAGCTAAAAGAAAGATACACGAAATAATGAATGACATTAAGGCTTGGATGTTAACAAAAAAGAACTCAAGCTCAATGAAGATAAAAGTGAATGTATTATTTTTGGAAATTAAAAAGATATAAAAAGAATCGAATGCTTCCAAAGAATTGAAATATGTCAATCGATCATTGACCTAAAGGAATCTGTCAGAAATCTTGGAGTAATTATGGATGATAGACTGACAATGAATGAACATATAAATAATATGGTAAGAAATTGTAACTATCATATTAGAAACACAGCATTTATTAGTAAATACTTAAATGAAAAATCTATGGCTATACTCATTAATCACCACATATTTTCAAGAATTGATTACTGCAACTCACTATTCTACGGCTTACCAAATTATCAGCTGAAGAAAATTCAGAGAGTACAAAACATAGCCGCTAGATTAATAAAAGGACTACACAATAGGGATAGAATTACCCCTGCACTAATTAAATTACACTAGCTGCCGGTAAAGGCGAGAATCGAATACAAGCTACTCTTACTAACGTTTAAGATACTGAACCAAAATATCTAAAAGAATGCCTGAAAAAACTAGAACTAGAAACAAATGTTACCATAAGACACATGAGTGACAAACATAGACTATCTGAACCAAGAACAAATAGTAAATTTGGTGAAAGGGCTTTCAGCTAATGTGCGCCTAGACATTATAATAAACTGCCAACTGAAATGAAGGACCTAAAGGGAGCAATTGAATTTAAGAAGAAACTAAAGACATTACTTTTCACAAGATCATATGATTTGGAAGGTAATACAATCAAAGAATTGTATAAGTTATAATGAAAATGTTTCGTTAGATGATTGATATGGACCGGCCCGAGAAGTAGTTCACTCGACTTCAGTGGAGGGTTGGATTTAAACCCCAAACAAGAAACAAGTAACAAGTAATGTCGCTTCTAGAAATAAGATTAACTTTGTACCTGCGATTGGCTTTTTTTTTTTTTTTTTTAGTAAGATGACCTTGGTGTTTAACTTTTTGTAAATAAACCTTTATACTTTTAAAGAGAATGGCTAAAATTTCGCTCCAAGAAATTTGGATAACTTATTACTAGTGATTACTTTGCAGTTCTACTAAAATAAGCAATCCTTTCCATACCTCGTCTCTTCATAATCTCTGCCTCTGCCACCAAAGAACCTCTCTATCTCTCTCTCTCTCTCTCTCTCTCTCTCTCTCTCTCTCTCTCTCTCTCTCTCTCTCTCTCTCTCTCTCTCTCTCTCTCTCTCTCTCTCTTGACTTTTCTTCCTTGACTTCAAATCCTTCAAGACGTACTCTTCGGTACATTGTTTTCTTTGAAACTAATTCTCTCCCTGTGTCATTCCATCTAAGTTTGGAGTAAATAAAAGTAATGAGCTGGTTCTTCATTAAGAATTCGTAAATATACGCACTCTTAAAACATGTTGATTTTGAGATAACAATAAGAATGTTATAGCGACAAGACAATTCGTATCAAGGTATTCAACATTTACGTATGATTTTAGTATTTTTATTTCATGCTCGAGGTTACAATCTTAGAGGGTCCTGTCCTGGGACTATAGATTGGCTCAGTTAGCCTCAATATAGCAAAACTTTAGTATAATACACGCATATAGGAATGAACCCATTGGATTGTGAAAGATTACTTTCCATTTGTTTAAATGGGTAACTGACCACTTTCTTTTAAAACATTATTTTCAAATACATCCATCACCATCATCGTCAACTGAGTCTTCTATGCCAGTCTGTAGTATGTTTATTCTGCATCTCGCGAACACAGGTATCTGTAAATAAATATGAAAATTATAGATAAATTGCATAACTTACAAGATAATACATTATATTGAAAATATTAATGACAATGGAGTATGACAAATTGTCAAATTTTTACATTTTATTATTACTATTATTATTATTATTATTATTATTATTATTATTATTATTATTATTATTATTATTATTATTATTATTATTATTACTAGCCAAGCTCCAACCCTAGTTGGAAAAGCAGGATTCTATAAGCCCAAGAGATCCAAAGGGAAAAGTAGCCCAGTGAGGAAAGGAAATAAATAAACGATATAAGAAGTAACGAAAAAATTAAAATGAAATACCTTAAAAACATTAAAACAGATATCTGATATACAAAGTACAAAAGGACTTAGTCCTTTAGTTCATCTTTACGACCAATTTGCCTTCGGGCACCCAAACAGATAACTGATTCCACTTTATATGGATTCCAGAAATTTAAGTGACATGCCTAATGAGATGTTAATGAGTGAACCCCAGAAGTTGTACTGTGAAGAAAATATTAAGAAAAGTTGGGAAACTTGAAGAAGCGATAAAGTGGAAGGCTAAATGCCCACATAAATAATGTAATAAAAAATGTTGGTTATCATCTAAGAAATATTGCGTTTATAAAAAAAGTACCTGCACGAAAATTCTGTAAGGAAACTTGTGATAAACTGTGTTATTAACAGGATTGACTACTGCAATTCTATTACAATTTACCAAAAGTGCAACTTAAGAAATTACAAAACATAATAAACAGAGGAGCAAGACTAATAAAAGGTGTCCCACCTAGAGAAAGGATCACCCCTATACTAATCTATTTTCACTGGCTGCCGATTAAAGCGAGAATTGAATTTAAAATATGTACAATAATCCACCAAGTTATCAGAACCGGTCGTCCAAATTATCTAAGAGAATTGCTACATATTGTGCAGCCAACAAATCGAGTCGACACGAGAATAGTTACAGATGGCTTCAAACTGTTGAAACCTAGATTTATGTCTACTTTAGGCTCCAGAGCCTTTATATATGCGGCCCCAAGACTATATAATAAGCTCCCACGAAACATTCGAATGATTGAAGACATTAAGGCTGTCAAGAGGAAACTGAAGACTTTCTTATTTCATAAGTCCTTTGACAGTGACGATTTAACAGTAAATGAACAATACGCGATATGAAACGTTAAATACTCTGAACGAACAAGGTAAAATGACAGCGGGGGTCCTGTAGAGAGTGGGGTTCCCCTGCTGTATGGGACCGGAAAAGCAGCCATCAAAGTGAGTAAAAAGTGAGCATAGTAAAGCTTGCCTCACACGAGTGGATTGATACACTCTAGTACACTGTTTCGGTATTTCTGTTATTTGTATATCATCGTTATCGCCAACCCTTCACACTGATAACCTGTTTAAGCCTGTTTTGTTAAAGTTTATATAGGATATATTTATTTCAATGCTGTTACTCTTCCTAAAATATTTTATTTCTCCTTTTGTCCTTTCCTCACTGGGCTATTTTCCCTGTTGGAGCCCCTGGTCTTATAGCATCTTACTTTTCCAACTAGGGTTGTAGCTTAATAATAATAATAATAATAATAATAATAATAATAATAATAATATTCTTGAATCATTATGTTTGAATTTTTGTGCCGTTCTTGCTTGGGAAGGGTTGTATATATATTCATGCTCCATCAAAATAAAGTGAGTTGCATTTACCTCACTTTTCAGCTATTCCTTAACTGGCAGCTCACACAAACGGATTTCAGAGCGGCAGTGATCAACTATAACCGTGTGGACTGCTAATCAGCGCGGTTCTAGTGTAGCAGCGTTTAGAAACTACGAGGGCGCTTGGGGAAAATTCTCCTGTGTGAAGATATGCCTACTACCGAGCGGAAATATTTTCGTGTGGAAAAAAATCAGCACGTGTGAAGCAAGCCTAAGGGTACAAGAGGGCGCTGAAGAGACCGTTTGATACTGCCTACAGTACACATTGTGAGGTGCACTGAAAACACTATTCCCTTGCAGGGACTTCAGTTAGTTTCTACGGTAATACCTCATTTACAATGCTGAAAGAGGAGCATGAGCATCTCCATCTGCGTGCATTATTATTATTATTATTAGTAGTAGTAGTAGTAGTAGTAGTAGTAGTAGAGGGTTGGGCATGAATGTAAAGAGAGTTCTGTATAAGAAAGTGATTGTACCAACTGTGATGTATGGATCGGAGTTGTGGGGAATGAAAGTGACGGAGAGACAGAAATTGAATGTGTTTGAGATGAAGTGTCTAAGGAGTATGGCTGGTGTATCTCGAGTAGATAGGGTTAGGAACGAAGTAGAGAGGGTGAGAACGGGTATAAGAAATGAGTTAGCAGCTAGAGTGGATATGAATGTGTTGAGGTGGTTTGGTCATGTTGAGAGAATGGAAAATGGCTGTCTGCTAAAGATGGTGATGAATGCAAGAGTTGATGGGAGAAGTACAAGGGGAAGGCCAAGGTTTGGGTGGATGAATGGAGTGAAGAAAGCTCTGGGTGATAGGAGGATAGATGTGAGAGAGGCAAGAGAGCGTGCTAGAAATAGGAATGAATGGCGAGTGATTGTGATGCAGTTCCGGTAGGCCCTGCTGCTTCCTCCGGTGCCTTGGATGACCGCGGAGGTAGCAGCAGTAGGGGATTCAGCATTATGAAGCTTCATCTATGGGGGATAACGGGGGAGGGTGGGCTGTGGCACCCTAGCAGTACCAGCTGAACTCAGTTGAGTCCCTTGTGAGGCGGGGAGGAACGTAGAGAGGAGAGGTCCCCTTCTTTGTTTCATTTGTTTGATGTCGGCTAACCCCCAAAAGTGGGGGAAGTACCTTGGTATATGTATGTATGTATGTATGTATTATTATTATTATTATCCCTTTCTAAGCTACAGCCCTAGTTGGAAAAGCAGGATGCTATAAGCCCAGGGGCTCCAACAGGGAAAATACCTCAGTGAGGAAAGGAAACAAGGAAAATTTAAATATTTGGAGAACAGTATCAACATTAGATCAAATATCTCCTATTTGAACTATAAAAACTTTAACAAAACAAGAGGAAGAGAAGTAAGATAGAATAGTATGCCCGAGTGTACCCTCAATCAAGAGAACTCTAACCCAAGACAGTGGAAGACCATGGTGCAGAGGCTATGGCACTACCCAAGACTAGAGAACAATGGTTTGATTTTGGAGTGTCCTTCTCCTAGAAGAGCTGCTTACCATAGCTAAAGAGTCTCTTCTACACTTACCAAGAGGAAAGTAGCCACTGAACAATTACAGTGCAGTAGTTAAGCCCTTGAGCGAAGAAGAATTGTTTGGTAATCTCAGTGTTGTCAGGTTTATGAGAACGGAGGGGAATATGTAAAGAACAGGTCAGACTATTCGGTGTGTGTGTGCCTGTGGTGTGCGTGTGTGTAGGCAAAGAGAACGTGAACCGTAACCAGAGAGAAGGATCCAATGTAGTACTGTCAGGCCAGTCAAAGAACCCCATATCTCTAGCGGTAGTATTTCAATGGCTGGCTGGTCCCCTGGCCAACCCCTATCTATCGATAGTTAATAAAAAAAAAGAAGAAAATAGCAAAATCTTCACAAAATTAATGAAGTTGGACATTAATGTGTTTACATTTTTGTGGAATGGAATATTGCGATTAATAAAATATAAAGAAACTAGGAACAAAACTGTGTATATGTTAATAAAAACAAGAAAAATTCCTGTTCTCTTCACCAATTCTTGTTTTTTTTTTTTTTTTTTTTTTTTTTGCGATTCAACGTGTGAAGCAAGATCAAATTCTAGTACCTTATTTTTTCGTTATGATTTCTTTTCGTTTTCATATCCTCATTATCACTATCAGGTCTATCATCACTTTCACCATTATTATTATCCTAATAGTGTTATTTATATGTTACCCATACTAGGTTGGTTTGTTGTGAGCAATCAGACAACTATCTCAAACCATCACCAATCCACACTTGACATGTCTGAGGCATTTGTCCTGCAGTTGAATAGAAACGGCTACATGTGTTGTATTTTCAAAGACTTTACATTTTGTTATTGCTTATATTCAAAATGTGTTTTCAATTTCAATTCTCTCGTCTTACCTCTTGTGATCGAAGCAGTAAGAGTCCGCCCACTTGTATTCGAGATCCTCTCTTATCTCAACACAGTCCTCGTTCCTCTCTTTCCCGTAGTCCGGCTGGCCAGGTCCAAAGCTGGATGAAAACATCGAAATTGAGGAAAGATAAACGGTAGGCCTAAGTCTTCTAAAAACCAAAAAGGGGGTGAAATATAGGTGCAAAGTATATCTACTTTCTTGTAAGAAGAAGATCGTGAAGACTGCTTCTATGGTTATAAAATAATGGAGACGGATGATCCGTAACATGAGGAAACGTTATACAAGTAATAGGCTGATTAAATATAAGCACCGTGGCTTAAAACATCTGATGCCAAAATTAATTTTAATACAATAATACGGAGATAGAAATAAGAACTGTCGTCTTACAGTTACAGCTTGGAGGTTGAATTACAGTGAGGTGTTTAGAAAAAAAAATTAAATTGTAACAATGAAAATTACCGTAATTCAGTTCGATGCACAGTTAACATTTGACAGGCTTCTTCCGCCTCAACGTTAAGCTTGCCGCACACTCAGCCCGAACGGACGCGCCCGAACAGAACCGAAACGTCCGATAGAAATCGAAAGCATGCATTCTTACCTGATTGCGCATACTGGGCCAGAACAGAACGAAACCGACGCGCCAGATCAGAACGGAACCGACGCAGTATTCTTTGAAAGATATTTTTTCTGAAGCGTCAGTGGCGTTTGACAGGCTGCGCATGCGCAAAACGACTGCAGCGGTAGTTTTGGAGAGGGTTGCTGGAGAATTCGGAGGTTAGTGTGATAGCAACCAATATTTTTCTGATGTCAGAAATTTGACGAATGTATTATAATAACAATGATGTAAACATAATATGATTTAATGCAAAGATTTTAGGAGTGATTATTATTTATTATTATTGTTTATTATTATTATTATCATTATTATTATTTTTTTTTCTTTTTTTTCTGATGTCAGAAATTTGACGAATGTACTTTAATAACAATCATGTGAACATATGATTTAATACAAAGAATTTTGGAGGGATTATCAATTATTATTATTATTATTATTATTATTATTATTATTATTATTATTATTATTATTATTATTATTACTGTATTATTATTATTATCTTTTTTTTTCTTTTTTGAAAACATAAAAACATCTGGCTTGCGGATTCGATAAAAGATTGATATACAGAATATCTAATCATTGTAACATCAATTAAATAAAAACTCAGTTATGATTAAGGAAAACTTCCTTCGTTTATATAAAATTCTGCGCCGGTTCCGTTCTGTGGCTTCTGGCTCAGTGTGCGCGCTGGACGTCGTTTCTATTTTGTTCTGAGGCTTCGGTGGCTTAGGCGGCGGTTCCGTTCCGGCTCAATGTGCGGCAGAACAGAACAGAAACGACATCCAGCGCGCACACTGAGCCAGAAGCCAAAGAACGGAACCGACGTAGAATTTTATATAAACGAAGGAAGTTTTCTTTAATCATTAATGAGTTTTTATTTAATTGATGTTACATTGATTAGATATTCTGTTTATCAATCTTTTATCGAATCCGTAAGCCAGATGTTTATATGTTTTCATAAAAAAATATAATAATAATAATAATAATAGTAATAAACAATAATAATAAATAATAATCACTCCTAAAATCTTTGTATTAAATCATATGTTTACATCATTGTTATTAAAATACATTCGTCAAATTTCTGACATCAGAAAAATATTGGTTGCTATCACACTAACCTCCGAATTCCTCAGCAACCCTCTTCAAAACAACCGCTGCAGTCGTTCTGCGCATGCACAGCCTGTCAGATGCCACCGACGCTTCAGACAAAATATCTTTCAAAGAATACTGAGTCGGTTCCGTTCTGTTCTGGCGCGTCGGTTCCGTTCCGTTCTGTTCTGGCCCAGTGTGCGCAGTCAGGTAGGAATGCATGCTTTCGATTTCTATTGGACGTTTCGGTTCTGTTCGGGCGCGTCCGTTCGGGCTGAGTGTGCGGCAAGCTTAAGAGGTCGATTGCCTTATGCACCCTCTCCAATGCTTTCTATCAAAGGCATCCTCTTCCACCAAACCTTTTCTCTCCATATCATCCTTCACCTTATCTTCTTCTTTCCCACCGTTATCCATACATTAAGGGGTTGGTTGCCTAATGCACCCTCTCCAATGCCTTCTATCAAAGGCATCGTCCAAACCTCTTCTCTCCTTTCATCCTTTACCTTATCTTCTTCTTTCTCACCATTATCCATACATTATGGGGTCGGTTGCCTAATGCATCCTCTCCAATGCTTTCTATCAAAGGCATCCTCTTCCATCAAACATCTTCTCTCCATATCATCCTTCACCTTACCTCGCCATCTAATTCACTGTGCCTCCCCCTCGATCTTCTCTCCCTAGCAGGTTCCTCCCAAGCCCTCCTCACTCCCTCCCCACCATTTATCCTCAACATGGCGCCACGCCATCTCAGTCGTGACACTGTTATCACCTCTGTAATCTTTACTACGCCTGCCATCTGCTTATTTCATCATTTTCCAATATTTCAAGCTCTCGTATTCCAATTAATCCACATCGGCATTCTCATCTCTGATGCATATTTGATAGACATTTGCGCTTAGATTAGAAAAAAATAAAAAATTAAACATTCATGTTAAATATGAAAGAACACCATCAAAATTCTCATTCCGGCTGCGGTATAGGCTAATATTGTCCAATGTTATTGTTTTGTTATTATTTTACTAAATGGTTAGTTTTAACAACACACTGCTAAAACAACAGACGAAAGGAGATTCAGTTAAAAAAATCCATTTTTTAATAACGGAATTTTTGATGTTCATTTGTCTTTGCATTTCAAATCACTTGAAGCGCAGTCGCTTTTCAAAACAGCACAGCTTGCTTTATGTAGACACTTTGTGTAGGGCCTATGTTTCGCAAGGCTTAAACTAAACTAGAATGTTGTAAATTAAACAAAATTTATTCAAGAGTTCTTGCTGTATAATAGAATTTAGTTAATGCTATACCGTGATTAAGTCTGAACTTACACACATACACTTAACCAAACACACTAATGACCAAACGATAAAATCTGATTGCTGTTTACAAGTGTGTCCCGAGTGTACAAGTGTATATTGCATTTGTCATTAAGCGTTTGAATAGAAATAAATCCACATTTTAGTCTCTCTCTCTCTCTCTCTCTCTCTCTCTCTCTCTCTCTCTCTCTCTCTCTCTCTCTCTCTCTCTCTCTCTCTCTCTCTCTCTCTCTCTCTCTCTCTCTCAAAATATTGGACACAAATTGACATTAAAAATCTATTTTACAAATGAATTGACAGATGTTCCCAGTGGAAGATCACACATATTTTTCCTGAATAAAATTGTATCATATCAAAACAACAGATGGAAAAAGCAAAATAGAAGATACTTTCCACAACTCTACCATCTAGAACAATTTGATCAACTGTATCATTTAGAAAAACTTGGTAAAAATTATATTTAGAAACGTCTCTGTCTAGTAATCTGTTGGGCGGGAGTTCGAGACCCACTCAATCTCGAACGTTTCTAGCAGTGTCTGCATCCTCATCATCCTTGTCAGCTATGGGGGTTAGGTTGGGAGGAGTCTATAGGTCTACATGCTGAGTCATTGGCAGCTATTGCCTGGCCCTCCCTGGTCCTAGCTTGATGGAGAGGAGGCTTGGGCGCTGATCATATACTGTATATTGTCAGTTTCTAGGCAGTCTAAGGTATTGTCATGTCCCAAGCCTCTGCCATTCATGAGCGGCCTTTAAACCATGTTACATTTCGTTTAAATTACATCGATATGACTTAGTAAACTGAAGGGGAAACCAGATCAATAGAATAGGCGAATATAAGATGCATTTTAAAAGATTAAAGGCGGCTCATGAATGGCAGATGCAAGGGATGGTGGCAATGCCCTAGCTAGCAGGACAATGCTCTAGATACTGACCATACATAAATATGATCAGTGACCAGGGCCCCTCTTCATTCAATATAGGACCAGGGAGGGCCAGGCAATGGATGCTGATGACTCAACAGGTAGACCTATAGGGTCCCCAAAATGCCTTTCCTTAGCTCACAAGGATGGTGAGGTTCCAGACACTACAAGAAACTATCGAGCTCAATTTTGACTCGAACCACAGTCTGGCAGATCGCTAGATGGAGACGTTTCCAATAGGCCACTACAATGAGAAATAATAGTAGCAGCAGTAGTAGGAGTTAGAATACTATAAACAAACTCACTTGGAGAAAGTAGTGGGTTGGCCACTAATCCATTCAAAGTACCCTGAGACTTGTTGGTCATTGAAGCCGATCCAGACAGCAGGGGCGTAGCTTGCTGCTAAAACGCCTGTCAGAATGTTACATTGTAATAATTAGAAGTAAATATCCTTCGTGTATTTTTTTCCAGTCTTATTCCTTTACATAAAAGCGCCTATATTTTTACATCTAAAAATAGGATTAACAAAACAAGTAGCCTAAGACTTATAGGTCTAGGCATTTCTGATAATAAATAGAAGTAAATATCATTCGTATATTTTTGTTCCAGCCTTATTTCTTTACATAAAAGTGCCTGTATTTTAATCATCTAAACATAAGATTACAAAACAAGTAGCCTAAAACATATAGGTCTAGGCATTTCTAATAAAATTTAGAGTTCTCTTGCTTGAGGGTACACTTGGGGACACTATTCTATCTTATTTCTCGTCCTCTTGTAACGTTAAAGTTGTTATAGTTTATATTTTAATGTTACTGTTCTTAAAATATTTTATTTCCTTTCCTCACTGGGCTATTTTCCCTGTTGGAGCCCTAGGGTTTATAGCATTCTGCTTTTCCAACTAGAGTTGAAGATTAATAATAATGATAATAATAATAATAATAATAATAATAATAATAATAATAATAATAATAATAATAATAATAATAATAATGTAGAATCAGAGTGAATACTGTAGGTTAGAACTTCAAAAGTTCAAAGTTGGAGCAAATGTTTTTATGTTGACCAGGCTGACATGAGTCTTTTTATAGTTTATATATGACATATCTGTTTTTGACGTTGTTAATAGTTTATATAGGACATATCTGTTTTGACGCTGTTACTGTTTTTAGAATGATATATTGTTAATTTATTCTCATCATTTATTTATTTCCTTATTTCCTTTCTTCACTAGGCTATTTTTCCCTGTTGGAGCCCTTGGGCTTATAGCCTCTTGCTTTTCCAACTAGGGTTGTAGCTTGGCTAGTAATAATAATAATAATAATGATAATAATAATAATAATAATCAGTCAATATTTACTTATGGTTTTCATTTACTTGAATAGGATCAACATTTGTGATATAAAGATCGTAGGATAAGAGAGCTCTAAGAACTAATATTTAGCCTTTTGATGGATTTTACAAAAAAAAAAAAAAAAAAAAAAGTGAGAAACTCGTTTCATTCGAATCTCCCTCAATAATTACTAGCTGAACTCGTGACCAGTATTGTTTATGAGATCGGCATTGTCCCTCGTTGATGTTGCTCACTATCACGCAGTTCATTGTAATGTTGCTACATTTAACAGCATATTTAAGAAGGCTTCGTGATAGCTGTGTCTTTTCAATTGTAGTTATTGCCATAAATGTTGGCAGGAACAGAGAAACTATGTTTCCCACCAATCCCTGAAATTTTCATTTAGATATGTCAATTATTCTAGGAACAATTTACTCCACCGCCAAAAACAACAATTCCACCCATACCGAAATAAACGTTTGCTGTGGCTTTCCTATGACAGATATCAACATGTAAATTGGTATTGACAAACTCAATATCCATCCCATAAATCTCTGAAAAGTTCATTTAGATATGTGAAGTAATCTAGGCGTAATTTACGGCGCCGCCAAAAATCGGCCTTCCGTGGATATCGAAAAATGGCTACTGTGACTTTTTATGGCAATTATCAATACTAATATTGGTATGAATGTAGTTAACATAACCACCATCAAACCCTGAGTAAATCATTTGGATATCTGTAAAACTCTAGGAGTAGTTTACTTCTCCTCACTGATTTTATTGCTAAAAATCGTGACTTCCGAACAAAAGTGACAGCCAAGGCATGCCTATAGCAGGTATGAACCTGAAAATTGGCAGAAACAAAGCTTATGCATATCTTAATAATCCCTTAAAATTTCATTTGAATATATTTATTGGTATAGGAGTTATTGACTTCGCCGCTGAAAATATCAGCTGCTCCCCACCCCCAACCACCTCGCCGAAATCTATGGTTAGGGAATGACTGAGCTACGGGTTGGGTGAGATAACTTTGCAATAATTTTGGTATTTCATATAAGGTCACTCAAAAATAATGAATTATCGCTTCTTTTTTTGTCTCATACCTACATCAAAGTTTTAAGCTTACGGTACATGAGCCAATTATCATCACTATTATTACTAGTTTACCCGACCCGTCAAAAAAGACTATATATTCAGATATATATGCACACAACGAACAGATTCAACCCTTCCTAACTAGGCCTACAACCAGCTAGTTCGGTAATCTGTGAGAGAATGGGGTTTCCGAGTGTAACTCTGGGGGTATCCCCTCTCACTAGGGTATGACCACTCTCTCTCTCTCCCCTGAACGTGACTGGAGATACATACATACATATATATATATATATATATATATATATATATATATACATATACATATATATATATATACATATATATATATATATATATATATATATATAAAATGTATATATATGTATATATATAATGTGTATATATATACATACACACACACACACACACATATATATATATATATATATATAATGTGTATATATATATAAATATATATATATATATATATATATATATATATACTCCCCAAAATAATTAGTTCGCCAAACGTTCAGTTGGGCTCCACAAGGCACTAAAAGAGTTGGAAGACCTAGGCCTACATGACTGAGTACTACGAAAGGCGAAGTAGATGATAAATAGAGAAGTATTCAATTAAAAGCTCAAGGTAGAGACGACTGGCGTAGGAGGAGGTGATGATGATGATGATGATGATGATATATATATATATATATATATATATATATATATATATATATATATATATATATATATATATATATATATATATTGAGAAACTTACTCTTTATTATATATGGATGATTACTAGCTAAGCTACAACCCTAGTTGGAAAAGCAGGATGCTATAAGCCTAAGGACTCCGGCAGGGAAATATAGCCCATGCTCGTCCAAACAACTAAATCTTACCAGCAATGAAATAATTCTCATCCTCGCTGGCGACTGTGGCCAAACTTCCTCCAATGTTATTGCAGTATTCGTATCCGTGTAGCCAGCTTCCAGTCTCATTGGCCAGATGGAAGCACGAAGACCCAAACTGAAACCATCCTCTGTCACAGGATATCTCGCCTGACACCTTTAAGGGTAGGTCATAGTTTCATATATAAATTGATAGCATAAACTGCATATAGTTACATATAACATTGTTACACACAGAAGCATCTCTCTCTCTCTCTCTCTCTCTCTCTCTCTCTCTCTCTCTCTCTCTCTCTCTCTCTCTCTCTCTCTCTCTCTTTGTATATATATATATATATATATATATATATATATATATATATATATATATATATATATATTACAAAAGATAGTGGAAAAAAGGCAGAAATATAGGACTGAAAATGAATATGAGTAAAACTAAGATAATGCTCAATGGAAATGCAGACACCAAATAAGGGTTATAGACAAAACTCTAGAGATCGTTAATGAATATACATACTTAGGACAAACAGTATTTCTCTCGGACAAGAAACCGAAATTGAAAGAAGGATAAGCATGGGATGGAGATCTTTTGGTAAACATAATGTGGTTGTGAAAAGTAAAATGCCACTTTCTTTAAAAAGAAAAGTATTTAATCTGATGATCCTACCAATATTAACTTGAGCATTAGAAACTTGGATTAGAGCCTTACTAAAACCTTAGAACATAAGCTAGTTACAATTCAAAGAGTTATGGAAAGAATAATGTTGGGATTAACACTAAGAGACAGAAAAAAAGGAAACAAGCATTTGGGAGCAAAGTAAAGTAGAGGATATTCTAACAACATATAAGAAAAAGAAATGGACATAGACAGGACATGTAATGAGAATGACAGATAATAAACGGACTAAAGAAATAACAGAATGAATCCCTAGAGATTGCAAACGAAGCAGGGGAGGGAAGAGAAAACAATAGATTGACAAGCTAAGAAAATTTGCGAGTATAGACTGGCATAGAAAGACCATAAACAGACGCGAGTGGAAGGACAGGTCTGAGGTCTTTGTTCTGCAGTGGACTAGATATGGCTGATGGTGATATATATAATGTTTGTAGAGAAGTATGGGTGATTTTAAAGAATAGGAGCATTAAATATATTAGATTTTTTTTAAGTGAGGCAGATTTGCACAGACTCGCAGGAGTGCCCTTTTAGCTCGGAAAGTTTCCTGATAGCTGATTGGTCGGAAGTATTCGGACCCTTCCGATCAATCGGCTATCAGGAAACTTTTCGAGCTAAAAGGGCACCCCTGCGAGTCTGTGCAAATCTGCCTCCCTAAAAATTGACTATAGTGGTTTAAACTTTACCGCAGCAATAGTTGAGCCGAAAGCCAACAGGAACAATATTGGGATAGGTTCAGCCATCCTCATTCAGCTCCGGGAGACGACTGAGGCCGACTGACTTCAATGGGCTACGTAAGAGTGTCTCTTGCATCGAAGTTATCGTTTCAATCTGATCATTAAGTGATTCATATCTCTTTTACCGAGCAAACACTTTAACCGGATGACTCAACGGTAAGTCCAAATGGAGGGTTCATTGACTAGCTCATTTATTTTTGGTCAATTGAGAAACTACAAATAATTACAGGTGGGGTTTGAAAAGACTGCAAACATTAGCACTGTAAATATCTATCAATAGAGAGAGACTAATGATTCCTACTAAAACTGTTTAATATATCTTGAGAGTTTTTCGTGTATTTATACTTCTTCCATTCCTGATATAGAACAAGGATAATATAGAAGTTATCATACAAACTAGGCAATAGAAAAACTTATTAGACTTATATGCGGCGAGTTATGAGCTGTAGCCTTCGCTTATGATAACATCTCTTCCAGAGAGGGAAAGGCGCATATATATATATATATATATATATATATATATATATATGTGTGTGTGTGTGTGTGTGTGTGTGTGTATGTATATATATATAATATATATATATATATATATATATATATATATATATATATATATATATATATATATATATATATACTGTATATATATATACATACATATATATATATATATATATATATTATATATACTGTATATATATATATATATATATATATATATATTTATATATATATTTTATATATACATACATATATATATATATATATATATATATATATATATATATACTGTATATATATATATATATATATATATATATATATATATATATATTTATATATATTTTATATATACTGTATATATATATATATATATATATATATATATATATATATATATATATATATATACCAATGGAAAAATCAAGAGTATGACAAACCACTATGTATGGCATTTATAGACTAGGAAAAAGCTTTAATTCTATCAAAATTTTAGCCAGAATGAAAATACTTCAAAGACATGGAATAGAATATAGATGAATCTTATGTTATAACACTTGAAGATATCTATACGGGAAGTACAGCAATCCTAAAAACCACATAAGGATAGTGAGAAAATTCTGATTGAGAAAGGAGTTAGACAAGGAGACCGCATCTCTCCCAAATCATTCACAGTGTGCCGAAAACCAACTTTTAAGAATTAAGATTGGGAAAATGTAGGAATTAATATTAATGGGGAATACTTTAACAACTTAAGATTTGCTGATGGCGTAGTTGTTTGCGAATCACGGGAGGAATTGCAAAAGATGATATAAAATTTGAAATGAGAAAGCAGAAATGTAGGAATGACATTGAATATGAGTAAAACTGGGACAATATTTAACGAAAATGCGGAGAGACCACAAATAAGAGTTTTGGACAAACTTCTAGAGATTGTTAATGAATATACATAGTTGGGCCAGATGATAAGTGTTTCTCCAGGACATAAGACTGAAATTAAAAGAAGGATAAACATGGGATAGAGAGCTTTTGGTAAACAAATTGAGACTATGAAATGTAAAATGACACGTTCTCTAAAACGAAAAAAGTATTTAATCAGATGGTCCTACTGATTTTAATTAACTTATGCATCAGACACTTGGAGCCTTACTGAAGCTCTAAAGCATAAACTACTTACAACTCAAGGAGCTATGGAAAGAATAATGGTGGGAATAACACTAGGAGACAGAAAATGAGCAACATGGATACAAGAGCAAACTAAGGTAGAGGATATTCTAATAACAAGTAAGAAAAATAAATTGATGTGAGCGGGACATATAATAAGAATGCCAGATAACAGATGGACAAGAAGAATAACAGGATGGGTTCCTAGAGGCTTCAAACGAAGTTGGGGAGAGAATAGAAGACGATGGATTGACGAGCTAAGAAAATTTGCGCTTATAGACTGGCACACAAAGATCATAAACAAGCCTGTGTGGAAAGACATGTCTGAGGCATTTGTCCTGCAATTAACTAGCAATGGCAGATGATGATAGCATCCTTGCCTGGTGATTGTCAGATTGGGGTTCGAGTCCCACTCAAACTCGTTAGTTCCTTTGGTCGCTGCAACCTCACCATCCTTGTGAGCTAAGGATGGGGGATTTGGCGGAGCCTATAGGTCTATCTGCTGAATAATCAGAAGCCACTGCCTGGCTCTCCCTGGTCCTAGCTTTGGTGGAGAGGGGGCTTGGGCGCTGATCAAATGTAATATGGTCAGTCTCTGGGGCATTGTCCTGCTTGATAGGGCAATGTCACTGTCCCTTGCCTCTGCTATTCATGAGCGGCCTTTAAACCTTCAAACTAATTGCTTGGATCTATTTTCCATTTGACCTTAAATTTATAATTAAAGTTTACAAATTATCCATCTCACCTGATAAGCAACAAATGGAGTGTGGATTGAATTTTAAGGTTTAAAGGCCCCTCATGAATGGCAGAGGCAAGGGACAGTGACATTGCCCTATCAAAAAGGCCAATGCCCTAGAGACTGATCTTATTACATATGATCAGCGCCCAAGCAACGCCTCCACCCAAGCTAGGACCAAGAAGAGCCAGGCAATGGCTGCGGATGACTCGGCAGGTAGACTAATAGGCTCCCTCAAACACCTCGTCCTTAGGTCACAAGGATGGTGAGGTTGCAGCGATCAAAGGAACTAACGAATTTGAGCGGGATTCTGACCCAGTCTGGCAATCACCAGGGAAGGACGCTACCACCAGGCCACCACAACCCTTTGTGCTAGGAAAAAGTAGGATTACGTGTTTATACAAATACCAGCTGAATATAAAGAAACATGAGATATGTTTCCCTCTCGTAGGTTTTCCTTTAAATACAAACTTGCTTACTTACTATTTTGTATATTTATAGTATAGAATTTCCTTAAAAAATAACCAGTAATGGATTTTATTCCCAATGAGTTAGATTATTAACCTTAAAACGCAAATATTCATATAGTAAACTCATTTTGAAGGCTGTAGCCTAATGCAATTTGAGTCTCATAATTATAACAGACACAGGATGTAAGAGTTATTTTGAACCATTTATTCTAGAAACAAAATTTATTTCATGGAAAAGGATTTGCATACAGTATTCAAAAATTAAATTTTTTCATAGTGGGCTAATCATAGCC